>NW_006159686.1:2461240-2474963 GCF_000334495.1 Tupaia belangeri chinensis | reverse complement strand
GTTTTCTTCCTTTCCTTCTCGTCTCGCCTTTGTTTCCGCGTCTCTGATCTGAGCGTGCTCGCTCGGTTGAACAGCTGTGGTGCACACCCCGCCTGCAGATTATAGTGTCTGCTTTATTATATCAGCGGGGCTGACTCCACGCGGTAATTATCCCTGCGCCGGGCCTTGACTCCTGATTGCTTTTCCATTGTTCCCGGGACGCGCGTTGTGTTCTCCGAGGGCCTCGCAATTAGCGGAGCTGCGCTCCCAGGCGATGCTGATGGGTGTCAGGGGAGGACCCCGGGTTTTCCAGGGCAGGCCTACGAGTGCGCTGCCCCCCTGCTGGCTGCCCTGAGCTGGACTGCAGTGACACGGAAGGTCTGGAAGCCACAGGTTTCCAGGGTCAAGCAAAGGCCTGAGCACCGTCTCCCAGCCTGTGGAGTCCAGACTGGTCTCCGACCCGCCCGGGACAGCTCCGCGCGTCCCTGCCGAGTTTCAAGCCCAGGCCAGAGCGGGCTCCAGCTGCGGGCTCCAGCTGCAGGCTCTGGCTGTGGGCTCCAGCTGCGGGCTCCAGGATCCCTTCCTTCCCTGCTGCCCTAGAGGACCTCAGTCTCCCTCTGTGTCTTTTCTCTGGGCCAGTTCATAGAACCCCTTCTCACATTTCAAAGTCTCCAGCAGACCTTTTCATCCTGTTTGGATGAGCTCCTGTAGGCTTAGTTTCTTCCTTGTGGAGCTCTGGCAGTGGGTGTACCCACCTGAAGGCAGTGTGGCTGGTTTTTCCTTTCCTTTCCTCCCTCCTTTCACATGTGAGAGTCTCCACGCTGAAGTAAGGTGGGTCCTCACACCCCAGGGAGGGCAGCTGTGCGATGCTCCTGCAGCCCCAGTCAGGAAAGGGGCCTGCTCCCCGGTGGCCTGCTCCTCTCCACATAGCCCCTTGCCGTCCACGCAGCGGTTCCAGCCGCCTCCCTCACCCTGCCATGGACCTGCCGTCTGCAGAAGCTCTCGAAGCAATTTCGCCCATTCCCGGAAGGACCTGACTCAGGGCTCTCCCTACTAGAGGAGACGTATACTCACTGGGGAGGTTTGCACGTGGCAGCCCTTGGGTCACGATGAGGGGGCCATCCCGTGCTTGAGGCACAGCTTAGTCCCCACATTGGAGTCAGGGAATGGTGACGCATTCCGACGAAGGGAAGTTCAGCTCCGCAGTCGCCCGTCAGCACTGCTGTGCCATTCAGGGTGCAGTGGTCCTCACAGGGGCTGGGGAGCAAACCGAGTGCTCTGCCCGTCTGACCCACAGGGGATTCCGTGTCCGTGTTGGGAATCTGCCCCGCGTGTGCCCTGATCTGGGCTGGCTGGGCTGGGGGTGGACCGTGCCAGGGAGAGCCTGTTGACGGTGAGCTTCTCTCTCTCCCGTTCGAAGCAGGAACAAATAAAATCTAAAAAGAGTGATCCCCAGACACGTGGCAAATTCCCGACTGCTTGAACAGAAGGTTAGGGCAGCAGTTTAGCTGGGGCTGTCTCCTGGTTGATCAGTGTGGTGGCAGCATGGCACTGTTACGAACACCTGCTGGGGAGCTGTGCTGACCCCTGCAAGAAACAGCCTCGGACAATTGAGGTGAAACACTGCCTAGCTAAAGGTTGGTTAAAAGAGGGGCCAGCCAGTGGCATGGAGGTTAAGGTGCTGGCCTCCAACATGACCAGCTGTGGTTCGTGTCCTGGACCTGGTGGCTTAAAACTCACACCAGGCACGTGTGCATGCATGCTTAAACTCCTGAGAAGAGAATGGAGGAGAAGGGACTGCGGCATGGCCATCCCCCCGGGGGTGTTTTCTCACTTTCCGTTTCTCCGAGTTCCTCTGGCGAGTGCACACAGCCTATGGCAAAAACCTAAAAAGATCGTTTTTAAACGCAGCCAGCAACATGCACGTCTATGAGAACAGCTAGACTGAAAACAACAGCAACAGAGCGCGTTGGGCAATGCGCACTCACTCGCGCTGACGGGCTGGGAAGTGCTGCAGCCACTTTGAAAGAGGGACAGGCAGTTTCTGAAAAGCTAAACCAGAACTCGCCATGTTTTCGTGGCCCATGACTAAATACCCAAATCAGAGGAAAGCGTCCACAGGAACGCCTCCTGCCAGTACTTACAGCGCCTCATCACGTTGGCCACACGCAGAGGAAACTGAGACAGCCAGGAATAGGGATAGGCCAGTAGCCCTCCAGGCTGGAGTCTTTCTAACAGGAAATGCCCATAGGTTATCAAGCCACGAAAAGACACAGAGGAGCCTCAGCTGTGCATTGCTGAGTGGCAGGAGCCCATCTGGAAAGACTTCCTACTGTGTGAGTTCAACCTTAGGACATCCCGGAAAAGGCACAACAGAACAGACAGTGAGAAGGCCGCTGCGGGGTGGGCAGAGGCCGGGAGGGCGAGCAGCTGAGCACACGGGGATTGCAGGGTGGAGACGGCGTTGCTGTACAACACTGCCATGGTGGGTTCCAACACGGCGTTTGGCAAAGTCCCAGAGCATCCAGCCCAGAGAAGTCTAATGTGATACCACGGTCGTCAGTATCGGGGTGTCAGCGGTAGTACACGGACCACGCCGACGCAAGGAGTTGGCAATAAGGAGCCCGTGTGTGCGTGCCCACGTGTGTGTGCAAGGGGGAGAGGTGGTGTGTGGGACCCTCGTACATCCCACCTGTTTTCTGTTAACCTAAAACTGCTCTAAGAAATTAAGTTGACTCCCGGCATCCTCCACCGTGCTGGTCCCCACGACGCTGCCCCTGTCTCCCTCCGGCAGGGAGCCCAGCGTGCCTGTCTATCAGGTGGGCTTCCTGAGCCCCGCCGGGGTGAGACCTCACAGGGGTTGGGCTCTCTGCTCTCCGTCTCATGCCTCTCTGATGGGGCTTGGCATCTGGTGGGTGTCCGGTTCCTGCCATGGGATGGACACAAGGACGAGCCAGGGGGGTCCTCCGCAGCAAGGACTCAGCTCCGCCCGCCTCGTCGCACCCCTTCCAAAGCTGCCTGTGACTACAGCTCTGATCATGCCCAGACCGTCTCCTCCCTCCTCCCTCCCCTTCTCCCTCCCTCTCTCCCTTTCTCTCTCTTTATATTTATCTCTCTCTCTCTCTCTATGTATATATGTGTGTGTGATATATTTATATCTCTCTCTCTCTATGTATATATGTGTGTGTGTGTGTGTGTGTGTGTGTATACACATATATATATGTATTTTTTTTCCTGCATGGAAGATGAAATCTAGCCTAGAGTCTTAAGATTTATTAACTGTTGTCTGAGCTGTTTCACGTGATGTCAGGGGAGGCAGACTGAAGCCCACTCAGAAGTTCCCTGCACAAAGGGCTCGGGTAATTCCCTCCATTTTGTAAAGATGTTAGGTTGGCTTAAGTGATTAGAGTGAGATCCTTCAGGAGGACTTAGCCTAAGCATCTCGGCTTCTTCTGTGTCTCTCTGAGTGGCGTCCTGGCTCTGGATGTTCACATCTGGAAGGTGGATGTTTCCAAGCCCCCCTTCCTCTCTGCTTGCTTCCTGAGCCTTGCCTAAGTGCATGTCTAAGTTGGGGAGGGGGTCCTCCTTCAAAGCACTGGAGGTCAGCCTCCCCCACCAGCATGTGGCCTGTGTTTGGGGAGGCTTGCCAGGCCCTGCAGGCTTCCAGCTCTGAGAGGCAAAGGGATCCGGTTACAGAGGTTTGCCTTTTAAGTTCATCTGGGAGGGCAGACTTTGTCAGCCTGGAGGTCGGAGGCCCTCTGTCTCCGGAATGCGCCTGTGCCGTTCTCTCAGGAGCCAGGCAGCTCAGAGAGACTGGAATTCCCTCTGCTCATCCCACGGCGTGGCTGGGGCTGTGGTTCAGAGCAGCCCATGGACTGCAGGCTGTGCCTGCTCTGCTCAGTCCAGCTGAAAGCCCCATTTCCCTCCCACCTGCTTAGTGGGAGGCTGAAACAAGTGACCCCACGTGGAAAGGACTGGAGTGGCCTCGGCACTGGGCTGCTCACGTGACACCATTCGCTGTCTCCTCACTGACCCATCTCTCCTGCGTCTGCCCTGCTGAGGTCCATGGGCCTGGTCCCACACCGCTCAGAGCAGCTCCTGACCACAGCTGTGGCCTGCAGGTCTTTGCGGGTCTGAAGAGCAGTCCTTCCCCCGGGACTGGAGCCAGGGAGGAAAGGGAGGGGTGAAGCCTGTTCCCGCTCCAAGCCCATGCTGGGCAGCTCCGAGGCCTGGGATCTCGCAGAACTGTGTAGACAGTCTGCCGGGAGGACAAGTCCGGGCTGCCCTGTACTGTATACCGACGTGCGAGCGGTCGGGTGCAGACGGCTGGCCAGGGAAAGACAGCCACACCTAGGCCGCTCCTCTGCGTTCACAGGGGACCTTCCTGCACCGTCTCACATTCGTGCACGGCGTCAGAAGCTTCCTAACTTGGCTTGAACCTGTAGTCCCTTCTTGGCCTTTTTACTGATAGACACTCTGTGGGAAATAGAGGGAGGTGCTAAAGGCCTTCAGGGTTTGGAAACGTGGTAGGCCCATCGATTTTGAGACCTTGACGATGCCTGGTGTTCACGTCGAAAGTGAGCTGCATTTTTCACATTCACCTTGTCGAAAGTGCCCCCTTACTCCTCTAGATTAATAAAGTGTTCTGCCTAATTCTGTTCATCAACTTGGAAACCTGACCCGTGGCTCTGTAGTCTGAGTTTGGTTTTTTTTTCCTGTAACATGCCGTCTTTTAATTAAAGCTTGTTTTATTTGCAACGTGCTGAGAGAAGTCCGGCCTTTCATAAATAAAGAGCTGCGAGAAACCGACAAGGAGAAATAAGTGGACAGGTAGGTGAGAGGCAAAGGTCACGGGGGAGCAGAGTGGGGCACTGACGGGGTCGGCCCGTGAGCCCACTGGCCATCCAGTCTTTGCTGACCGCGGTTACCCCCGGGCCGGGAGTCCTGGGAGGTGAAGTGGAACAGGCAGTCCAGGGCCCGAGCTCTCGCGGTGTGGGCTTTCTAGCCTGCGTGGTCTCTGCTGGAGAAGCCTTGGCCTGGCCTCGGTGCCGTTTTTCATCTATCCCACAGACATCTAGGACGGAAAGGCGTTCCGGCCACGTCTGTTCACTTTACTGACTGTTAGGGAATTCTCAGGAAGTGTTTTAATGTCAAGGAATAAGGGACGATCAAAGTAGCTCGTTGATTTGCAAACTGACTACCGCCATTCCGAGCCATTTATCTCCCGAAGTGCTTCGTGCTCCTCCGAAGGACTTCAGAATATTTTAGCTCGATGTCAGCCACACTTTCGGGGCAAGTTGGGACTCAAACGAAGATGCGTAGGAAAGACAGGTGTCTTCTCTAGCTCCCTGCAGCTCGGTGGGGCTCACTAACCCACACATCAGATGCACAGGGACATGGACTGTAAGACTTTCAGGAAATGTTCTTAAAAGACTGCAGACCCGCTTCTTTTTCTCTTGCTGCTGATTAGAATGTAGGTGTGATGGCTTCCACTGCTGCAGCCACCTTGGGCCGTGAGGCAGAGAATGGCATGTGCGTTTGGGATGTCTCATACGATGGACTTGTCAAACCAGCCCTTGGACTACTCGGCTTTGGACCCTAAATGGGAAGGAAATGAATAACCGCCTATTACATGTTATAAACCACCGGTGCTTTGAGTTGCCCTAACTAATATTTGTATATTCTTTCTGTCTCTCTATCTCTGTCTCTCAGTTGTTCTTACCACAGTCAACTCTACCTTGCTCATTTAAAGTTCCCCTGACTTCGCTTCTTTGGACTGGTTTGGTGAGAAGAGGGAAGGGGGCGAAGCATCCTTCTGTGCTGTTCTTTCTTAGGACCCCTTTCTAAAGACCGCCATGTAGAAATATTAGCCCAGGGGGCAAGCTGTCTTGACAGCCTGAGACAGAAACTCACCCGAACCTGTTAGAACAGGAGAAAGAGCCCGGAGCTCCCGGCAGACCCCCGGCGGGGCGGCACTCACCATGCTGAGGAGTTGGATCACCCCGCGCGTCTCCTCCTCGCCTTTCTTCTGTTCCGTGGGGTGCTGGAAAGAGCCCGGCGAGTGGTGAGCAGCCTTTACATCCAATTCCACTCCACAAGCCGAGGCTCCTCTGCAGACAGATGGGTTTTGTTCTCATCCCGCTTTGATCCTTCTCGGGGCCAGCCGAGAGGGGACTCTGCTGCTTGGTACTGCTCGCCTTGCCGGCCGGAGCACCAGGGCCTGGGCGTTTTCCACTAGGGAGCAGAGCCTGTCCCCTGCTCCCCTGCCCATGGGAGCAGGCCGGGTCCCAGTGCCTCTGATGAGAAGGTACTAGGCTGCTCGGGGAGATGGTGCTACAGAACGCTATCTTCTCTGCGGTTTCTAAAGGACCCCACAAAGCAAGCAGGACCCTGAGCTGTCCCCACGTTGGAGCTCACAGGGGCAGCGGGGTCTGTGCCCAGGTCGCCGGAGAGAAGTTCAGGGTGACAGGATGCCAGGTGGCGATGGGGGAGCCAGTCGGAGTCTGCGATCCACTCCGCGAGGCGGGATTCGGAGGGCAGCTCCATCCTGCGAAGGGCCTGGTTCGTGAGGACGAGGACTGCTCGACCTTATGCAGTGTCCTGTCTCAGAACAGCATTGCAAGGCCACAGAATGCTCTTGGCTTCTTTTCAAAAAGCTGGTTTTTTGAGACATCAATTATATACCATAAAATTCACCGTTTTATTTTGATTTCTTAAAGATTTTTGCCATAGGGCACGTGTGCTCACTAGAGATAGAGAGAAGGAAAGTGAGAAATCACCCCTCGCCCCCAGATTTATGCCTGGGGGGGATGGCCACACTATAATCCCTTCTCCTCCGTTCTCCTCCCCGGATTTTGGGCATACATGCACATGTACTCAGTATGATTTTCAAGTCTGGGTCCCAGACTTGACCCATGACTCAGGCATGGGAGAGTCCAGCGCCTTAGCCACCATGCCCCTGCTGGCCCCTGCTTGCTCTTACACACGGCCTTGCTGTGCTGCCAGCCTTCCAGACAGCTGAGAGGACAGGTGGGCCGGGAGTCGAACCCAGGGCTCACACAGAATTCCGTGAAGTCTGCCATGTGTACGGTAACTCCGCAATGCCGGTGCTGCTTTGCAGCTGAATTCTTTCACCCGGCGTAACGGTTCTGGTGTCTGTCCATGTTGTAGCCTGTATCAGTTATTCATTATTTGGTTTTCTTTGTTTATTTTTTCCATGAGGCAGAGATGGGCACCCCTGACAAGTTTCCCCACCCCCTATCCTATTCCGGCCCCACAGCCACCCAGGAGCCCTGGCCGGCACGTTCAGGTTGACCCAGAATCTAGGCCTGGGCCTCCCACGTGCTCCCGTGTTCGCAGAGGCCCCTGACCCCTGAGTGCCGGTGCCTGCGGCAGGGCCGGCTGCAGTTATGGCCGAGTAACCTTCTGTGGTGTCGGTCCACACATGGGTTCATCCAGTCACCGGCTGGCGGGGGGGGGGCACTGGGGTCGTATCTGCTTTTGGCTTTTGGGATTAACGCTGGTCCAACACACAGACAGGTGCCCCTTCTGTTTTGTAATGATTCTTACTTTATTTGACACATTCGGTCACTGCACATCGCTGCAGCTTGTACTGAACTCCCGAGCGTGGATGCACTTCACACCAGCCAGGCTGACGGTACTGTGCATGTTACCATCCACAGTAACCATCCACTCTGCGTCTCCGCTTCCTCCCTGATTCCCTTCCTCACGGTGGCCCCCTTCCCACCCTCTTCCCCTCGTTGGAGCAGATTCCTAGGAGCAGAGCAGCCGGGTCCCGTGCGAGTCCGTGCTCCGCATTTTGGAGAGCCGTCAGGTCAGCCGTTTGCAGCACTGCCACACCTTGTCGGTCGCAGGAGCAGCGAGGCCCGGTCTCTGCCTCCCCCGCCCCCCAGGCTTCCCGTGGCTGTTTCATTTCAGGTGTCCTGTCCTGTGTCCTGTGTCGTTCGCACCTTTCCCCTCCTCCCACCGCTTGGGCTCATCGTCCTCCTCCGAGAAAAGAGGGGTTTGTGGCTTGGAGGTTACCAGGCTCTGCCTTTCCACCATGCAGAAAGACCAGGAAGCTCCAGGGTGACCAGCTGTTCTCGGTTCTCCGGGGAAGGTTTCAGTGTTAAAGCACAAGAAGTCTCGCATTTGGGAAATCCCACTTGGGACCCCCAAGAAAGGGCCCGACACGTGGGTCTGTTTCGGGACGTCTCTTTAAGCTCTCAGATCTCCCTCAGTCTCTGCTCCTGAGTTCGGCTCCTGGGAAAAGCCGTCTCTGTCCAACCCACACACGGGGGGCTTCTCGTGCCACGGCTCCTGTGCTGTGGCCCAAGCACTTCCCAGCCCCTGCATGCGGTAGACTGTGTTTCTGTTTGCAGTGCGGGCCCCACCACTACCCTCACGTGAGCCCACGCAAGTAGGGAGGTCTGGTCACCCCCTCCCACGCTCCCAGCCCCCAAACTGCCTGAGAAACACAGACCATGGACGTGGAGCCGTTGGAAAAGGAGGTGAGGATTCCATATGTTATTTGCATCCAAGAGAATTCTTCATTTTGAGATTTCATAAAAACAATTTCGTTCAAATGTGAGTGCTCCCAGATGAAATAAGATTGCAATTGGAAACAAATTTCAACTTACAGGTGGCTTTCTCACAGACGCATTATAAACATAAGCTGTGTTCTGAAAAGCCATTTGAAAATCGCGTCCGTCTGCGTGCACTGGCGTGGGCACGTGCCCGTGTGTACAGGGTGTGTTCACACACATTCGGAGCGCTGCAGAGACTCGGGAAGAGAGTCCAAGTGTAGAGACATCGATCTACAGAGACAAAGAGAGAATTTACCTACAGATAGACATTCTGTGTTTCCTACAGCTCTGGCAAAGGGACTTTGAAGAGGTTATTAAAAACAGTATATGAAAACATCCTACCTGGAGCCCAGGGCCTGTAAGGGCAGACCGCTGGCCTGGCTGGGTGGTGAGCCAGGAATGGTCCCAGAAACACAGAAGGGGTGCTTATATAGAAGAGTCGATTTCAGTTGAGCAACAACCCGTGACTGGCAGCTCAGGCCTTTCGGGGAGAAACTGCCTCATTTGACTCATGCACCCGGGCTCTGGCGGTCTGTGGTGAAAGTCCTGCTACAGCACGATGCTACGTGGGTTCGCTTCCGGCGTCCTCCTAACCACGCGCCCACAGGCAGTGCCTGCAGGACCCGCTACGGTCACGGGGTCACTGAGAGCCAGAGCCCCAGGCTGTCCCTTCGTCCCAGTGCTCGGGCTCTTGGAGGGCTGCTAAGACGCCCCACTTGTGTTTGTGTAGTTGCCCGAGAAACAAAACCACCGTCCCTGTGAGCGCGCCGCTGACGCTATTCTGAAACGGAACAAACGCACTCTCGCCGCTCGTGTTCGCCGAGTGTTCTCGTCCTGCAGAGCCCCTTAACGAGCCGCGCTCTACCCTCTGAAACGCGGAACCCAGACGGGCCCCAGCACCTCAGACACTTGGCGTTTCCTTGGGTGGTCCTGTCACGTGGCTCATCGTCACGTCGCTCATTACAGAGATCTCACAGACGCGCTGGTGCCGGCCATGCGGCGTCAGCTCAGCAGGCTTCGTAGCGACGTGCTACCGAGAGCGCGTTTCAGAGCAGGGCGGGAGAGGTTAAACTGGCCCCCCAGAGGACGGGCGGTGCTGGATGTTTAATGTTGGAATGAATTCTGTTAAATTGCAAGGGGGTGCTGATGGCGGCGGGTGTGGGAGGTGCCGCGGAGCGCCTGATCTGCGCCAGGCCTGGTCCCTCGTCACCCTCTGCAATCCCCACATTGCAGTGGTCTCCCTAGGTGGTCTCGGGAGGTTTTGTAACTGGGAGAAGAACACGTGGTGACCAGCCGGCTTGACGGGCACCATCTTGAACTGCTCTCAGCGTTTGTGGCTCCGTGGAAGCCCCTCTTTCTGAGTTCGTTTACACCCTGCGCCTGTGGGGGAGGTGACCATGTGCTGCCAGTTCCTGGGGTAGGGCTCAGACACTTGGCAGGCCTGGTGGGCTGGTCCTGGGGGCGGGGCCTTTCTGATCAGCCCTTTGTCCTTAGGAAAGGGAAGCCACTTTCCTCCCCATTGGGAAACAAATATGGACCAGAGGAAGGTTTGGACTTCCACAATTGCGCCGTGTCAGCAGCTTTCAGGCTCGTGAGATTTATTGGGCAGAGTGAGAGCAGCCATGAAGAGGCCAGTCGGGTGACCCAGTCCCCTCGGGGTTTCTCAAGGAGAGGAGCTTGTTCTTTGGACATCACCCCCAGCCCTGTTGCTGCTCTGTCTCCAACCAGACTCTTCCTCCCTTCTTACGCGAGGGCCGGATCTGGGAGGCAGCGGTACCCCACACCCGGAGCCACTCCCATGCCTTTCCCAGAGGCAAACGAGGACCATCTGCCAGCGACCCTGAGCAGGTGTCTCAGTGCCAGAGATGTGAGCAGGAGGGTCAGCGACCTGGAGGGCCAGCGACCTGGAGGGCCAGCAGGGAAGCCACGTGTCTCGTGGCTCGAGGGGCCCTTGTGAGCCATGGCCTGTTAGGAGCCTGTGCCTGAGGACTGACATTCTCACCTCAAGGAAAGACTCCTTAATGATGTAACTTGTTACAGAACAGTTTGCAGGCCTGCCGACCACGTGGTTAAGGCGCCGGGCTCCCACATGGCCGACCGCGGTTTTAGTCCCAGGTTTGGCTGGTGTGCATGCGCGCCCACAATCCCAGGAGAAGAATGGAGGAGAAAGGATTGCAGCATATCTGTCTCCCCTGGGGAGCAATTTCTCACTTTCTCTCTCACTGTCTCTGTCTCTCTCCTTTCTGTCAACCACGTATGCCGTAAAAAAAAAAGGAAGAAAACAAAAAGGAAACAGTTTGCTCTTGCAGCTAGCATATGACGGGAGTCTTCTCTGATTTGGAAGGACTGGAGATGCCCCCAGTCTACTCAGAACAAGGCTGTGTTTTACAAAGTGAGCTTGTGAATCTTGCAAAAGATCCGGCATTTTTGAGGCCGTGAGTGATTTTGGGTGTGCTGCTCCAACCACAGGCAGCGCTGTCTAGGGGGCTCTGCCAGCTCATGACTGAGGAAGAGAAAGTTAGAAACAAATGATCCGAATATCAAAGCATTAAGAAAGGGCCTTAGCAAAACTGAGGAGACAAATCCTTGCCACAAAACATGCCCTTTACGGCTGAGTCGTCCAAATGAGAATTAAAGACTCACCTTTCAGTGTTGTAGGAAAAAGTCAAGGTGCCCGTTTTTCACCAATAGTAACGTTTATTTCACTGTTTGCTCTACAAGTGAGCACGTGGTTGTAATTAAAATGTGTATTTCCTTAAAAGGCAGCTCATATAATTATTTTCATAACTTTCATTTTTCAGAAGAAAGCCCCAATCCAGACCTCCAACCGGCCACAGCCACTGTGTGCAGCGGCTTTTGTTTTCTGTTTGAGGGGAAATCCATTTATTTTACCTCCTAGGAATAATCCCTTCCTGTGCCATCCCCTAACGGGCTTAGGTAAGGCCCCATTGTCGTCCTCAGCCTCCTGACCTGACCTCAGAGAGGAAGGGGCGTCTGTCTGGAGCTAGGCTATGAGCGAGACTCCTCACTTCGCCGTCTGTATGCAGGGCGTGCGGTGGGGCTGTGTATCTGCACATCCTGATAACCACAACCTGGAGAGGGAGCAGCCTGAATGAGGAGGGAACAAGTCTTCCTGAAAGTCCTGGGGGACAACATGGAGGAGGTGACATCGAGCTGAGCCTCAAGGTCACAGTGCAAGCAGAGTCAGAGGGTCTCTGGCTGGAGGATGGGGTCTAGCGACGAAGCCTCACACCAGATGCTGCAGTGCAGGGGGTTGTGGTCCAGGGTCTGATCCATAGCCAGGTCTGAAACACCGACTGGGGGCTGGCCGGCACCAGCACCTCGCTGGGCCCGCAGAGAGCCCCCCTTTCAGATGGCGTGTCTTCCTCCCACCCTCCCATCCCTTGGGCCCACTGTTCCCCAAGCACACAGAAGTCCCACCCCGGGGAGACCTTGCCTCACCCACAGCCCCAGTCTGACCCTGCAGGTCGCTTCCTCCCCTGCAGCTCCCTCCCTGTCTCCCTCTCCCTCCCTGCCCCAGGCTCTTCCCTGTAGAGGTCAGCTGAGACCAAGTTTCCAGAAGGAAAGCTGGGGGCAGCTGTGGAAAGGCGTCACCTTCTGCCTCCAGGAGGGAGTGGGGACGCCCCGTGGCCTCAGAGGCTGGGCTGGAGGTGGCTCGAAGGGCCTGTCCTGCCTGACACTCAAGGTCTGACTTGTTCCACTCTGACCATCACACCGGGACCCGGAGCTCGCACTCAGGCCAGGGTGGGAAGTTGTGGAGAGCGGAGGCTCTCCACACAGCAATGTCTGCCATCCGGAGTGGCGGGGGACCCCAAGCCTTTTCCTGGATTCGGGGTTTCCGTCTGACCCCAGCCTATTTCCAGAAGGTCAGCAATGGAGGATCAGATAACCAGCAACTTCTAGCTTTGAAACAAACCGCCCAGGGGTGAGCAGGTGGCATAGCAGTTAAGTCAGTGGACTCCCACATGGCCCACCGCAGTTCGAGCCCCAGACCTGGTCGCTTGGAACTCAGGCCAGGCGCTTGTGTGTGCGTGCCCAAGATCCCAGGAGGACCACGGAGGACAAGGGTCGCAGCCTGCCCATCTCCTCAGGCAGGTGTTGTCACACTTTCCGTCTCACTGTCTCTGTCTCTCTCCCTGATGAGAGCACACACCCTATGGCAAAAACCTCTTTTAAGAAAATCATTCTGAGGGTTATGCTAGTGAGAAAATGGAAGGGGCACTTTCCTGAGGGGGACGGAGGTCCTCTGGCACCACACAGGGCAGATGGGTGAGTCCGCCCCTCCCTGGCGCCCGACCCTGGAGGAGTCCTGCAGGGCCGTCTGCCTTGTAACAGGGTGGTGGCAGGCGAGGGTTGTAGGACACCTGGCCTGCTGTGTAACTGGCCAGTGTAACTGTCACCTGGCTGCTGCTGTCACGGAGTCAGCCGTCAGGTGCCCGGGGCACCAGTGCCGTCATGGCCAGTTTGCCAACGCAAGGTTTGACTAGTGACAAATGGTTGTACTACCCTAGCGTCCTCGGTCCTCGTCTTTCTAGCGGGTCCTCAGAAAAGTCGCGATGCACCTGCATACAGACAGACACGCCCTGACTTTTCCGACCACACACACATTTCTGAATTTCCTTTTCTTAAAAACCTGACCACGTGTTTCCTCTAAAACCTTGAAATTCCTGCCCACCCTCCAATGTCTGTCCTCGGGGACTGGGATTTCCATGGAGTTCCCAGACCAAATAAAATGCGAATCTCCGAGGGCTTCTCTCCCTCCCCCACGGCTGTGCTGCGGATGGGTCTGAGTTTCATTTCTACAAGGGGCCTTTAAAAGCTCCCAGGCCCCTCGAAAACTCCCAGCCCCCTTTGTCCAGATGGGGATGGAGGTGGCCAGGCTGCCCCTTTGATTGTGCGCGGAGGGGCCCTCCCCGGGAAGGCTGTGATTTATACACGCGGGCTTGTCACAGGGTGAAAGGAAGGGCCACTTTTTCATTTTGATCAAATGTTAGGTTTGAAAGCCACCCACTGCTGCAGCCTCAGCTGGGTCCGCGGGCCCACAGGAAACACATTGCCTGCTTTGTTGCCGAGATGGTGTTTCGGAAGGCGGTGTGAATGCGCTTCCCTTGGCCTGGCTGGCAGAGACAGGCCCCCCC
>NW_006159686.1:2430959-2460827 GCF_000334495.1 Tupaia belangeri chinensis | reverse complement strand
CCCCCCCCGCGCCCCGCGCCCCCCCCCCCCCCCCGCCGCTGCAGGCAAGGCGCCCTGCTCCCTCCTCCATCCCATGGCAGGGGGCAGAGAAGGTGTCCTCACTGTCCCTGCCCTTCTCCCCCTGGAGGGCTCCACGCCTCTGCTCTGCGGGTTTTTGTGCCCCCCGAGCCCCCACAGCCCCGTGTGCCAGCCTTTGAGAAGGGGCTCTCCGAGTGCCCAGCAAAGCCTCCCCTCTGCTCCCGCCCTGCAGCACACTGCAGTTTGCTCACCTCCCTTAGCTGGTCCTGTGGGATGGGGCCAAAAAAAAAGACACCTGCGTCACCAGGCCATGTGGCCACTTTAATGACATTCTGGCTTCTTGGCTGGACACAGCTTCTTGTACGGCCAGATCACAGAACTCTTTGATGGCTCCCTGAGTCTCCTGGCCCTCCGACCTCTCAGTAAGCAGGGCGAGGAAGAGCCCTGTCTCCCATCCTGCTCAGTGAGTTCAAGCCTTGTGTGGTGGAATGTGTCCAGCCACCAACAGTAGATGGGTGGACACAGGACAGAGGCACAGGCAGACTGGGCTCTGCCTTGCCACGTGGTCCCCAGCAGGAAGGCCCTCGCCAGGCGCAATCCCTGGACCTCCGCGCTCCAAACCGCAGCAGAGTTCTGTCCTCACAGAGGCCCCGGCTCAGGGCCGCCGTTCCGAGCAGCAGAGCAGGCTAGCACGGCACCTTCGTGACAGTCGCGGTGTTGGACACCCAGGTAGACACGCCTCCTGGAGAGTGTGTTCTGGGGAGATGACAGACGGTCCCCAGTAAACGAGTCATCGTGCGACACCCACCAGGCAGAGACAGCCGCAGACCACACGTGGGATGACAAATGTGTGGGGTTAGGGCAGCGTCCCCCAGCCTGGGTGCTCCCGACCGCGGCCAGGTCCCTGCTCGTGGGACCCGCTGTGATACCGGGGTGCTCAGTAGCCCCTGACCTCTGCCCACTAGTTGCCGGGAACTGCCCCCACTTAGTTCAACCAAACCTGCTCGTCGACCTCTCCAGATGTCCCCCGCGGGACGAGTTCTCCCTGCTCAAAACACGGGTTGGCAGCTCTCACTGGGATTGAGGGAGACTGGAAGGGACAGAGCCGTTTTCA
Source organism: Tupaia belangeri chinensis (assembly GCF_000334495.1). Classification (NCBI taxonomy): domain Eukaryota; kingdom Metazoa; phylum Chordata; class Mammalia; order Scandentia; family Tupaiidae; genus Tupaia; species Tupaia belangeri. The sequence continues at coordinate 2,459,695 of NW_006159686.1, read as the reverse complement.
GAAGGAAGGTTGAGGGAGGTCCCCGTGTGAGTTCTAGAGCTGCCACCGAATTTGGTGGCTCAGACCTACAGGCAATCCTGGGGGCCAGAAATCGGGGCCAGGGAGTGTGGAGGGCTGCTTCTTTCTGGAGGCTGTGAGGGGGACCCATGCCTTTCCTGCCTGCTTCTCGGGCTCCCAGCAACCCTGGCGTTCTGCAGTCTGCCCCCCGTTCCTTGCCCCATGTGGTTCTCCTCCCTCTATGCTGGCGTATCTCAAAAACCCCTCTCCCTTCTCTTGTGAGAAGACCAGCCATTGGATTTAGGGTCGTTCTGAGTCCTGAACTATCTACATCTGCGAAGGCCTTATTTCCAAATAAGGTCAGCTCACAGCACGAGGGGTTAGGACTTGCGCGTATCTTTTGAGGGGACTCAGTTTGACCCACAATGCTCCCTAAGAAGTGGGGCCCCCGTGAGGCATGAGATGAGGCATATGAAGCATATGTGGTGGGTGGGACAATGGTTGAGGCATGAGCGAGTACGGTGTGTTCGGAGAAGAGGCAACCGCTGGACCTCGGTTGTAGGGAGCGGGGAGCAGGGAGATCAGATGAGCTTGAGAAGGAGGGGGCCTGGCCACGCCAGTCCCGGGGCCACACGGAGCACTCTGGGACTTGGGCATTTCTGGCAGGTTTGCAGTGAGCTGGTCTGGCTGCCAGCTCCCTGGGGGAAGGCTAAGGCGCCGGCGACAGCTCTGCAGCTGTGACTCGCTGGGAAGCCGCAGTCACTAACGGAACATGGGAAGTCACCGCTAAGGAGTTTCAGGGGGAAGTGAACCAAAGAGCCTCTGCCTGCCCCAGTTACTCCCTGGGCCCACGGTAACCAGGTGCACGAGGAGATTATTTTTCTTCTTTTGATTTATGAAGGTCTCGGGGTCCTAATTTTGAAACTGCTGATATAATGTGTTCCAGGATGTTGTTATAGGAACATAGAACTTTTCTATTTATCTCATAATAGAATGTCTTTGATTATTGGCACAAGATTTTTTTATATATTTTTTTGAGTTTGGGTTTTTGTTTTTAAGACGGAATCTCGCCATGGTGTGATTCTCCTGCCTCAGCATCCCAATAGCTCAGACCACGGGCAGGTACTGCCGTGCCTGGCTCTTAGCCCACGGCTGGCCTCGAACTCATGACCCTCCTGCCTCAGCCTTCCCATGTCACAAGGATTACAGTGCACGGTGCTGCACCCAGCCTTTAGGTTGGACCTGGAATTGATCCCAGGGCCTCCCACGTGGTCCGAGCTCACAGAGCACTGAGTCTTAGCCGCACGCCCCACTGAACCACTGAGACCGGGCCTGCCCAGGGTTCTGGCAGGTTAGCAGGAAGCCTTCAGAATACCTCTTGGTGTGAACGATTAACCTTAAACGTCAAGAGGGTTGTGTGATGTGCATTTTTATAGAGGAGAAGGTAAGGACTGTAGATTTGGAGAATTGAGGGAGCAAAAACTCATGAACTTGAAACTCTGGGTTCCAGCATCTCCCTGGAGACGCCGTCAGAGAAGCCGCATCCAGCCTTGCGGCACCTTGGGACTGGCCGCCCCTCCTGGCCTCTGCCCTCCCCGGGCCCCGTCTGTGAGAGCTCCAGAATCCCTCAGGCATGAGCCTCTCGCAGCCGGAAGTGTGCCCGGGGTGCTGTGCCCCGAGCAGACGGGCGACGTGAGCACTCCTTCCCAAGGTGCAGACATTGGGACACGTCGGCCGTTCAGGCCACTCCAGGGTCACCGTGCTGCCTTGTTCAGGCGTGATCGTGAGAGCGTCCCAAGTGTGGATTTCGACTTTGCAGTCCACGTTGGCGAGTAGGTGGCTTCGCAGCCACGGGGCCCGGAATGATGAGGATGTCTGTGCCGCGCAGCGAGCGGCAGACCCGAACTCGTCCCACTTGTGCGTGGTGTTCCTCACAGCATGTGCTGTTAACGCAGAACACGTGCGTGTTTGTCTTGCTGGAGAGGGGGCAGCAGGGGCTGGGTCTCAGGAAGAAACAGCTTCGCACTCTCGAATCCCAGTCCCTCCCCGAGGGAGCATCTGAGTTCCTCGTGGGTGCTGTTTTGAAGAGGCTTAAAATAACAAACAAGCAAACAAACAAAGCCCACTGTGGGTGCGAGGCAAGGCTGCTCGCCCAGTCCCTCCTCCAAGCCACTTCCAGTCCCCGCAGCAAGTGCGGCTCTGCGGACGCCATCTGAAGGCGACCACGCCGGCGGCCGCGGCGGCAGACAGGAGCAGGGGCCGCCCCAGCTGGGAGGCTGGCCGGGATTCAACCCCAGGACAGCCACAAAGCGGGGCTTTGAGGGAGAGGCATCTGTGGCCAGAGCTCGGGCCAGCGGCGAGGGCCGGCTCCAGGGAAGCACTCCTCCGGAGCCCCTGGTTTCCGTCAGCGGCCAAATGTGGTGGGTGGTCCACCGACCTCTTCAGAGGAAGGGGCTTTGGTCTGAGCAGAGAGCACCCCAGGTCCCTGCCTCCCCCTCCTCCTCCGCACCCCTCACCCGGGCGCGCCACTCCTGCTCTCCTGCTCCTCCTCTGGGGCCCCGGAGGACCGTCTCTGTACCCCTCACCCGGGCGCGCCACTCCTGCTCTCCTGCTCCTCCTCTGGGGCCCCGGAGGACCGTCTCTGTACCCCTCACCCGGGCGCGCCACTCCTGCTCTCCTGCTCCTCCTCTGGGGCCCCGGAGGACCGTCTCTGTACCCCTCACCCGGGCGCGCCACTCCTGCTCTCCTGCTCCTCCTCTGGGGCCCCGGAGGACCGTCTCTGTACCCCTCACCCGGGCGCGCCACTCCTGCTCTCCTGCTCCTCCTCTGGGGCCCCGGAGGACCGTCTCTGTACCCCTCACCCGGGCGCGCCACTCCTGCTCTCCTGCTCCTCCTCTGGGGCCCCGGAGGACCGTCTCTGTACCCCTCACCCGGGCGCGCCACTCCTGCTCTCCTGCTCCTCCTCTGGGGCCCCGGAGGACCGTCTCTGTACCCCTCACCCGGGCGCGCCACTCCTGCTCTCCTGCTCCTCCTCTGGGGCCCCGGAGGACCGTCTCTGTACCCCTCACCCGGGCGCGCCACTCCTGCTCTCCTGCTCCTCCTCTGGGGCCCCGGAGGACCGTCTCTGTACCCCTCACCCGGGCGCGCCACTCCTGCTCTCCTGCTCCTCCTCTGGGGCCCCGGAGGACCGTCTCTGTACCCCTCACCCGGGCGCGCCACTCCTGCTCTCCTGCTCCTCCTCTGGGGCCCCGGAGGACCGTCTCTGTACCCCTCACCCGGGCGCGCCACTCCTGCTCTCCTGCTCCTCCTCTGGGGCCCCGGAGGACCGTCTCTGTACCCCTCACCCGGGCGCGCCACTCCTGCTCTCCTGCTCCTCCTCTGGGGCCCCGGAGGACCGTCTCTGTACCCCTCACCCGGGCGCGCCACTCCTGCTCTCCTGCTCCTCCTCTGGGGCCCCGGAGGACCGTCTCTGTACCCCTCACCCGGGCGCGCCACTCCTGCTCTCCTGCTCCTCCTCTGGGGCCCCGGAGGACCGTCTCTGTACCCCTCACCCGGGCGCGCCACTCCTGCTCTCCTGCTCCTCCTCTGGGGCCCCGGAGGACCGTCTCTGTACCCCTCACCCGGGCGCGCCACTCCTGCTCTCCTGCTCCTCCTCTGGGGCCCCGGAGGACCGTCTCTGTACCCCTCACCCGGGCGCGCCACTCCTGCTCTCCTGCTCCTCCTCTGGGGCCCCGGAGGACCGTCTCTGTACCCCTCACCCGGGCGCGCCACTCCTGCTCTCCTGCTCCTCCTCTGGGGCCCCGGAGGACCGTCTCTGTACCCCTCACCCGGGCGCGCCACTCCTGCTCTCCTGCTCCTCCTCTGGGGCCCCGGAGGACCGTCTCTGTACCCCTCACCCGGGCGCGCCACTCCTGCTCTCCTGCTCCTCCTCTGGGGCCCCGGAGGACCGTCTCTGTACCCCTCACCCGGGCGCGCCACTCCTGCTCTCCTGCTCCTCCTCTGGGGCCCCGGAGGACCGTCTCTGTACCCCTCACCCGGGCGCGCCACTCCTGCTCTCCTGCTCCTCCTCTGGGGCCCCGGAGGACCGTCTCTGTACCCCTCACCCGGGCGCGCCACTCCTGCTCTCCTGCTCCTCCTCTGGGGCCCCGGAGGACCGTCTCTGTACCCCTCACCCGGGCGCGCCACTCCTGCTCTCCTGCTCCTCCTCTGGGGCCCCGGAGGACCGTCTCTGTACCCCTCACCCGGGCGCGCCACTCCTGCTCTCCTGCTCCTCCTCTGGGGCCCCGGAGGACCGTCTCTGTACCCCTCACCCGGGCGCGCCACTCCTGCTCTCCTGCTCCTCCTCTGGGGCCCCGGAGGACCGTCTCTGTACCCCTCACCCGGGCGCGCCACTCCTGCTCTCCTGCTCCTCCTCTGGGGCCCCGGAGGACCGTCTCTGTACCCCTCACCCGGGCGCGCCACTCCTGCTCTCCTGCTCCTCCTCTGGGGCCCCGGAGGACCGTCTCTGTACCCCTCACCCGGGCGCGCCACTCCTGCTCTCCTGCTCCTCCTCTGGGGCCCCGGAGGACCGTCTCTGTACCCCTCACCCGGGCGCGCCACTCCTGCTCTCCTGCTCCTCCTCTGGGGCCCCGGAGGACCGTCTCTGTACCCCTCACCCGGGCGCGCCACTCCTGCTCTCCTGCTCCTCCTCTGGGGCCCCGGAGGACCGTCTCTGTACCCCTCACCCGGGCGCGCCACTCCTGCTCTCCTGCTCCTCCTCTGGGGCCCCGGAGGACCGTCTCTGTACCCCTCACCCGGGCGCGCCACTCCTGCTCTCCTGCTCCTCCTCTGGGGCCCCGGAGGACCGTCTCTGTACCCCTCACCCGGGCGCGCCACTCCTGCTCTCCTGCTCCTCCTCTGGGGCCCCGGAGGACCGTCTCTGTACCCCTCACCCGGGCGCGCCACTCCTGCCTCCCCCTCCTCCTCCACGGTGTGTGTAGGGACACACGATTCACGAGTGCTCCGGTTGGAGGGCTGATGCCCCGTTGCTCGGCAACCCCACAACCCTCGTGTGTCAGTCCCCCCTTGGCCGAAGGAGGGTTCTGCTGTTCGGAGCTTGTCGGGAACCCCCAGGCCCCTTTGGAACGTCTCGCACACAGTCGTGCCCACAGGAACATGCCACGAATCGTTCCCCACGTTTCAGAGGTGACGTCTGTGCTGCCCCTGCATCGTAGTCCCCGTTGCCCTGTGAACACAGGGCCTTACGCTCTGGCTGTCTGTAAGGGCTGCTCTAGACGGTGCTGGCCGAGAGGACCCCGCACTCACGGGAAACCTCCTGCGTCACGTGGGCTGTGCTGGCCGCACCGGAAAGGCTGGTCTCAGTTGTCCATTTGCATTCCAGTAGCCGTGTGTGGCCTGGGCTGCCGTGCTGGGCAGACGGGCAGACTTAGGCCGCTGTGGTTTTTTTTTTTTTTTTTGAGAGGTTTTCGCTATAGGGCGTGTGCACTCGCCAGAAAGAGACAGAGAGAGACAGAGAGACAGAAAGTGAGAAATCACCCCCCAAGGTGGACGGCCACGCCATAATCCCTTCTCCTCCATTCTCCTCTCGGGATCTTGGGCACGCACGCACATGTGCCCAGCATGAGTTTAAGCCACCGGGTCCGGGACTTGAACTGCGATCGATTACATGGGAGTCCAGCCACATAGCCATTACGCCATCTGCTGGTCCCTCAGCATACTTTGAAGTTAACTTTTTCTTGTGGGAAGAAGAGTAACAGGCCCACACGTCTGTCCTGCAGCTTGGCCAACCTGTCTCCACATGCTTCCCTGCTCTGCTGTACGGGGCTGCCTCTGCTGGGAATTCCATGGCCCCACCTTCCCCATCGAGGGGCTGCTGAAACATGCAAAGGTGAAACCTGCTCATACGTGCTTCTCAGTCCTCGCAGCATGTGTGGGTCTCTGCGTGCGTATCTGTGTGTGTGTCTGCATGTACCTAGCAGGTGTGTGCACCTGTAGTGCACACATCTGTGTGTGTGTGCGTGGCTGTGTACAGGTGTGTAAGTGTCTCTCGAGGGCAGAAACACAGAAGTGGGCCATGGGGCCGCTGTGCGTAGAGCCCTCAGAGCTGCCACCCGTCCCTAGGCCAGTGTACGTCTAACCAGGAAAAGGACTGCAGGTAGACACGGCCCCAGGCCCTCGCACTCACAGCCCTGCCCAGGCCCGCCCCGCCTCGGATGGATGCTTGGGTGGTTCCCCTGGTGCTCAGGCCCTGGGATCTGGCTGGGAATCCCGGAATTCAGGGCGAGATAAAGGCAGGTCAGATGATGGCACAAAGCCCCCCTGTTCTCCTAATCATCTTATCATTCCTAAGTTCAAACGGAATTCCCCCGCCCCGGAGGGATTTCTATTTTCCCCTCCCCAGTCCTTGTCTGAGCAGGGCAGGGGACCCTGGGTGTTTCCAGAGCTTGTTTGAATGCATTTTTCCAGGCGAATACTTTCCCATAAAGACACAATTAATGCAGGAAGGACTCCGAAGCCCGGATGGAAAAGGCTAAGCCGTTTTGCTTTTCCGCAGCCCCTCAGGTTCTGCCTTGCTTCGAGGGATCCTGGTATTGTAACCCCCTTCACTGAGAAGCCCCTCGGTAGCAGGATGTTTCTGGATTATTTAAGTAACTATGCTTTTTCATCGAGTAAAAGAGCTGGCATCTGTTTAGCTGGCTTATTTTGGGCCAATTGTTAATACCCAAGGGTGGATTTTAGCTAAGCTTCCTGATTTGAAAACAAAACTGAAACAAACAGACTAAACCCCTCCACGATACCCTCCGAAGGAGGTCAGGTTCAGCCGGAAGGAGCAAGAGCCTTCGGTGGGCATCCGAGGACGTCGGTCAGCAGGGCGGAGGGCTGGCGTCCCCTCCTGGCAGGCAGGAAACAACTTAGAGGCTACAGTAAGCCGCAGTCGGCCGTCGGCTGAGCTGTACCGGGCATGCATGGTGGAGAGGCGAGGAGCCAGGGGCGTGCGGCCCTCCCCTGGGAAGGACTTGTGGCATGGGGAGCTGTCTGATCTGGGGGCGGGTCACTGGCCCTGGTCCGTGGTTTTTCAGGAGCCCGGGCAGGGGTGGGTGACAGGGGAGGGGAGCCTCTTCTCTTACTCCCCAGATCAGACGTCAAAGCCGCCTGATTCGGAGCAAGCACAGTGAGGCTGTGGCCAGGGGCGGGATGGCTTTTCGTGGCTTTCCGTGAGGCCCCCGTGGCAGGACGGAGCCGTGAGTCCTCGCCTCGGGAGCCCAGGCCTGGAAGTCCGAGCGTGGTCTGCGGCCCTTCCTTCCCATGAGTCTGTCTCACTCCGTCCAGACGTCTCCATGCCAGAGGTGGCTGTTCGGTCCCCTCCACCTCTGCCCACCATGGTGGCACGAGACCGGCCTGGGCAGGGCTTCGTCTCTGTCCATCCTGAGCAATGTCACAACTGTCCCTTCAGTGATAGCGCAGCCGGGGTCTTCCAGCCTGAAGCCAGGCACCAGGAAACAGTCCCCAGGGAACCCACCCCTAGCAGGACGAGCCCTCTCCATGTCCCCCTGCTGTCCGGGTCCAGCTGCAGGGAACCGCCTCCAGTCTGGATTTTTGTCCCCTTGTCTCAAAATATTCGAGAGCCCACAAGGCAGGGCAGCCTGTGCAGACTCAGTGACAGAACTCCAGGAAGGGCTCGGTTTGGAAGCCAGCTGCATGGTACTGCGTTCCAGGAAGGCCAGGAGCTCCACGGTGCTGCGTGGGCCCGGGAAGGACCTTCCTACCTGAGCCGGTGTCACCCCACAGCACCGCCTGGCCCCGCCCAGCAGTGAGGCCTGTTGTGTTCTGTGCTGGCGAGGGGGGCGGGGGCAGCTTGTCTGTGGAGCAGGGACGAGCTCTGCTTTCCTGCCCAAGGCACAGGCAGAGGGTGGCTGCCGAGGCTGGTCTTGTCAGGTGGCCACGGCAGGTGCCATGCCCACGCAGTGTCCCGCTACCCCTCACCGTACACAAACTGCTTTCCGTGCCCCCTGGCCATGGAGGATGGAGTCCGTGAGATGCTGGCGAGAACGGGGAAACAGAGCACCCCGGAGAGGGCAGGGCAGGCCCGGAGCCCGAGCACCTCTGGCTGAGGTGGGAGTGTGGGCTAGGTCCTCCAGCCCACCTCGCCCTCTCCGCCATCTGGCAGGTGGGGATGCTGAGGCAGAGGTTGGGAGGCTCTGGCCTTTGTCCACCCCTGGGGCAGCTCTGGGCGTGTGGCTGATGCTGGACGGCAGACCTCTGTGTGTGAGGAGCGAGTGCCGGGACGCAACCCGGGCCAGGCAGCTCCCGCAGAGAAGCACTGCCCTCTGGGTGCTCCGGGGCCGGACGCCGGCCCTTTGTGGTTCCCAACCGGGGGCTTCCCCACGAGGAAGTGGACACCCGCAGCTGACCTCTGGCACTGCTCAGCCTGGGTCCTGGTCTGGACTGGAGCTGGCACCCCTGGGCCTGCTGCCTGGTGCCTGAGTACTCGAGGCCCCGTGCGGACTCCCCTGGCAGGCCCAAGGAGGCAACTGACTTTTGATCCATTGCATTTAACAACAAAGATACCGATGGGCCTGGTGTCATGGGAGAAGCCGGTGTTTCTGGGGCTGACTGCTGGTGCGCAGGGGAGATGCCAGTGGGCTCCATTCGCTGGCACTGTGGCTCTGGGTAGCCCAGCCTGGGCCCGCAGCGCGACCTCTGGTGGCCAAGTGTAGGAATGGCTCCTCACTCTTGAGCCTGGGGCTCCCCTGCCTCCCAGGCAGGAGAGGTCAAGGTTGGCAGATCCCAGGTGTTCCCTCCTCTGCAGGAGCCCAAGCCCAGGCAGAGCACCGGGTCCCGCCTGTTGTACTGGGGGCCGGATGGATAGCCCCTTCCTCTGGGGTCGTGTGCTCAGGTGGTGCAGGGTGCCTCTCTGAGGCCAGCAGGGCAGCCCCAGAAAACAGGCCCAGGTAGGGCTGCAATGGCAGGCTGGCCAGGCAGGTGTCTGGGCCACCTGGAGCCAAAGAGGGGATGACCTTCTTCTCTCCAGTCGATCGCTGCCACACTGGAGAGCCATCCTGGTGTCCCCGAGTCCGATTTTCCAAAAAAGACTAGAAATTCAAACTTGTTTTATTTTACTTTATTTACTTATTTCTTCTTGTTTGAGAAGGAGAGACCCAGACGCCCCCAACGCTGTCTTCTCACCTCAGTCTGTCTACCTGTCTCGGCCGGCCTAGACCGTGGGCACACGTGGGACCTGGGTGTGCTCAGACGGTCCCAGGACACAAACGCGGTCCCTTTCCCACACGGACCCTGCCGCACGGCCTGGCCAGACCCAGGCGTCTGTGCACTCCCTCTTAGGTCGGCCGTGCATCCTCCCTGCTCTCCTGACCCGCTCCCGGCCTGGTCTAGGTGCAGGACAGTACACATACGTGTGCGAGGGCCCGCGTGGCCCAAGCCTCTGGTCTGAGGCACAAGGATCTTCCCTGAAGAGGCAGGCTGGGTCGGAGCTCCGCGGCCCCCAAGCGGCCATGACAGAGCTGCAGCTCGCTCCAGGGGTGCAGGGCGTGACTGTGGCCTCATGTGACCACGGCAGGACTGCGGGCAATGCCTCCCAGGCTGGCCTGCCTGGTGCTCCCCGATCTGCAGCCGTCTCTCCTCCCTCGTCCTCGCTCTGTGCTGTTCTTTTCCGTGGCCACAGACTGATGCAGGTGCTTGGGGGTGACAGCACTCCACCACGGTGTCTAGCAAACACTGCCCTCAGGCAGGAGTGAGCGTGAGCTCCCAGTGTAGCTCGTACGCAGAGCCGCTGCGCAGAGTAAGGACACAGGTATCCTGGGTTCAAACCCCGATTCTGGGACTCCTAGCTGGGATAAACGACTTACTCTCCCTGGGCTTCGCAGTCTCCTTAGGTGTGAAGGGGCAGATGGTAAGGGTGCTCCCTAGGGCTCTGGAAGGTTAAAGGACCCAGTACGTGGTTTTCAGACCTGGCCCTAGAGGTTGATGTCAGAGCCGTGGCTCGCTGCTCCTCTGTCTCCACAAGCCAGGATCCATGAGGCAGAGAGCTCACCTTCGGTGTAAGAGACTGTCTCCCCCGACGTCTCAGCATTCTCCCCGCGGACTCTCTTGGAGCTTCAGTTTAAATGTCTTTTTCAAACTACGAAAAGTTAGGGACGATGTAATGAAAGAGAAAATCGTTTCCATCTTCGGGCGTCTTCTTTTCTCTTTCTGTTTACTCAGCCATCAGGGAAGCATTTTCTCCTTTGTACCCTAAGTCTTCCCATTAATATAATCATCCTAAACACGGTTCGACCACATAGAACCGCAGATGCTAACCGGCAAGCGAGTGACACTCTTCCGTGGGCAAAAATGTAGCTGGCTCAATGGGATGTAGGCTTTTTTTCCCTTTTAATTATCTGTAATTACGGGGAAAGGAAATATGTGGACTCTATTAAAAATAAGCTCTTTATTTTTGAGGAAAAAGACCACCCAGAGGAATGGGAATGCTATTCCTTTTTATTGACATGAATTGAGATGATTTGGACTCTCAGGATTCATGTATGTTTCCTTTATAAATAATACCACCATCTGCGGTGGCCGGGTGCTTCTCTGCACGGCGTCAGCCAGCGCTTCGCACCGTCCGCGATGTGAGCAGCCAGTACCGTCACTAAGTCCGTGGCAAATGCTAACATCGGGCAGCTCTAAGTCCCTCCTGGTTGTTTTGTTCATTTTCATTCCATTTCCAAACTGTTTTGGAGACAGAGTAAGAGCCATGTGTACACTGGGCACCAGCGAGCTGATCCTGGAACATCCTCCAGATCGTAAAGAGCACTCAGAACACCAAGGAAGTCGTGTCTGCGGGAAACAGCGCCGAGTCTTTCTCCGCCAGCCCTCAAGGGCAAGCCACAGCCACCCACTGTCTTCAGACAGCTGGGGACTAAGAATGCTTTACATGTGTACATGGCTGGGGAACTTTTCAAAAACATAGACGAACATGCATGACCTATGACACGTGACGTACATGCCATTCCTCTCCGTGTCTGTAAGTGAAGCTTTAGCGGGACACAAGGCAGCCATTGCACGGGTCTCTGGTCTCTGGTCACGTCTATGCCACGTGGCTGACTCTGCTCAACCCCTGAGACCAGAAATATTTCACCTGGGCCTTCCCAGAGTCCACAGATCGCCTTCTGTATGTGAACTGTGAAGTCCGGTAACCGCAGTTTGGCCAAGCCAGAAAGTGTCGTCTTAGAAGCTTTGGCTGAGAGTAAGATGAAAGCCTTTGTGCTAGGAAGATCCACGGGCCCCCTAGCTGGAAGGGCAGCAGAGGAAGGTTCAGGCCGTGTCCATCCTGCGTCTCCACCTGTGGTCCAGGCCAGGGTTCAGTCCCCTCCCTGGTGCCCGCTCACATCCGACTTTGTGTCTGAGGACGTGGCTCAGAGTTCCAAGGTGGACATGGGAGTGGGACAGCCCAGTCCTTCTCCACTCAGGAGGGCAGCGTCTGCATCTGGGCTTCCGTGGAAGAGTGTGAGCGCTTTCCCACACGTTCTCCAAGGCACCTCGGCCCAGACTGGCCCACGGCAGGCTTTCCAGCACACCCATCCTGGGCCAGACGGTTCTGGTGGTGGGGGCTGTGCCGGGCCGCGGAAGATGCCGGCCAGCACCCCTGGGCTTCCCCCTCCAGGTGCCAGTGTGGCATCTGTGTTCTGTTCCCTTTTCCTTGTGAGGAAAGGAGGGTAGCTCTGACGAGGCCACCTGCAGCAGCCCTCCGAACACCCCACGGCCGTGTCCCAGCCACCATGCCTACACACAGGTGACCTTCCATGGCAAACAGGACTTTGTCCCATGACTCCATCAGGGATCCCACGAAGGGGAGATGACCCCGGGTCATCCAGAGGGGCGGTGTCATCACAGGGTTCCTGGAGGAGGAGGCGGGAGGTCAGAGCTGGGAGAGAAGCAGCCCAGCTCCTGCTTTGAAGAGGGAGAAAGGGGCCACAAGCCAAGGAAAGTAGGTGGCTCCCAGAAACACAGGAAGTGAGGACGCAGACCCCCTGGACCTCCAGAAAGCAAGCAGCCCTGGGCGCAGACCTCAGCCCTCGCCCTCCGGTGCTGGTGGGAGTGTTCGTGGTGGTGCAAAGCGAGCAGCAGCTTGTCCGGGCAGCAGAGGGCTGTGCACCATCTCCCTCTCAGGATCTCTGCTGGGGGTGACCGCCAGCATGAGCCGTCAGACCTGGGTCCAAGCCAGATTGTCGCTGTCCGGCCGGGGAGGCAGGGCTGGGCAGAGGTGCAGGAATTGGCCCCATGGCCACCTGCAGGCTCTTTGCCAAACTCAGCGTCAGGAGGTCCCACGCATGCAGCTAAGACACTCCTCTCCAGGTTCCTAAGTTTGCCTGGTGTTTCCTTTGGAGCTTGCCCAGGGCTCCATCTCCGTGCGGATAGTCTAAGATTCTGGCTGTTTTCGGCGTCTGCCTTTCTCTGCTTCTAGGGGTCTGATGAGCAGCATAAGGGGTGATGATGGAGTTCTTCCCGGGGGAGGGCGGGTCCCCCCAGGGCTCAGGGGAATGGAAGTGCCCGTTCTGTCATAGGAGGGTTTTACTGTTATGAAATCACAAACCACACCGTGTAATTTCAGCAGAGGATATTCAGGATTCGCTCAGAAGAGGCATCGAAGTCAGATAATCCATTTATCAAGGTGCCTTTTGTTTCAAGGAAAGGAAACAATGAACCATATTTAGCAGAGAAAGACATTCTGTGTCTGGGGAATGTTAATAAATCGCAAATGCAGGAGGGGAACAAGCCGTGCAGGCTGGCTTGGGTTTCAAGGGGGCTGGAGGGCCCTGAGAGAAAACCCAGGCGGTCCCCTGCAGGTCTGTGTTGTGGGCGTCTGATGTCACAGAGGGACCCCAGATGGTGGAGGCGGGTGGTGCCACTCAGGCCGCAAGAAGCCAGCCTCCCCTTCCTGTCAGTGCTGTTCTCCGTGAACAGTGCCGGGTCAGCCTGTGCATCATTTTTGCACGTGGCTCTCACCCTGTTCTCACACATCCCTGTACCCTTGAAAGATCTTTGCTACAACTCGTCGACACAGTTGAGACCACAGTAATCATAGGAACCGCTTCTCCCAGTGGTGGGAGATGCTGAGCACTTGAGGGTTGCTGTACATGACGTGGTTGTATGTGGTCCTCACTATGGGGAGGAGGGCTGAGGCTCAGAGATGCCGAGACACACACGATTGGTTTCATTGCCAGAAGGTGCTGCACCTACCAGAGAGCGAGGGCGAGAGTGCCACCCTGCGGGCGTGGCCACACCGTGCCCTTCCCTGCCTCCTCTCCGTCCTTTGGGTTACATGGCACATGTACACACGTGTGCAGCGCTTTTCAAGGCACCAGTCGTGGGCGGAGAATGGCGGTCAGCCATCATGCAAACTAGGAAGTTGCGAGGCCCGGGTTTCGTTGTTGACTTTGGCTCCAGGACGGCTCCTGACCACTGAGGTGTATTTCTCCTTCCTGAGCTAGAAAAGGGTTAGGTTAGATTCTTCCTCTTCCTGCTCATGTAACTGCACGTGAGCCACCTGACCCTCTCTGCATGGATCCAGTTAGACCCGGGGTCTGTGTCCTGGCCCTGTGGACACTGAAGTGGATGGTACTTGTGTGTCAGGCTGCCGTGTGTGTGGCAGGACGTGGTGGCACCGTGTGTGTCGGGCTGCCGTGTGCATGGCAGGACGTGGTAGCACCGTGTGTGGGGGGTTGCCGTGTGTGTGGCAGGACGTGGTGGCACCGTGTGTGACTTCCAACAGCTGTCCTGGCTCCTCTCTCCTAGAGAGCAATAGCACCTCCCGGTGTGACCACCAGAGGCGCCCGCAGACATGGCCACGTGTCCCTTGGGACAGAGGAGTCACTGACTCAGGTGCTCTTCTAGAAGCCCTTCGCACACCCTGAAACAGTGCCCTGCGCTTGGACTGCCCCGTGGGAAGGGCTTTTTCTCTTATCCAGCTGGTGAGAAGGCAGAACCTTGCATTCTTACCGAGGTGCTGTATGGGGACCTGCTGACTACGCTGTTCAGAGAAAAACAGCCTCATCCCGCCGGGCTGGACTCACTCCCCACCTTGTGCACCCTGGGCCTGTGACATGTCACTACTGGAAGCCTTGTCCCATGCTATTTCAGATGCTGGCATCCTCTTGAGGCCCACTGGGAATCAGCTCCAAAGAGCCCGTCCCTGGCTGACACTTCCGAGGGTGAGCCAGGAGCGGAAGGCAGGCACCCCGTTGGCCAGAGGGTCACTGCCCCAGTGTCACTCTGTCTGGGCACTAAGTGACATGTCCCTCTCCTGTGTCCCTATCTCGGAATCTCAACAACTCCATTTCCGGCAGTGGCTTTGAGGTGCAGTTCTCTGACGAACAGCAGTGGGGACACAATATCCTCTGTACTGACAGGCGAGTGGCGATAAGGGAGACGGACAAACAGGGAGGGAGGCAGCCAACAGACGTGCTGTCAGCAGGAGGCCGGTCAGGAGGCACAGCTGCCCTCCTGCAGCCTGGGAAGCAGCACTGGATGCTCTGGGTTAGTGTTTCGGGTCAATAAACGTTACTCAGGTACCCCATCTTTCTGGGGGACGCTGGTGTGGGCCGCTGGGCCAGAAGCGCTCATGCCATGGTGACATGGGTGGCTTTCTTGCCACCAACAGAGAACATTTTGCAAAAAAAAAAAAAAAAAGATAATGATAATATAATTATTATAATGTAATAATAAATAATTATACATACACACACACACACACACACACACACACATGACAAAGGCTGGCAGTAACCTCCTATTCCTTAACCTGCCAGGTCTGTCCGGAGTGTGGATGAGGCTCAGTGACAAAGTCAAGGTCTCGAGGTGCAGGCAGGGCCCTGCATGCGCAGCCCTGTGGCCGGCTGTTAGGTCCGCGAAGTCACCTGAGTGTCCTAATGAGAAGGCGTTCCCTTCCTATAATGCTTCAATGATCGGATTCCACCCAAGAAAAATGATCCATTTTGGTGTCATTGTCTCTTTAGCCCCAAACACCTGGTACTCACCCATTTAGGAAAGAAATGGCAAGTCGGAAGCTCAGGTCTGTGGGTAGATAGTGATTCGGGGTGATGAGTGTCATTTTTTATTTCTAGTAGGATTTTTAAAAAAGCAAACTATTATTGCTATTAAAATGGTATTCATTTTAATTTTGACCAATAAAGCTCCAATTATACATGAACTCCCTGACTAATTAATAGTGCAAAGTACCAACCCCACGAACGTGGTGGGGCCCCGCGGGCCCAGGACACGCCTTCCTCAGCGGGAAGGCCGCGTGCAGACAGCTTTGCCCGCAGTCCTGGGCAGGCCCACGGACCCCGTCAGCCCTCGGCAGTTCACAAACCAGTCCCCATGCGTTCTCCCATCGGCCATAGACATAGTCGTCCCTGTCTGCAGTGACCATTGTTTAGTTTCGTTTAATTCTAGGTGACAGTAAACTCTAAAATTAGGCGACTGTGAGGCAAACAAGGTTTCTCCATGAAGAGGGAGTTCCCTCCAAGCCTCCGATGTGTTGATGGGTTGACGTTGGACATTGCAGAGAACTGCTGTGCCCCGGAAATGCTGCGGTGTCCCTGAGCGTGGACTCCGTCCTGCTCACACGTGAGCTGCTGCCCCCAGACCGATGGCGTCGCCCTCGCCCCGCTGGCCACCTACTGCTGTGCCAGAGTAGGGCTTCCTCCAGGGCCTTGCTTGCTTAAGGATTGGTCATGGCTCACACATCCCTCAGGTGTCTCTCGAGAGACCTCTGCACCGTGAGACATGCAGGTAGGAGGGCGCCGTGGCGACTAAAGCGTCATCACCCTCACGGAGCCTCCATTCTGCTTGGAGACCGTCTCTAGCCACAGGTGCACACGCACATGTGAACAGGTACAACTGTGGGTAAGAACTGCTACAGCTGGTCTGGTGTAGGTGCACCAGGGAGTCTTCCTGGAAGAGGTGAGGTTGGGGCTGGGGACCGAATGGGAGTTAACTAGGCAAGAAATAGCACACGTGAAGCCCTGGAGATGAGCGGGAGCACGGCACATGGAAACTTCAGTCCTTTTAAAAGCCCAGCGTGACTCGATATTAGTGTGCAGTCCTGGCCGAGCCTTGATCACGAGCCAGACACTCACTGAGCAGGTTAGAAGCACCCTCTCGCCAAACCTTCTTACACCTGGAGGCGAGTCATGGAGAGCGCTGGGCCCTCCTGCCCCGAGGACGAGAGCCTGGAACGGGACGGCAGGACGTGAGTTTCGGCACCATCACTTAGCACCAGATCGTGGGCAAAAGGACTCACCTTCCCACTCCTCGGTTTCCTCTGATACACAAGGATCATCGCAGACGTACCTCGGGACTGGAGTGCAGCACTGACAGACCCACGTCCGCAGCATTTGGAGCTGTGTATACCTAGGCTAGTCTGCTCTTGGTCCCTGGGGCTTGCTCCCTGACGCAGCACCTCCACGCTGTGAGGCTCATCCTCTAGGCGCTCCTGGTCTTGGCCGGGCTGGCTTTCTCATTAGGGCGTTGGCTGTGGACCAGCTAGTAGAGGACAGCCTCAGCTAGAGAGAGTCCTCTCCTCCGCATGGCCTCTCATCTGCCATCTCATCTGCCAGCAGGCTAGCCCAGGCTGGTTCTTGGTGGAGTCAGGAGCCCAAAAGACAGTGTGGAGGCAGCCAGGGCCTCCTGCCACCTGGGCTCACACAGGCACACTGATTTCTGCTGTGTTCTGTTGGCCAAAGCCAGGCAGGGCCAGCCAGAGCCAGAGAGTGGGCCAGTAGACTCCCCCTCTTGAAGGATAACTGCAAGGTCACAGGCAAAGGATTCCAAGACAGGATTGGGGCTGCTTCCCAGCTGTTTCCCGCAGTTCACACAGCGAGGTGCGCCGGCCCATCGGCCTAGCTGCCATTACCTGCACCCTTCTTTTTCTTTCATTTCTGCCATTTACCTACATTCTTCTTGGTTTCCTGTCTACCTTGCCAGCTATCCACACATGAATCTGTCTGTCTTTGTGAATGCCAAAGCTCCCAGGAGCTAAGAACTTGCCTACCTTCACATGGCTGGGGAGGCCAGACTTCATGGCCCTGGCTATCCTCGGCCCTCTTGCTCTCTTGACAGTGTCTGTCTCTTCTTTGGCACAAGTTACATCTCTCAGGAAATAGAAGAATTCAGAGCTAGGTTCAACAGGAAGGGATGAGCCATCAGGGTCCCGAGTGAGCTTCGTGAGCCTGATGGAAGGACTCTAAGAGGAGACAGGACACCAAGCCCACTCCGTCTTTAGTTCATACAGACAGAAACCCAGCTTTTGCTTAAAAGCAGAATGTGTACCTCTCAGGATTTTTTAGTTAAAAAAAAGGCAGAAGAGAAAGGACCTCCTGTGTGAAGGAAGAGAAGACAAAGACGACAAAGCTTGTTGACAAGGGCGTCCTTGGTAAAAGGCGTCCGACAGATGGGTCTGCAAGCCTGGGCTCCCTCCGAGAGTCCTTGGCCCACTAGCTTCTCCAAACAAACGAGTCTCTAAATCTCCGCACTTCAAAGTTTGAGAGCTTTTTTGGACGGGGATGAATACCTGGAAATGAAAGCAGTCTGTGGCAATTAGTGCACCGGGTTCTCAGGGCGAGTGCACAGGCTTACATCGGCACCCATTCTTTCAGGACGGAGAGCCGGAATTCTACCTATCTTGGCAGGGTCTCTAAACATATTTTAGCCAGGTTCTGAAATGAGTGGGTTAAAACGGAAGCTCTCAGCCTTTCCAAAAGAGAGGGGCGAATATGCCCTTGTCACTCCTGACCTGAGCACAGGGCCTCCGGGCCAAGTGCGGGAGAGGATGTTACTCCTTTGAAAAGCCATCTTGACAACCCAGGCCCTTTGGCTGTTGCACCAAAGGCAGCTTTGATCTGCTCGCCAGTGACTCTGTCGGGAAGAGGATTAGGAGAGCGTTCTGAGGAGAGAGGAGAGCAGAGTGAAGCTGCCCCATATGCTGGTGGTGAGCTTGCCGCCCTTAGAGAAAGGGACAGAGGAGATGCAGGAACTCCCATCTTCTCTCTCAATATATGAATCGAGGTGTGTTTGGATTTGGGAATTTCGAAAGACCAGGGCGAGGAGATGGGCTTCCATGGGTCTGCAGGGTTACATGTGGTCCACTTTAAGTTCTGGAGTCCTGGTTATTTACTGAGCCTGTAGTGGCCCCCTCAACAACGTGAATGTCAGCTCAGGCGGGGTCTTAGCAAGGACAGCATGCAAACAGGCACTGCCGTGGATGTCTGCGATGGATCAAAACACTCAGGAAGAGAGGGGTGTTGTGCTGCTCTGCCTGCCTCCATGTGAGCTGAGGGGCTCCCAGTGCACATGGCCGTGGTGGGTGACGATTCTAAGTCAGGGATCTCCAACACAGATGCACCTGAGGGTCAAGCAGGCAACTTCATTGAGCAGTGTAGGGCAGTCGCTAACCCTAGGGCCAGCCTTCTATCGTGGCCAGGGGGAGAGAAAGCCTAAATGTGGCCAGCTCCTCTCATAGTGAAAGAGAAGCTGGAAACTCAGAGACAGGCTCCTATGGGTTTCACTTTCGAAGCTCTTTTCAAACATGGTGGGCTGAACAGAATCGTCTGTGGGCTGGGCTGCATCTGTAAATGGATCTGATCCGCAGAGATCCAGAGGGCAGAGGGCAGAGAAGAGGAGATGGAGGAACTCCCATCTTCTCTCTCTGTATACGAATCTGCAGAGGGCTCGGGGCAGAAGCAGCAACCCGTGCTGAGCACCCAGAAAGCTGAATCCCAGTGGTGGAGCCAGGGGTCTCCGCGTACTTGGAACAGGGCTCGCGCCAGTGGAGAGGGAGCATGCCCCTTCACTCTTCTTCATCTGGAAGCGTTAATGATGGACACTTGCTCACTAGCTGTGCAGGAGGATGACGAGGACAAAACAGTGTCTTTGGTGATTGGTGACTAAAAGTCACTCTACCCAAATGATTCAAGATTCTTAAAGAATTTCAAGGATGTAGCCATTATTACATTATGGTACACTTACTTATTATTTCTGAATAATGTGAGGAAAATGTTTTCTCTTGTTGCTCTTTTTCCTAACAAATGAATAAATAAATGAAATCTCTCAGGGAGAGATGAGCAATTAAAAATAAAACCAAAATGTCTTCTTGCATTTGGTTATGTCATTAGATGTCTTTATTTTGACACAGTCTGAGACGTCAAGTTGCAAGAAGAGTAAAAATTTTCGTCCGTCTTTGACCCAGATTTCTCCAGTGTGAATATCATTGCTTTCACAGGTCCGTGTTCTCTCTCCTTCTCTCTCTCTCTCTGTCTCTTGGCCTCAGTACATTGGGGAGCTATTCCCCAAAGTCTTTGCCAGCAGTGTTCTTTCCCAGCTCCATGACCGATTTTATCTGTCTGACCTCTTTCTCTGTGTCCTCCTGATTAGTCCAGCTAGTGGTCTGTCTATTTTGTTTACCCTCAAGAAAACGGCTCTTTGATTTTTTTTTTTTGTATAGTTCTTTTGTTCTGTTTTATTTACTTCAGCTCTAATCTTACTACCTCTTTCCTCCTGTTATTTTTGGGGATTTTGTTGTTGTTGCTTTTCCAGTTCCTTTAGATGTGATGTTAGTTGCCATCTTTTCACTGGGTCATCGGGGGAGTCATGACACATGTTTGCATAGAAAAGCATAGAGAACTATGTCGACTTCCCCGATAACGTAAATTTTCATTTCCTGTGAGCACTAGTGGCTATGGACTCATTATTACTGCTTTTGCTGGCCCCAAAGATTATGGAGAGTAGTATGTTTATTATCCTTGAGTTTCAATGGATCTTTTGATTTCAGTCTTAATTTCTTCAGTAGTTTGGACATTGTTCAAGAGTAAGTTGTTTAGTTTTAATGTTTTGCGTATTTTTTAGGGCTCTTTCTGTGGTTGATTTCAAGTTTAATGCCACTGGAGCCAGAGAAGATGCTGAACATAGTTTCTGTTTCTATAATTTTACATTTGTATGGGCTTGCTTTGTGCTTTATTATGTTTTCAGTTTTGAAAATGCCCTCTGTGGAGATGAGAAAAACATGTATTTGCAGTTGCTGGGTGAAATGTTCTGTATTTGTCTGTCTGTCAGGGTCATTCGGTTTATGGTATCATTTAGTTCCCATGTCTCTTTGTTTATTTTTGTCTAGATGACCTGACCAGAGTGACAATGGGGTTTTGAAATCCCCAACAATTACTATCTCTCTGTAGATCTAGTAGTCTTTCTTTTACATATTTGGGTGTCCTGATTTTGGATATGTGAATTTTAATTATTTTATCTCTGAATGAATTCATTCTTTTAGAATTATGTAGTGTCCTTCTTTGTCTCTTTTTACCATTTTTATCCTAATGCATATTTTGTCTGATATCAATACCATGGCTTCTGTCTTTCATTTTTGTTTGCATTTACTTTCAGTCTATGAGACTGCAGGAACCAGGGCAATGTTCGGTTAGGTCTGGACAGCCCGTCTTCCCACTCTCCTCTCCAGGCTGGGTAGACGGCTTTGTTGGTCAGCTCGGGGCAGGTGGCCCCTGCTTTCCTCTCTCCCGAATAGGCGGAGGGCAGGGCAGCATCAGCTGACAATTTGCTAGGTGAGAAATGGTATTGGTAGTTTTAATTTGTATTTTTCTAATTGTGAGTAAGGGTGAATAATTATGGGTAAGAGCAAATTTACTATGCTTTTGATGAATTTTCTGTTTATGCCCTTTACCCCGTCCCTCAAATACTTAATATTTTCCCTCAAATTTCAAGATCTCTCTATACTAGGGATACTAACCCTTTATCTGTGACATGTACACTGGAAATACTTTCTCTTAGCATGTGTTTTTTTAATGTTTATGGGGTTTTTTGTGGGTGTAATGCAATTTTAGGAACATAGTCAAATGTGTCACTTTTTAAAATTGTATTTGGATTTAAGCCATAATTAGAAAACTCATTGCATCCAGGTTACAGAGTAATTTGTGAAACATGATTTTTCTAGTACTTAGAAGACTTCATTTTCCTACATTTAAATCAGTGATCCATTAAAGTTTTTTCTTATGTATGGTATGAGATATGGATCTCGTTTTTTTCCCCAAATATCTACGCAGTTATCCAGGCCTATGGAGACCCTGTATTAGAGGCCAGTTGGTAAAATGGTGGTTAAGGTGGCCAGATCCCACATGGGCCTGTATTAGAGGCCAGTTGGTAAAACGGTGGTTAAGGTGGCCAGATCCCACATGGCTGACTGTGAGGTCCCAGTCCTGGACCTGGTGACTTAAAGAGCACCCCGGACACGTGTCCGCGTGCCCGAAGTGCCAACAGGAGGGAGAGAGGGAGGAGACGGGATTGCGGCATGACCATGTCTCGTGGGGTAGGGTGATTGCTCATTTTCCCTTTCTCTCTGTCTCTGGTGAGCACATGTGCCCTCTGGCAAATTATTTTTTAAGAAGATATTTGACTGACAATTTGAGGTGCCACATCACATTCTAAATTTCCATACATTCTTGGACTTACTCATGGGCTGTACCTCACTGGTCTTTCTGTCCATGCACTATTGTCATTAGCTACACTGTACCACATGCAAGTCATGCATAAAAATGTCCGCTTTAGTCTCGTAGGGTCAGCTTTGTGAGGAAATCACTGCCATTCGATTCAGCAGTTCTCACCCTGCAGTCTTGGCTGCCCACGTCTGAGCCTCACATGAATACGCAGTCTGTAGACTCAGCCATGGCTGATTGCAGAAATAGAAAAATTCTAGCCAAGCAGACTTCAGATCTCCACCTCTCGTGTATAAGTTAGCAATTGAACCAGCCTGACGACTTTGGAGGGGCCTCTGGGTAACTCTCTCTCTCTCGTCTCTCCTCCCCCTTCAGTAATAGAGGGCCGCGGGCTCGCAGACGACATGCAGAGAGTCTCCTCGCTGCCGCCCTACCTCCCTGTGAGCTACCACATCGCCCGAGCGGAGACCTCCTTCTTCCTGAAGGAAGCCAGCCAGGACGTGCTGCGCAACTCCAGCCTGCGGTCCAGAGTGGAGTCCTTCTTCACCTACAAAGCCACGCAGCCGCCCGCAGTGAACGTCAGCTATGGGCCTTTTTCTGTGGAGAAGATCGTGCCTCTGGATTTAATGCAGACTTCAAACTTTTTAGGCCCAACTAAGAAGTTCAGTTTTGACTGGAAACTGAAGGCCTACGTGCTGCGGGAGAGGATCTACCTGAGCCGGCCCAAGGTGCAGGTCCTGTTCTACGTCGTGGGCCGGGACTGGGACGACCACGGCTCCGGGGAGAGGCTGCCCTGCCTGCGTGTCTTTGCCTTCCGGGAGACGCAGGAGGTGCGGGGCAGCTGCCGGCTGCAGGGGGAGCTGGGGCTGTGCGTGGCCGAGCTGGAGCTCCTGGCCAGCTGGTTCAGCCCCCCCACGGTGGTCGCAGGGAGGAAGAAGCCCGTGGACCAGCCGGAGGGCAGCCCGGTGGAGCTCTACTACACGGTGCAGCCGGGCGACGAGCGAGGGGACTGCGCTGGGGGGGACGTGAGGAAGGGGAACGCCATCCGACCAGGCCGGGCTGGGCTGGAGGAGCCCACGTCCCACCTGCAGAGGATTGGCACTGTGGGCCTTTATCGGGCCCAGGAGAGCACCCAGCTCAGCGAGTTGCGTTTGGATAGCAACGTGGTCATCTGGCTACCCTCCCGGCCGGTCAAGCAGGGCGACGTGGTCACTGCCTATGTCACGGTCCCCAGCAATGCCACTGTGGACCTCTTCATCTTGAGGTAGGTGCCCGATTGTCTCCCAGGTTGTCTTTGGCCTGCCCAGTGTGAGATTGGCTTCCGTGCTGTGGACAGGTTGTCAAGGAGGGTCAATGTTCTCTGCCTTCGGGGACCCTCGAGAATAAGTGGGAGCAGGTTACACCTGCACGTGCGTCCCGTGGCTCTTGCACAGGGTGTTACATGGGGGTCGCATGGTTGAGAGCACCTGCAGGGAGCCCCAGAGAGGGCAGACAGAGGAGTTACACTGTCTCACTCTGTGTGTCTATGTAAAAAGAAACAGGAGTAATAACCACTTTTGAAAAACAGCTGGTGCGTTAAATGTTGCCTGTTAGTAGCTGGGAAACCTCCGCTGAGGAGTGCAGCATAGCTATGATTGAAGGAACGTGCCGACAGAGCGCTGTTAGGGAGAGGTCTTCTGTCTCATGAAACAAAATAACAAAAACCTGAAATTACAGCAACAGAATAACTCATCTCCCACAATTACAGCAACAGAATAACATCTCCCACGCCCTCTGGCCGGCAGACAGAACTGAAGTCTCACTGGGACCGTCCTGTCACTGGTCATAAACGATTCTAATGATTCTGAAACCTGATACAGAAGCACCTGCTCTCCAAGGATAATTATTACAAAGGGGGAGAGTCACTCAGAGTGAATCCTCTTAGAATGTAGATGATACTTCAAAAAATATTTTCTTGGGGGGACCAGCAGTTAGCGTAATGGCTATGTCGCGGGACTCCCATGTAGTCGACCACAATTCGCGTCCCGGACCCGGTGGCTTAAAACTCACGCCGGGCCCATGTGCGTGCGTACCCAAGATCCTGAGAGGAGAATGGAGAAGAAGGGATTGCGGCGTGACCATCCCCCCGGGGGCTGATTTCTCGCTTTCTGTCTCTCTGTCTCTCTCTGTCTGTATGGCGAGCACATGGACCCTATAGCGAAAACCTCTAAAAAAATTTTTTTTTTCCTTGGGACCAGCTGTTGGCATAATGGCTATGTCACTGGACTCCTATGTAGTCGACCATGGTTCGAGTCCTTGACCTGCTGGCTTAAACTCATGCCGGGCGCATGTGCATGCGTGCCCAAGATCCCAAGAGGAGAGTGGAGGAAAAGGGATTGTGGCATGGCCATTCCCCCTGGGGGATGATTCCTTGCTTTCTGTTCTCTGTCTCTCTTTGTCTTTCGGGCGAGCGCACACACCCTATAGCAAAAAATTTTCTTGACTTTTGCTTAAAAAGTAGAAGTTATAAAAATAGTTTCCTCTCCTATTTAAAATTTGTAATTGCAACAATGCTTTGATTCTTTTTAGAATAAAAATCATGTAGTGATGAGCTGCTTGCAAAACATTTGCAGAGTAGAGTGATCACTTGCTGTACTCTATTGCGTTTTGTTTTAACGTGCCGTGTCACTATCAGAATGCACTTTTTTAAAGGTCTGCTTGTTCTTTTAACAAAAAGCACTGAAAGGCTTTATCCGTTTCTCAAAGAAGGTCTGGGTCGTTGGGATTCGAACAGTTCTCGTCTGACATGTCAGTCTTGTCATCGTCCTCATCACCTTTCATCCCGTCCCTGAGTGGACAAGTGTCGGAGGCACTAGTTTGCTTGTGTTTTGGATGTGGTCGGGGGACTTTTACGACACCCTGCGTCCTGTACGAAATGGAGGTTCCCTTTCTGGGAGATTCCATCACGTTTCTGTCGGACGTCCTTAGTTGTCAGCCAGGCACCACCGAATTGTGGCGAGGACAGACCCAGGTGTCAGGGTACTCCGACTTATTTGAGCTGCCACAGCCACGAAACTGCAGGGGCAGGATGGTCGCAGCCTGGATGCAAGGACCAGGGTTTTCCTCCCGCCTGCCTGAGATGGGAGAGACACTGCTCTGGGAGATCTGAGTTTAGTCTCCCGTGAGGTCTCTGCCCCTCTGTCTCAGACCACTCCACTGCAGGGCGGACACGAGCAGCCTTGGCTTCGGCACCTGGAGAAAGAGGACGGGGCGCTGCCACGTGGGGCGAGCTGTCACACGAGAGTCGTCATGTGTTCCCGCGTGCGCTTGACTCGCTTCTCGCTTCACAAACGCAGGCTCTGCTGTCTGCAGGGGCTGGTTTGAGCCCCGCCTCAGGGCTGCTGGGTTTAGGGTGCAGGGCCCACCGACCTGCTCCCTGGAGAGGAGGAGCTGTTCTCTGTATTTTTCAGCACAGAGACGGGCGTGCTGGCCCACCTTCCCTCCCCCATGTGTGTCTGTGACCTTAGGAAAGTCATCTGCTTGCCCTGCGCCTCAGCCTCCTCACCTCTGAAAGAGACAGAACCCGAGTTGCTGCATCTGCAGGAGTCAGGGTTCTGCGGGCTCATGTGTACCCACAAGGTGCTCGTCACAGTGTCTGACAGACTTCTCTGTGAATGCTGAATGACTCCAGGGCTGTTTTCAAACATCCGTCAAACCTCGATAGTGTCGAACTCTCCTTTAGCCGTAAACGGACATTGTCCCTTGCTCAAAACAGGGCAACCATGTTTGCTCGGAAAGTTGTATCGATGTCTACTTTGCTGTGATTGTGTCTGAAGATCAGTGTCTTTTTAGGCAGGGACCTTTGGAGCACAGAGGGCCCTAATGGCATGGTTCTGAGGTGCGGGACTCAGCCACATTTCGGGGTGCTGCTGTCCGCAGCTGTGGGAGTGACAGTGAAGTTGGTGTGAGGTTCACAGGTCGGGGGCAGCACCTTTTCTCTCCAGGAGTTCAGGAACTTGTGGAACCCCGCATCTCTCCAGCTGCCTTCACCCACTGCTACATATTAGAATACAGAACTCTACCCAGGCCACAGAGCCAGGGGGACGTTGAAGACCACCACTGGGGTCTTTCTCCTGGATATTCATGGGAACTTGCACGGGGACCTGAATGGTCTCTCCTGACTGTGAAGTGTGAACACGTTCTCTGTCGTCACATTGCAGGATGGCCTCACAGATAAAGCCCTGATATTTAGTGGTAGCCTGGGCTTCTTGGGAATTTTTGCAACCCCAATGCCAGACACGGAAACTTGGCTTGAGCCTCTATTGCAGCAATGGTTTCATAAATAACACCCTTGTAGACGAAGAGAAGCAGGCTGGATTTCGTCTGCAACTTCAGGAGCTCATGCAGTGACCACTCTGGCTTTATGATGCAGTGGGTCCCAGAGACTCCAAGGCCAAGATGTAGAACGTTGAACTCTGCTTCCCAAAGCGCTAATGTTACATGGAAGCCTGGTTTGAGAAAACAGAGAAAGGCATAGTTAGTAGCAGACATGAAAACTGCATGGGCAGCCATGCTCTATCCTGTGCGTCTGCTCCACGGGAGCAAGGCCCTGACCTTGGGGCTCCCTGCCGGACCCCTGGCCCCGAATAGCCGTGAACACTTGCACGAATGCAAAGTCAAACACAGAACGTCAAACTGTATTGTGAACGTTCTGTCTCGTGGGTGTTTTCCTTCGTAACTGGCTCACTCGGGTTCCTGAAATGAAGGTCAGGGTTTTTTGGAATGGCCA
Organism: Tupaia belangeri chinensis; assembly: GCF_000334495.1. NCBI lineage: Eukaryota > Metazoa > Chordata > Mammalia > Scandentia > Tupaiidae > Tupaia > Tupaia belangeri. Next base: position 2,433,433 of record NW_006159686.1, on the reverse strand, counting down.
GCCTTGTGGTGCAGGCAGTAGACGCTCAGACCGCACGGGGTACCGGGGTTCGTGCCCCAGGTCTACAGGAGCATGGGGACATTCCGAGGGTACACACATGGTCTTGGATGGCGGCAGGCCTGGGGGGAGGCAGCAGCAGAAAGACCCTGCCGAGGGTCCCCCACCATGCACCCCATCTAACATGAAGGAAAGAAACTTTTCAAAAGGCCCTTCTTTATTAAAATGAACCAAAACAAACAAAAGTGATCCCTGAGCACCACCATGTAATTCACTATTACAAGAACGTGCAAATATATCGGCCACTGGGGTCCTCGGTTCCCGAATTCTCACCGCCATCTTGGTGTACCCGACTGCTCCTGAAGCCCTCAGCATGCTGCAGAGGGGACTCCTTCCCCAAAGCGGGGCCTTAGGAGATATAGGTGGCTCTTGGCTCTGGAGGTCATTATGGAGAAGTGGGGGTGTCCCTGAACCTTGGCCCTGTCATTAATCAACTAAAGCAAAAGTGAGGATCGTTCATCCTCTCCAATTTAAAATAAGCTGGCCTAATTGAAATAAGTAATTCATAGAAGACGAAGGAGATTTATTCCCCACTTGTGAACAGTTCTGAGCCCTGCCTTAGGGATGCTGGGAGAGTCATAAAAATTCTTTTCTGAAAAGGAGATTATAGCCTGCTGCTAGCGTGAATCTACGCACGGGGAGTAGACCCAGCTCCCCGTCTTAGCCTAATGAAGAGGGTAATTAGTGAGGGACTGGCAGTCAGCTGTGTGGGAGTCCAGCGACGTAACCTTCGCACCACCAACTGGTCCCTGTTTTCCTTTCTTTTCTTAATTTAGGTTTTTGCCGTAGGCGTGTACACTCAACTGAGGGGGAAAGAGAGAGAGAAAGTGAGACGTCACTCCCCAGGGAGGATGGCCACACCAGGACCCCTCTCCTTCAGTCTCCTCCTGGAATTTTGGGCACTTACGCACACTCGCCCAAGGTGATTTTTATCCCTCCAGGACTGGGACTCGAGCTTTGGTCAGCCATGTGGGAATCCAACACCTTAACCACCATGCCACCTGCTGGCCCCAAGGCCAGGTTTCTTAACCACTGTGTCCCTGCCATCAGGGATGGCACCGTGGGTACCGTCCTGCACCCTGTAGGTGTCTAGCGCACCCCTAGCCTGCCCCTCCAGGCACCAGTAGCCCCTCCCCCTCTGCTCCAGTTGCAAAGACCAGAACATCCCCAGACGTAGCTGTCAAGTACTCATGGGGACAGAATCCCCTAAGCGACAGCCCCTGGTCTGCAGCCTTGAGCCTGCAGAGACCACAGCGATCTGAAGGGTCTGTGAGATTTTGGTGGAAAATTCAGAAACGTGGAGACTGATTCCTTGGCGTTTTGTGGGGAAGGCTGTTGGAATGCATTTCCTGGTTTTGGTCTGACAGTATGTACGGAGGTGTCTTTATTCTATTCCTCCCTTAGACTTAGATTCTGGGCAGGAAGAAACTCCTTATTAGTAAACACTTTTAAAGTTAAGCCACCATCCTGTCCTCCCCGCCTTGTGTCTCCATCCCCAGCAGCTGGTCCAGGGCTGGGTTCACAGCAGGTGCAATAAAAACTAAGCCTATGAAAGTGTCTTCTGTCAAGGGCCCAGGTGTTTGGCCACCGTGCTGTCAACTAGCCATGTTCTTAGATTCTTGCCGCTCACAGGGAAGTATTTCTTTGTTATGCTTTGTACCATATCGCATTTAGAAGCCACTCAACATTTAAAAGTTTTTGAACTTCATTTATCTAGTGAGAGAGACAGAGACCATCTCCCCAGCAGGGCCTCCATGACACAGCCCCCCGTGCAGCCTCGGCCAGTTCCCAGTCACAAGGCATGCGAGTGCCCCGTGTGAGCAGGGAGGTCTCTGGGTGTGAACCCAGAACCCTCCCATGTGGGTCGGCCTCGAGGACCGCTGCATTCTCCCCTGTCCTGCTGCACTTCGCCTTCTCTGCAGCCAGCATGGCCAAAGCAGGGACCAGCTGCTTACGTCAGACATGTAGGCGGGCAGTGACAGAGCGGCTCTCCCTCGCCCAGGATCCCAGGGAGGCGTGAAGCTGCCTGGGGTTACTTGATAGGACCTGAGTCGCAGCCCACCCCATTGTCTCTCAGCCAGCTCCCCCAGCCCCCAGGGCAACGCATATGGTGTGTGCTGATTATGCACTCACAGCTCTGAGAGAACCCCACCTGTCACCATGGCCGGCGCGAACCCTGGACGGACCACGGCACTGGGCACACTGCACCCAAGGGCGTAGCCACTTCTCAACCCCAGACCGAGCCCCTGGATTTACTGGTTCTCGACAGAGGCTGGAAATGGAGCTTTCTCTACAGATGCGCTTTCTACCACGTGGGGACAGCCCGAGGACCCGCTGCGAGCTGACACGTGAGTCAGAGTGCCACTGCCCCGCCCCCGGCGCGTCCTGGCTTCGTCCGTCTCCTTCCACACGCAGAG
>NW_006159686.1:2425410-2430657 GCF_000334495.1 Tupaia belangeri chinensis | reverse complement strand
CACGCCCCGTGCGCGGCTGGCCGACCCTGCCGTGGGCGAGTCACCCACCACGAAGCCTGCTTACTGGCGGAGCGTGGAACAGCGCACGGGACTCAGCGGCCACTGAAGGGCGAGCAGACCGATGCCGGTGCTCTGTGCGTGTCTACCTGAAGCTATAGCGTCTGCACATTCGGGAAGTCGAAACTGCTGAGCGAAGCCATTGTAAGAGGGGCCGTCACTGCTCAGCCATCACCGTGGGGCTGGGGTGGCTGTGTCCATGGCTGCCATACTGTCCTCTCACTGCAAGTCCAGGCTCGAAGCAGAGGAGCCTGAGCTTACACTCCCTGGACGCCGTAGCAGACCTCTCAGTGTGTGAAACGGCCTTTCTTCTTTCGCTCCTGGAGGCCAGCGGTCTGAAGCCAGGGTGCCGGCAGGGCTGCGCTCCTTCCAAGGCACTAGGGAGCATTTTCCGAGCATTGTCCAGCTTCTGAGGGCCTCTGGCCTCCTCGATGCCCCTTGGCTGTGGCCCGCTGCTCCCACGGCTGCCTCTGTCTCCCCATGTCCCCTCGCTCTGACCTCCTCTGCTGTGCGATTCGAATATCCTTCTTTTTGAACTTATGAAGACACACTGATCATTGGACCAGATGCCCACCTTACTCCCAAAGGACTCATCTTGAAATGTTTAACAAATTCTGTCAGCAAAGACCCTACTTCCAAATAAGGTCCCTTCCTAAGGTTTCCGATGGGCGTGATTGGGGAAGGGGCGTGCCGTTCACACTGCGGAGCAGACAGACTACGGGCTGCACTCGGGGCCCTCCGCTGTCGCTCTTGTTCTTTGGACTTTTTGCATGTCCTTGGCTACACGGATCAGTGTTCCCAGTGGAAAATACACTCTTCTCTGGAGGCGTCTAGACCTGCTCTGTGAACCCACTCCTGATTACTGAGCACGGTCTGCAAGTGTACTGTTTTAATTTCCTTTCAGGGAGCGAATCTTTCTGGTCTCTTTTATGTCTGAGGATATGAAAAACCCTCAAAGGCATTTTCCAGATTGCTGGCTTGCCCTGGACCATGGTGGACTCTTCATTTCCAAGGGCATCAATCTGCAGGGGGTGCGCGGCCGCCGGGAACGACTCAACTTTTCCCAGACCCATCAGCTGCAGGAAGAGCCCGGAAAACACAATCCAGTTTGCATCCACTGCAAATTTGGAGCGAATTCAGAAAATTCTGGAAACTCATTTTCCCACACTCTAAAACTCATTTTCCCCGTTGAACATCTCCAAAGGAACAGTTTGTTTTCATTTTCTTCGGCTTGTCATCTTAAATGTATTCTTCTGGAACAGAGAAAAGGAGCAATTTTCTTTCTGCTTGGGAAGAAGTGGAGAAATAACGGCAGTGCTGTCTTCCCAGCCCCCTCCCCGGCTTCCCACAACACATCTGGGTTGCCAGGCAGCCCAGCTCCGGCAAGACCTTCGCAAGCGATTTCACTGTTGCGGTAAACATTTAAACATAAAATTGACTCCCGCTCTGTGGAAAGAAAAAGGAACCAGAGCCCTCCTGACCCGACCCCTGCCTCATTTGTTCAACATTCTCGAACCCATTTAAAAGTCATCTTAGTTCTCCAGCTCCCCAAATTGCAGCTCTGTTGGTGTAAACAATTTAACCCACGCAGACGTGGCCCCGTGACAGGCACCCCCTTCCTACCCGCAAGTCTGTGGCCAGGCGAGGCAGTCTAAGTGGTCTCTGATAATTACAGGAGGAGCGCTCAGCCTTCCAGTATTGCAGAGTGCTGGGGCATTTTAAAGTATCCGTGTTGCCACCACTGTGCTCGGGATGGTACGTGACTCCAGGGGCCACCAGAAGCCGGAACCTTCTATGTCCCGAAGCCACCAAGGGTCATTGGCTATACTGAATTCTTGGATAGAGAGAAAAGGAAGGCTTCCTGTATCTGCAGTATTCTGACAGCTGCTCCTCTTCTCTCAAATCTTTCTGGACTCTCCTTGCTGTTACAGGTCCCGCGTTCCCAGGCAGCTGGACATGTTCTCTTGGTATTTGTCACATCTTTGAGTTTTTCCCCGGCCAGCCGGGCTCTGTTACATACAGAGGAATGATAAACGTTTCGTAAAAGTCACTGTCTTGGAAATGGGGACCTCACCGAGGACAGAAACAGAATGGGGCGGAGGAGGATGCTGGAAGGGAGAAGGCGGCAGGGCCTCGGCTCCACTCTCAGACACTTCCCCATCATGGCTGTCTCACGTCCTCCAGACCAGAGGCCTCCAGAGGGGGACCCCTGTTCTCCAGGCCTGACCCTGTGACTGGGTGCCGCTGAGGTCAGCTAGGACTCCCTTCCTCTGTCGTCCTACCTGGCGAGCGTGCCTCTGGAAAGACCCTGGATTGTGACTGTCCCTCAGGGAGACACCTGTGAGGACATGCATGTAGCTCACACTGCCCTAGACACCAGCGCCCCCTGTCAGTTTGCTCCGGTATTGCAGTCACAGGGACGGCTCTCCTCAAGGCCTCCTGCTCCGAGTTCTCCAGAGCAATCTTTAAAAATAGAATGTGCTACGGGAACCGAAGGGGCATACAGCCTTGTCAGCTCTTCTTATTTCGTGCTTCTGGGATGGAACTGCAGGTCCTGAGGATCAAAATCCTGGCTCCTTTTGGGATTCTGGTTGGATGATCCTCTTAGGTAACTAGGCAACCTTACTTGCATGGCATGTGGCAATTCAGTTGTTATTAATTTATACTGTGTCACATGATTCTCTCAGAAATTCATTCCAGAGACAAAGAGACAGAGCTGTGGGAGACGAGGAGTGCATGGTCAAGCTTGTTGTGCTGCAGGAAGCGACTTAGCCTAAAAGAGGATTTCCCCCAAACCCTGAAAGTTCGGGGATTTAGGTAAAATGCATCAGCATTCGATGGATGGCCACGGAGTCCGTGTCTCTCACTCCATTGCCCACAACCCTTCATACGTGGTGCGTCCTCACATGGCTCCCGGCTCACGCTGTGCCTGGGGTTTACGGTAGACTTCTCTTAGAATGGTTCCAATAGGCCCGTCACGGTTCGGATCCCATACCCCTCTAATCCATTTACTGTGACCAGCAAATCTAAACATGCTGTTCACCAGACTACCCGTGGAGCTGGAGTGGCGGATTAATCCCCCAAATCGGTTGGCTGTAAGTGTAGTCGGAGTGGTTTGAAAGGAGAAATTCCAAGTGCAGGCACTGGAGAAGGGGGTTTCTGGGCTGGGAAACAGACAGCCGTAGTCTGCCACAGCTCTGGAGGCCGAGGTGGGGCTGCAGAGATGGGTGGTTGAGTCCACAGCTGCACCCGCAGCGGCCCTTGTCTGGTAACTGCCCTTCCACAATGGAAGCCACCACTGTGCTTTCTGTCCCTGGATCCCTCTTCTAGATTTCTTCCCGCCTCGCCTGCTTCCTTCCACGGCACTGTGAAAAGGCCTCTGACCTAACTCTTTTCTTTTTCTTTTGCCAGAGGGCATGCATGCTCACCAGACACACACACAGACATACACACTCAGAGGGGGGGTGGGGGAGAGGAAGAAAGAGCCGAGAGAGCTAACAGTGGAGTGTGATCATGACACACCCCTTCTCCATTTCTCCATCCTGTTGTCATTTTTGGTGCACACACACACACACACAGTGTGTTTTTCGAGCCACTGGGGTGGAGGTTGAAAGCACAGTCAGCCATGGTGGCTAGGGATCTGGCTTCCCTAACCACTGGGCCACGGGACAGCCCCTGTGAGCTGTGCTCTGTGTACCCTTGGAGCTGTTGCCACCCAGGCAACACTGGGGCTAGTTAGCCGGGAAAAGGGGATCACCACTGGGTAAGGAGTGAGCCCCAGGTCACAGCCCCTCCGTGAGGCCTGTCTCTGCTGCCCTCCAAGGTCTGCCATGTGGGACCCGGCGATTCGGCTCAGGGAGATTAGGTTGCACCATTTTTTACAACAATGGCCTGAAGGTCAATTCGGCAGCTGTAGGGGGGAGCCGGGGAGCAAGCTCTGAGTCTGCAGGATCAGCTCTGTGCCCGATAGACTCGTCATCCCAGGGAAGAGGGCTGGCGCTCAGTGGTGGCTTTGGCGGGGTCCTGCCTGTTGCCATCGCGTCCAATCCTTTGCATCGTGGAATGTTTGTGAAGAAGGGCCTTTCTCAGGAGGATGCCGCAGTGCCTCGGTGGCCCGGTCACGGCGCAGCCTGTGAGCGGCCCTCTGGGAGCCCATCCTCACTCTCTGCCGCTGACTGGAGGGGAAAGGGCCAAGGGGAGGGCAGGGCTGACTGACGGCACCCCGAGGGCGAGGGACGCAGCACACGGGGATGCCTGGCTGCCCCTGGCCATCTGGGAGCAGCTTAGAGACCGTCAGATGGGGCTGTGGCCGCTCAGGGGTCCCTTCTGTCCCAGCCTCCTGCAGGCGCGGTCTGGCCGCTCCACAGACAGCACGCCGCAGGACAGCACTAGCACTGTGGGTTCTCTCTCTGTCGGGAGGCATCGTTTGGGTTAGGATAGCCTAGTGGTCTGCTTTCTGAGACCCTCTGCGAAGGCAGTTTGGGAGAATGGCGGTGGACAAGCACTGCTCCCCCATTGTCCCGTCCTGGGCTTTCTGTGGGCGTCAGGTTCTATCTCAACTCCGCGGTCCCAACTAACAGACTTCCGGCCCAGCCGGCCCCACGGCTGTGTTTTCGTCCATCTCTCCAAGGCTTTGAAAATAGAACAAATTAGCTGCCCTTTTACCTGTGGTTCTTAGCTACAGACCACAGCATCTGCCGTAGCGGGCTTGGACAGAAATGCGCGTCAGAGGATGTCAGCGAGCTCAGAATACTGCAGGAAACGGAGACCCTGTGGGGACCTCACAGCCCAGAATGGTGGCCAAACCCCTGGGTGGGCTCCCAGGAGGGCCCACACCACGGCCCCTAACTAAGAGATCCGGGCCGCCACCAGCAACCTTGAGAACCTGGTGCTAGCCACATCTCTCCTGCCTTGCTCGGGAGGAGGAGTGGAGGAGAAGGGATTATACAGGGAATACATCAATTTGTTCTCTTCCAAATCAGTGCCCCACGTGGCTGGGTCTGATTGGCTGAGACCCGATCACAGGACTTCTTGCCGGAAGCAAAGGTGTCTGGGAAAGGTTTCTGGCTTTTGCCTTATGGAGACGATACTCCGTTTCCCAAATATAAATATAATCCTGGGTGTCTGAAAAGTAAGACAAATGCTCTTTTTTTTTTTTTTTTTTTTTTTTTATCGGAAGGCCTTTTTATA
>NW_006159686.1:2411548-2425008 GCF_000334495.1 Tupaia belangeri chinensis | reverse complement strand
GTGGTGGTAAAAAAAAAAAAAAAATCCTTTTTTTTTTTTTTTTTTTTTTTTTTTTTTTTTTTTTTTTAACTGAGAGACTTTTGCATAGAAAATCAGGCATCTAACTTCTCTTGAAAACTCAGAAGGCCTGGCAATGCCATCTCAGCCATGCTGCTCAGCAGGGGTGTCTGGGGCTGAGAGGCTGTGGCTGTCTTCAGACAGGGCTGTACACTGGTCCTAGATAAGCCCCTCACTGCGCTCGCCTGTCACCTGCCTAGCCCTTCGCCTGCCTGCTTAGTAAAGCCAGGTTCTGGCTACTGCCTGTCCAATGACGTGGCTTCATCTTCCCTCGCGTCGTGAGGCTTGCTGCAAAGTGCTGGCTCAGAGCCTGGTTGGGCCCAGGGTCCACTGCTAAAAGCAGAACTACTTCCAAGACCGCAGGGATCCCCTGAAAACTCTGAAATGCGTGCCCAGTGGGGAGACCTGAGCTCCACACACGGGCACGCCCACAGTCGTGTCAAGGTACTGAGGCGTCACCTGCAGGCAGGCAGGCTCACTGCTGTCAAGAGCAGGTACTGGCCCGGGTCACTGGGATGAGGAGGCGAGCTGTTCACTACGTAGAAAGCTAGGTGCTTTCCTCCCACCCGACTGGCACGCCTCTGTTCGCATCCCTCCTTCCTGCATTGTGCTAAAGCCTCGCTCATTTCTGGTTTCAACATGCAGGGCTCCTTCCTGCCTCCGGGCCTTTGCCCTTACTCTGCCCTCCTCCGATGCCCTTTCCTCTCATTCAGGACTTGGCTCTATGAGTTCTTGTCCTCATTCACCCTCCTTCGGGCCGGATATGAGCGCACCGCCTTCCCGGTCCGGTGGCGTTGTCTGTGGGCTGGTCTGTTGTTTCTCATCTGTGTGCTGTCGGTGTGGATCAGAATCCTGGAAACAGCCTCTGTGGTGTGTCCCGACATGACTGCACCTGTGGTTCCCCATGCACCTCTGGGCGCTCCTTTGCACGTGGGCGGTCCAGGACGGGCCTGATAGATAGAGGACGGACACTAGTAGGCAGCACGGGGCTCTGCCCAGGCTGGGCTGCTGGCCACGTGGGGGCTTGGTGCCTATAAAGATGCCCTTGGGGTTACAGGCAGGGGGAGCGCAGACTGCAGGGAGTGAGTCTTGCCATAGGCCCCTTGATGACAGCCACTGGGGAGAGCTGCTTGGGAAGGGATTCGCCAGGATGCTGTGGGCAGACCCTCGGGCTCTGGTTTTCAAGTGGGGCCACGTTCAGGCAGCCAACTCTTCTAGAAAGAAAGAATTTCTATCCTTCTTGAACCAAAGATAATGAAAATAATACCCTTCCGTCTGTGCTGTGTGAGGCCCCGGCCAGCCCCAGTGGTGCCCGGCCCGCCTCACAGCACAGACAGCATGCACAGGCTCCCCCCTTCCTGCCCGCGCGCCCTCTAAGCGGATTCCTTCCATCAGCGCCGTGAGCAGCAGCTGCTACGAAGCGGTCTCAAGTCCGGACCAAAAGGGTCATCAAGGAATCGTGTTTTTCAATCCGACAGAGGTAGTGGAATCGAAAGGAAGGGGTTTAAAGATTGTGCGAGGTTAAAGGCGGTTACATCTGGCTCTGCCTCCTCGAGGTTAATTGAAGCCACTAACTGCTCCCCTCCAGAAGGAGTCACAGGGCCCGCTCTGGGAAAGTCTCACGTAGGACCTGAAGCTCACCTGACGTCGCTGTGTGGTCCTTAACTCCTGAGCTGGCCCCAAGAATAAAGCACAGGCTGTTACTGTGGAAATTACCTATGTTCATTATTATCGTCATCATTATTATTATTTTGCTTAAGAGAAATAAAATAAAACACTACACAAATAAAATCCTACAACTTTTCTGGGGGCTCCAGATTGCTGTCATTTTGGCCACATAATTGAGACACTCAGCCGTTTGTGCATCCAAACTGAGTTGAGTGGAGACACAGGTTAGGAGAGGAGGATGCACGTGCTGAGACTCAAGTGGCCTCGGCCCCTCTCTCACCTGGTCTCCTGTGGTCGTGCTTCTCCTGGCTCGTTGTCATTCTCTCTGCCGTTTCCCTGGGTGTATTCGCAGCCCTCGGAGCACACCAGGCAAAGCTGGCCCCGTGTGCAATGTGACAGGCGGTATTGCCTTTTGAGGCGCAGTGCCAGGGTGTTCCCGTGTCCCAAGCTCTGTGGAGTGGCTATGGCAGAGCTGGGACCTTCTCCAGCTCTGAGTCTGCCCTGCTCTCTGTGGGGAACATCCATGTGGCTGCCTGGGCTGGTGTCTGAAGGCCTGGTGTTTACAAAACCTTCAGAGAGGAGGTTCTGGCACTTGCTGAAACATCTGTCTGGAATAAGAATGAACTCTCCGAGATGGGGTAAATGGTGATTAGAAAGCCGCCCCCAGGGATTCTGCGCTGGCTTCTAAAATGCACCATCTTTAAGCAGGCAGCTAAGCCCTGTTTGTAGAACATGAAAGAGAGGCCACAGAACACCAAAGAAGCTCGATAATCACGCTGTAATGAGTGTAAGACGATTAATCTCTGTCGTCTTCAAAGCCGGACAGCTCTGTAATGCTTATCTTGCCATATGTCTCTTTCCACTGTTTTTGCCTTGCATAATGAGAAGGATGCGTAAGATCAGTCGATGATCCAGTACGCATTTCCCATCAAAATGACTTGCCTCTGGCCAGCCGTGGTGACACGGTAGTAATGCAACACTCCACAAGGCTGGGCCACAGGGGAGGGGGTCGGGGTCCTGTCCTGGGGTCTTCCCATGCATGACAGAGGTGCATGCGTGTGCCTGCGATCTCAGCTGCCTGGGCTGGGGGTGGATCAGAGCGTGAGGATTCCGTCAGGGCTGCCTGTCTCTTTCTCACTCTGAAGAAATAAATGAACTTTGAAATCTCATTTGCCTTCTCTATGATGTGAATGTTCTTACTGCTACCCTTACGTTACACAGGAGGAGACAGAAGCACTGAAGGTGAGATCACTGTTCTGAAATCACATGGGCAGTACAGTAGCTATGGATCTGGGACGTGAAACCCGACGATGGAGCTACTGAACAGTTACATGGCTGCGCGCTTAACAGAGCTCCCTGAAAATTAGTAGCTTATGACAACCGATCCATCCTTCTTTCCTTTTTGTCTTTTTGTTTGTTTTTAAAATACGAGAGAGAGGGAAAAGGAGAGAGACAGAGATAGGCATTTTTGACAGTCTTTCTGTGTCTTGATTCTCCTGTCTCAGCTTCCCAGTTAGCCAGGACTGCAGACATGTTGCTTTGTTACATCTTTCCTCCTCCAAAGGGTGGGTTGTACAGAGACACAGGGAGTTGGAAAAAGGCACCAACATCAAGTTGTTTATTGCTGAGTTTAAGGTAAGCTCGCAAAGCTCTTAGTAGGCTTGCAGAATCCGTAGCAGTGCTCACAAGTGCTTCCTCCCTGTTGGAGCTAGTAACACACATGGAGAACACTCACAGAGCAACTTCCTCCCTATCAGCGCTCACAGCGTGCAGAGTTGAGCTGAGCTGAGCTGAGGCCATCAAGGCTCACCAGGCTGACCTGAGGCTGGGCTGAGCAGGGCTAGCTTGCAGGACAGCACAGGCCCAGCTTCCTTTCTCTTAAAGGTGCTGCAGACCATAGTGGCTCACTGGAAAACCGGACTGTCGTGCACACACATGCACATGCACGTTACATTCAATGGCATAAAATAGCAAAGCTATAATTACATAGCCAGCACCCGAGCACAGTACAACATAAGCTGTTCACCCCATGGCCTTCAAACATGGTGTGAGGAGGTGAGGGAGCTGGACTAGACACCCTGACTCCATATGCACAACCTGACTCCATGCCCAGCATGTTCGGATTGGCCAGGAACCTAACCCAGGCCTCCCGTGTAGCTCCAGTGGCACTGCACGTGTGTCAACATGACTGGGTCACCAACTATTTCTTTAGCTTGTGACTATAGAGCTGTAATTTGTGTTGTGCTCAGCAGGGTGGTTCTTCCAACCGGGCCAGGCACGCTCATGTGTCTGAGATCAACTGCCAGGCATCTAGGAGGCTGGCTCTGCTTCTGCGGCGGACTGCCAGATGGGATGAAGGGGTCTCAGAACTGTGTGTCTCAGTCTGTCCAGGCCGGGCTGGCCTGAGCGTGTTCACACGGCTGTCCCAGGGCTGTGAGAGTAGAACCAAGGCCCTTAATAGAATAACACCTTTACCACCTTCTCTTGGCTACCACAGGGCTCAAGATCCTCCCATGTGTAAAAAGTGGGGACACGGGCCTTAATCTTGGTGGAAAGAAGCTTCAAAGTCACATTGCTAAGTCACAATGCAGGGAAGGAAAGATGTGCTTGTGTTTACAATCTCCCGCGAGGGATAGCCTGAACTTGCAGGTGTGTTCATCGCTTTTCTTTTCGTACCAATTCCATAGAAGTGTTGCTTAGTGTGTGGCTTGAAGCAGTGTTTTGTTAGGACTACACAGTATTTTAAAAGGTAAGACATTTTATTTAAAAATTTGTTTTTCTGTTTTCTCTTAATAATCAGAAGACCTGAGCATCAGATAGTGGTACAGCAGTAACACAACTGGACCCACATCGGCAGGTCCTGGGTTCACAGCCCAGAACCTCCCTGTACATGCTGGGTGTGTGTGTGCCCGTGCTGGGCTGGTGAGGCTGGGGGTAGATCGTGGCCTGAAGACCCTGTTGGCGGTGCCTGTCATGCTCTCCCACTTTCTCGAAGAAATGAATAAATAAATGTAAATAAACTGAAGATGTGAATAGTGAGCTTATTTTTCTGCTTCGGGAGTTGGGAGCCATGAGTGGCTGCTTTGGGGGTTTTCTGAGGGCTCTGTGAGCCTCCGGCACCCCTCCGTCTCTCCTGGACGAGCTCACCTGCTTTGGGGGTTTTCTGAGGGCTCTGTCAGCCTCCATCACCCCTCCGTCTCTCCTGGACGAGCTCACCTACTTTGGGGGGTTGCTGTGGGCTCTGTGAGCCTCCATCACCCCTCCACCACTCCTGGACAAGCTCACCTACTTTTGGGGGTTGCCGTGGGCTCTGTGAGCCTCCAGCACCCCTCCGTCTCTCCTGGACGAGCTCACGTCACGTACTTCAGTCACACTCCTGATCCCTGGAGCTTTTCTCTTCGCAGCTCCTTCAGTGTGCAAGTCTTTGACTTCATTAAGCGAATCGTGTTAGCACACGCCCCTGCTGGAAACAAGTCGGCCGTGGGACTGACTAGTCACACTGAGTTAGGGTGACTTCTCCATCTGGGCTGGACCCAAGATGAAACCTCCTTCTGGTTTGCTGCCACCACAATTCCACGAAGGAGGAAGTCATACGTAAGGCTAGTTTTCTGGTATGTAAGGTGTAAGGTGTGAAGAGGACCCGGTGATGCCAGGGCATCACCTGTGTGTACCCATGTCCGCCATCGTGGGCACGACAGTGACAGTAAGTAGTCAGCCCCACAGCCAGGACAGCTGGGGGGCTCCCCGACACCTTTTGTCAGAGAGGAAGTCCACCCGTGCACAGAAGCAGAAAGGGGAGACTTCCTGGGAGATGGAATTAGGCTCCGTACTCGGAAGATGCCAGAATTTTCCAGTGAGGCCCCTGATGCCCATGAAGACGGGCGCCTCGCAGCCTGCCTGTAGAGGGCAGCGGCACCCTGGCTTCCCAAGCAAATTACTCAGGTGACTTTGCCGGGTGGAGGGGTGACACCGTGCCCCCCAGGGCAGAGCCGGCCAGAAGAACTCTACGCTGGAGGGAACGGTCTGTGCTGTGTGGCGGCCACGGGCCACGGGCCACGGCTAGTCACTGAGACGCGACCGGCACAGTGGGAGAATGACACCGGTAACTTCCTTTTATCTTGACGTAAAGAGCCGTGTGACTGACAGCTGCCATATTGATTGTGCACCGTGTGCAGAAGCCCGGCCGTGAGCACTGACGTCTGAGGGCTCCATGCCAGAAGCAGATGAGAGAGCCAGCCTGACTTCTAGGGCTGGAGTCGCCAGAAGATGCACCTTTGAGATCAGGGCCCCACACGTCTCCCTGCTTGGTGCCCCGGCCGCTCTGCAGACGGGGGCCAGCCACCAGTGAGGTTGCCTAGAGATTGAAGACCAACGACATGCCCACAGAGAGGATTTAATAGGTCGATATTTCTTTCCAAAAATATGCCGTATCACTGGAGAAATACAAAAAGTGGCTAATACCCGGACATGTTTATTTTTCTACTAATTATGATTTATGTTAATATGTAAGACAGAAATATCTGATCAAACCATTGATCTTCTAGGTAGGAACTATGGCTAAATTTTTTTAAATGAGCTAGATTGAATTCCGTTTACAGAAGAAGATTACGCAAATCATTTGTCTTCAGATGTGGCAAATATTGTGAAGTGATTAAGGAAATAACTGAGAAGTAAGACCCACTGATGTGTGTGCTGGTATTTTTTGTGCCCTGATTATTATGAGGTTTTTTTCTTCCTTTTTTATTTTTTTTTAACTGAGGCACGTGCCTTCAAACCTAAAATCTTGTCCTTCAAACCTTTGTGCAGTGAGCGAGACACTTTTTCTTTTTTTTTTGCTTGTTTCATTTGGCATCTCTTGTTTTTATTTGGAAGTAAGCCGAAGGCATGAATATTTATGATGCTGTTAAACAAGATTTTTATTGAAAACAAAAATAGATTCAAAGTTTTTCATTTGTGGCTCTCGTTGAGGGTGAAAGCCCCATTGAAAGATGGGTATCAGGGATTTCAGTTCTTTGCTGTTGACTTTTGCTGAAAGCAACTTGGGCTGCTAAGGTGTTTGCCCCTCTTTGGAAAAAATGTGAAAGTATTATGTTTCTGCCCTGCCATTTTCTACGCCGGAGTACCTGAGGCAGATGAGATGAACGATGAATTAAGACAGAAGAAATGTTTGTTCTTCTAAGTTGGAGAGGAAGGAAATAATTCCATTTTCAAGGCTAAAAATGTGCCTTTGATTTTTCACAGGTTCCTTGACTTTCTGATTCCTAAAAAATTGATTCTCTGCATCTTTTTTAATTTGGATGCATCGCGTCTCTGCCTGCCTCCCCGTGCGGAGAGGGACTGCCCGTTCCGTGAGGTTGATTAATCAACACATTATTCTTCCTCTCACACCCAGCCGTTCAGGGCCACCCATTCGTCATGAGACCTGTTGTGACTTGGCAGAAAATAAATATGCCATCAAAAATGTATTGCGACGTTGACTAAAATATGAGAGGAGTGAGCATTTCCCTTTGGGTCTGCACAGACAATATTGACTTCTGGAAGAGAAATTCCCAGGAAAGTCTTTCTCATCAAACAAGTTTGCCCCTGATCGCTAGGGTAAGGTAGAGGCTTTGAGCTGCAGATCATTAGGTTACTCACTTATTCAGCCGAGAGTATGTATTAAGCACCCACAAAGGGCATCGTTGTGTGGGAGACTCACCAGGAAGCCAAACATCAGCCGGCCCGGTCCTGTAGCCTAGAGGTTAAGAGAGCCAGATGCCACGTGGCTGACTGCGGTTTGAACCCTGGCCCCAACTGCTTGTAAAACACACCAGGTGCCCGTGTGTACACGTGTGTGTACATGTCCAGATTCATGATGGGAAAATGGAGAGAAAAGTGTTGCAGTGTGGCCACACCCCACTGGGTGGCTTCCTTCCTCTTTCTATGCCCCCCACATCCTCTGGAAATTGTCAAAAAAAAAACAAAAAAAACAAAACAGGAAGCATAAGTGTGACACCCACGAAAGGGGACCTAATAGGGCCCACGCTTTATGAACAATTGTCAGACAATAGAATCAAGTTTGTTAAAACTACTGTGGGAAGGGACCAGCTGAGGGCATGAGGGTTATGTCGCTAGACTCCCATGGAGCTGGCCACAGTTAGAGTCCCAGACCTGGCAACCTGAAAATTAGAAACTCATGCCAGGCAGGGGTGTGTGTGTGCCCAAGATCCTGAGAGGAGAATGGAGAAGGGATTGTGGTGTGGCCACCACCCCCCCCCCGGAGGTGATTTCTCACTTTCTGTCTCTCTCTCTCACTCTCTCTCTGTGGTGAGTGCATATACCCTATAGCAAAATTGTCTCAAACAAGTAAATGAATACATACATACATACATAAATCCATGGGGAATGCAAAAACCAGAAACCGATTTGAGTGCCGTGGAACAAAGCGTACATCCACAAATGATTTGCAGGAGAGGGAGCTGTTTTCACGGGAGTACCCAAGGCTACCTTTCCAGGGGTCGTTTGTTGCTAGCTCTTGAGTCTGTCCTGGAATTGGAGGGATTTCCACATGCTCTCGTGGTAACCTTCCATTTGCATCAAATGACGTGAGTTTTCTGTTCATAAACGTAATAGCAAGTTTCATTTCCCAGTAAATGTGTACAGTAAAGGCAAATCACAAAGAGAAACCTCGACTGGCAGAAGGTTCCTGGCGGGGTTCCCACGTGGCTGTTCCACGGCTGTTCTTCTGTTCCAAGGAGCTGGGAAAGGAAGCAGAAGACCAGAGCTGTGGGTAGTTTAAGCCTTGCCCTGTGAGCGCACACCCCTGCTGCAGTGGCTCCCTTCTGAGCTGTCTGGTGTTCATTGCACCCCCAAAGCACAGTGGCTTCGATGAGCGACTGTTCTGCCTGCCGGTGACCCCCTGGCTTGGCCAGGTGGGGCGTGGCTGGCACTGTGGTCTCTGTCCTGGAGCAGGCGATGCCGTGTCCTGTGGCTGCTGCAGGGCTGGAGAGGCAGATTTGCCCGGTGGGTCCCCCCGGCTGCCATGTCTGCTGCTGGGGCTCCTCCCTTCTTGCGAACTGTCTGCATCTCTAGCCTCGCCTGCTCCGATGGTCTCGCCAGCATTGTTCCTGGGCCTCTTGACACGGCAGCTTGGGCTCTTGGAGAACAAAGGTCGATGCCACCAGGCTCAAAGTCAGTCACTGAGCCAGCCCAGAGCCAACGACACCCAACCCTTGGTGGGAGGAGTGACAGAGCCATGTTGCAGTCCATGCAAGGGGCAGGATGCTGGCTGCAGGGGCCTTTGGTAACAATCTGCAACAACCCACCCTTTGGAACTGGGAGCCAGTCAGAGCCGCCCCAGTCAGGGAACACACAGAGAGAAGGGAGGATCTTGGCGGGTTGGCTGAGGAGTGGGCAGGGTGGGACGCAGGAGCTGGGCTCTGTGGAATGAGAAGGAAGCAGGGAGAAGTGACTCTTCAGCATCTGCAGCAAGCCAAGAGGGGCGGGAGATTGGAAACGCGAGACTCAGGACTGAAGTTCAGTAAGAATCCCGGTGTGGGGACACTGCTGTGGCCAAGCGAGGAGGAAGGTGTGACACCTCAGGTCAGAAGATGAAGAAAGAGAAAGGAAAAGTTACGTGGAAAAGACCTAGCTAAGGAGGCCCTTTTTATTTGAAAGGAAGATTTATTTTTCTTTCCCTTTGCATATTTTTTCTCATCTAGATCAACAAGAAAGTAGTCTAGGTAACCGTGTTTTACATGTGAACTCCTTGGGAAGGTGTACAGGAGACTCTTAAGTACATTCGCACACGCAGTAACACTAGAAATAGCTATCATTTATCAAGTCTTTATTATACACCAGGCGCTGTGTTAATGCTTTGCACATATTAATTCACGGGATGTTAATGCATTGAATTTTCCACAGCTACGAAAACGCTTCCGGTTGCTTACCTAGCACTCATTTCTCCCTCGACTCGGTTTCTGTAAGTTCAGGTGGGTAGTTACCCGCTTCTAACCTCCCCATGCCTCCAGAATGTCGATCCCACTCCAGCTGCAGAAGCACTGGGGTAGGTTTCTGATTACTGTTGTACCGTTACCCTGCAACTCAGGAGGTGGGCACGACTGTTCGTTTTACTCGTGACTTGGGGGCACGGCTTGGCTGGGTGGCTCTCCCTGGGGCCTGTCATGAGGAGGCATTAACGTTTTCCAACAGTCTCGCTGGGCCAGACCTCCGAGGTGGTGCCCTTGCTTGGCAGAAGGGTGCTGCTAACTGCTGGCTGGAGTTTCTGTCAGCCGTAGCTATGAACTTGACCGTTCCAGTATGGCGGCCTCGGGAAGCCAGATTTCCTACCCGGCGGCCGGCCTCCCTGAGATAAGTTCTCCAAGAGGGCTTCTTTGGACCTCGCTTTGCATCGCACACACTCTTCCCGCCAGTCACAAGCCCAGCCAGATTCCCAAGGAGAGGACACAGACCCAACTCTGGGAAGGAGAGTTGGGGAGTGCCAGAGGGCTCGGAGCCACATCGTCACACTGCCCCAGCTGACCTAAGGATAGCCCCATCCCCACCGCCAGCTGGCCCGGCAGTGGACGTGGGTCTCACGCTGCACTGGGTTTGGAGCACGTGTTCGGATTGCTCACGTGCCGTCATGGCAGCGCAGTGCGTGAGACACCTGGGTAAGGATCAAGGAGGGACGCGGGGATCTCCTGGCTTGCATGTACGAGAAGACGGCCCGAGTGGTTCCTGGCCCTGTTTCTCAGCTTTGTTCTATCATGGGCAACCCCGGCCCTCAAAGAGGATAATCACACCGCAGTCTGCAGGGCCCTCAGAAAGAGGTTGTGCACACGGACCTTCAGAGGGACCCAGTTTTCAGCATGTGCTGACATTCTCATGTGTCACCTGTCCCGGGTTCGTAGGATAGGCCAGCATAGGGAACAGGCTGGCAGTCTCTCCGAGGATGACAGCGGTCCCGTGTTCTGAGTGCTGGCCACCAGGCAGGGTGGGCCGGGTTGGCCCCGCGCCCACGGTGTCGGGAGAGTGCTCTTCCTCGCTAGCCCCCCAAGCCAGCCAGATGGACTGTGAATGGTTGGAACGTGAGGTCATGTAGAAGAAATGGTTTCTTTTAAGTTATTGTGGTTTCTCCCCCGTCTCCTACTGCGACTACAGTGCCCGGGGGCTGTGAAGTCTCGGGGTTCTCCCAGGGAGCCTGTGAAAGAGGAGTCTCAGCGAAGAGCCGCTGGGTGAGTGAACCTCGGCTGTCAGAGCCCGTTAGGTGGGTCTGCAGCTGCAGCTGCCGCCAGAACCCAGGTCGGCTCCAGACCCAGCGTGTCCCTGCACAGCGTGGCAGATTCCAGCACGACAGCAGGGGGAGGGCGGGAGCCAGCGCTGGCCATGGGCTCCGCGCCCTGGTCGGCTCCGGGCTGGGAAGATTTTGGTCCCACAGAGTGACAAGGACAGGAATGGACTTCTGCATTAGAAGAGAAACTGACCTCCCCCCACCGAGCCCCATTACGTGAATGTGAACGTGAACACGGCAGCGAGACGGGGCCCCTCAGTCCACGGCCAGGCAAGGCAGGCTTCCCGCCTCCACATCACTCACTCGGCAAGGTACGAATACCAGTCCTTCTTCTGCAGGTGATGCGTAAACGCGACCTCCATGTTACGGTCTTGTAAACGGCGGATGTGCACACCTAGCTCTGAGCGATGATGGCTGAGAACATGAGGTGAACCGGGCAGAGCGGGCACCCCAGCACACCCGAGCAGACACTGACCCCGGGGATGGGGGCCGTGTTTACTGCAGCCTCCCCTCAGCAAACCTGTGTCAGGCCCTGTGCTGAAGGGTCAGTGAGACTAAGGTGAGCGAGCGAGCGAGGAGCCTGTGTCCGGGGTCTCGCGTGTCCAGTCCACGTCGGCAGACACGGCAGCCTGGGTCTCCTGTGGTAGGCGGCGGGAATCGTGGTGAGCTGAGAAGGCCACGGAGGCCATGCCTGAGTGGAAGGGAAAACGGGACATTGATCGCCGATGTGGGCCACGAGGAGAGGTCGCTGCAGACCACGCGTGCCCTCGCAGGGCTGGACTCTGCGTCCAGCTGCATTAGAATCGTGGCCGCAGACCCCAGAGACTGATGTTGGAGACCCGTGCAGTCTCCAGGGGGTTTGTGTGCGTTCGTTTTTTGTTGGTATTTTCCCTTTCCAAGATTTGTAAGGAAGGCGAGGATTTCTCTCCCCAATTTGTTTGAATTTGAGGTGCTTTGGAACTTCCGCATGTTACCCAGTGTTAAAAATGGGGTCTGAAGCTCAGAGAGGACAGAGCCCAGAGCCTCGGCTTGGAGACTGACCAGGATCGACATTAGCAGTTACAAATTGGGAGGGCGACGAGTGAGGCTGGCCGAGCGGACTTGGCAGGCGAGACCTGCTTTGGAGAGTAGGAGACAGGACTTTTCTAGTAATGTGTGACATAACCTTCATCCTGAAAAGCCTCAGGGTGCTCCAGCTTCGGGCATGGCTGGATCAAGGCCAGCAGCAGGTCTTTGGAGCGGTCTGTGTCCGCCTCTCATCCTCTCTGATGGGCTGACCCTCCACTCTCCCTCCTCATGGAGTACCCAGGTCATGCCTGCAAATGTCAGAGTTCTGGGGCGGGTCCTCGAAGGCTCACATCCGGTCCTGGGGTTGTCCCTGAACCCACCTTATAAACCACTTTGCCTGACTTGAGTGTTGTGGTCACCCCTGAGCAGGAGGGTGGGCAGGTCAGTCCCAGCAAACTGCATGGAACAGTGACGAATACCAAGACCACAGTCGTCAGCATGAGAGGGGCAGAAGGTTTCGGGTGTGCTGACCAGGAGGTGGTCACTGTGGCGAGCTGGCAGGGGAGTGTGCTGTCCACAGGGCCCGTCCTTCACCAGGCAGTGTGCAGACACCTGTCTCTACCTACTGCACCCCTCCAAGTCCACCTGTCACTGCTGGGGCCTGGGCTTTTGCTGCCGGAGTTCCCAGCTTAGGGACCCATAGGTGCACGTGACGGAAACTTGACCAGAGAGGAAGGAGAGCAGGCGGGGTGGACCTGGGCGGCCAACAGCTCCAGCCTGCGGTGGTGCCTTCATTTGGAACCGAGTGGCTGGGAGAGGAAGCGTGTTCGTCAGAAGCCTAGGCCTCCTTTGTCCTGGATTTTAGAGGGAGGTTAATGAAGGCGTGTTTGGGGCAAGAATAACAACAGTGCCATCGTTCTGTGATTGACCTTGTCAAAGACCCAAATTAAAAAGCCATTTGTTGTCTCTGTGTGGCGTCTCACCTCAGAAAGTTTCTCCTGGCAACTCTTAATCAGACGCGGAGAGGGTCATTGGCGTTCTACGGTCTTTCCTTCATGTTTTGAGTCTGTTCAGTCAGAAACCACGAGAGGCCAGACAGGGTACGGGGAGAAGTGAGCTGGGGCCTGCTGGGCGAGGCGTAGTGCAGGAGAGTGGAGGCGGCGGGGTATGGACAACAGGTACATGAGCACGGGCCGTCCAGAGCGGGCTTAAGACGTACTGAGCTAGTTTTAAACTCTACGTAGGCCAAGCCCCCTCACCAAAAAAAGAAAGAGAGTGGTCCGAGGAAAGGATTGGCCTGAAGACCGTCACTTGCAGTACCTTAGAGCGTGAAGCCCTCCCACATCCGATGGCCCCGCAGAGGACCCAGACCCGACCTGACCCCGTCTGCCCTCCCGCCGTCTCTGACGTGCCATCGGACGGGGGACCGGCCGGCGGGGGCCCCCGCCCCCCCTGC
>NW_006159686.1:2399882-2411323 GCF_000334495.1 Tupaia belangeri chinensis | reverse complement strand
GGAGGCCCCAGCCCCGCCCGGCCCCCGTCTGCCCCCCCGCCGTCTCTGACGTGCCATCGGACGGCGGACCGTCGGCTGGAGCACCTGCTCCTCTGCGCTTGGCAGAGCCTCCTTCGCTCCGAACGCGAACTCCGCCAGAGCTCGGGAATCCATGCAGCTCCCGCTTGGCGTCCGATCTGCGAACGCAGAGCCCCAGTGGCCCGTGTCAGCGAACGAGGCAGAGCCTGCACCCCTGTGCGCTGTCCACTCCCAGCACAGACGGCTGAGCACCAGTGAGCAAGGCAGCGGGTCCTTCACCCACGAATACGCACCAAGCACCGAGGTGCAGCCGTTCCAGACGCCGATAAAGAAAGGCAAAGCCGGGCCGTGAGAGCAGTGGTTTTCTCTGGGCTGTCAGAAACCTTCCTGAGCAGGCGGCATCCGGGAAGAGCCGAAGGGAGGGTGGCCAGGCGGCAGAAACAACCCCTGCAAAGGCCCAGAGGAAAGATGGCCTGTCTAGCACGGGGAGGACAGAGGGAGGAGGTGCCAGAAGGCTGGGAAGCAGCCAGGCCCAGGTGAGCGGCCGCAGTCACGTGCAGTGCAGGAGTCCCTCCCCGAGGGCCATCTCCCTCAAACCACGCAGACAAAGCAAAGCCCTCGGTCTGCTGCTCACAGCCCCTCTGCCAGCCTCACCCCACAGAGGAGAACGCAGCAGGGTCCTTCCAGGCGCCGTCCTCGTCAGCAAACGCTGCCGCTCGCAGCCCGACGCCCAGGCCCAGGTCCACGATCACGCTGAGGCCCTCCCCTTCCCTGCTCAGCCTGGTGACTGTTCCAGGATGTGTCCCGGCTCGAACTGGCCCTTCGCCTCCTCCGTTCTCACCCCCGGGAGCCTCCGTCATCGCTGGTCTGGACAACCCCAGCACCACCCTGCCATCCCCGCGGTTGTCATCTGCCATCAGACACATTGCCCATCGGCTCAGAATCCTCCATAAGGGCTGTGCATACCCATGTCCCCTCCCCGGGTGTGTTTGGGGAGGTTCTCCCCTAGTTGGTTTGTTTGAGAAATCTGAAAAGATGCTATCGGCGTGCGAGAACAATGGAGGACAGCAGCTGCCCGGGACGTTCTTCTCCACGCCAGCAGGAAGTTCGTGTCCTGATAACGCCTGTCGTCCCGTCTGCTGGCCAGCGTGATGGCGGTTCTGACGGTAACGGCGGCTTCGTGAGTGGGTCAATGACTGAACTAGATCCTTTTCTACATTAGCGAGGCGGCGCATCAGGCTGACTGTCGACGGTCGTGAGCCAGCTGAGCTAAGTTTTGTCTTCTCCTCTTCCTCTCCGCGTGTTGTTATCCCGTGAACTGGAATCAGTCTGCTCCTCGTCGGCCTCTCAGTCTCTCCACAGCCAGAGTCGGGCTCCGATTCTAGGCCGCCAGGGCAACCATCGAGGAAGCGGGCACCCGGCCCTGGCAGGGGCTGGCTTGGAGCACGTCCCTGGCTAAACGCTCTTCAGTTCTCTGCAAACACGTGAGGCAGGCGGGGAGAGCGGGCTCAAGGGCCGAGACCGAGTTCGAATGCTCAGTCCGCAACTCTGTGTCGGAGCCTGTGCTTTTCCAGCCATCCACTTCCCCATCTGCACACGTGCATCTGTCCTGCACCCGCCCATCTGTCTGTCTGTCCGTTCGTTCGATGAACATTTGATAGACCGAGCTCAGGAGGTTGCAGCTCAGTGGGGGAGGCAGGTGTGGGTCACGCGGCACACAAGCACGGTCTGGGGTAGACTGGGACAGGAACATGTGCTGGGGGCCCTGGGTGGAGGGGATCAGGGAAGAGTGGAGACATGCCGGGTGATATGTGCTGTGTGGTGCGGTGCGGGAGGCTGGGCGGGGTGCAGTGCTGGTTGTGCACCGGGCCTGGCCCAGGTGGAGGGACCAGCCTGCAGAGACAGGACGGCGGTGAGGTAGAGGCACTGCCCGAGCCCTGCGAAAGGCAGGCAGGAGGTGGGGCTGCAGTGTCGCGGGAGCTCAGGGAGCCACAGAGTGGGGGTGCCGACATATGTTTCATCGAAGACCCCTGTGCCCGCCACGGGGCGCGGATGAGAGCGTCGGGCACAATGGACTTCCCAAAATGCACCACAAGCACAGTGAGCACAAGCATCTCTTACTGTGTAATTCTGTCCTGAGCTAGAAAACAGAAACTAGGCCAGCCTGCAGCCTGAGGGCCAGGAGAGGTGGGCCCCACATGGCTGACCACGGTTTGAGCCCTATCTCTAACAGCTCGGAACACACACCAGGTGCGTGTACATGCATGCCCCAAGTCTTGACAGGCTGGAGAAATGGAGGGGGAGGCCTGGCACCACGGCCATGCCCCGCTGCGGGACTCACTCTCTCTCTCTCTCTCTCTTTCTGTCTCTCTCTGGCAAGCACACATGCCCTCTGTCAATTAAAAAAGAAATAAGAAAATACTATCACATACAATCTGTCCCTGCAACAATATTATTGCTTAGGATGAAACTTCAAAAACTCAGTTAAAAATATTAAATAATAGAATGTGAGTCGTGGTTCTAACAAAAGCCATGAAGATAGTCCGGAGACTCAGTGTGGACGATGCTGGGCTTTGTTCTTCCTAGGTTTCTTTGAGCTCTCTGCCCTTTAGTTTCTGGGCTCACGGAGACACACGACATTAAAGTCATCCCTTCTAGGCAAACTTATCCTCTGGCCGAAGTTACAGTGAACTCGTAAGGGACGTAGAAAGAATAACTTAGTGATATTTTCGTGACATGGGGAAATGGGAATGTTTCTCTCTGACTTCTTACTTCTGTCCCCATAGTTTAAGCCATTTACAGAAGATCTCCAGTGTCTGAGAAAATACAGGCATGACCTATAGCAGGGTTCCAATTTTTATTACACACGAAAGCATTTTGCGTTAGGACTCAGAATGGACATAAATATATCTCACGCCTTCTTACACACTCCTGCTCCACACCTACATATGGGTAGATCCAAAACGAAGCTTCCCAAAGAAATCTTCACTCGTGCTCAGTGTGACAAACAGTGATTGTTCTCTCCTCCTCGGTCACCTGTGCTTGCCTGAGCCCCGGGAGCCTGTTTCAAAGACCACAAGGAAAACCACCGGTTTGGAAAGTTTCCTATTCTGAATGGGCCAGCTTCTGAGATCCTGGAGTGGAGTGTGCGTGGGCAGGACGCCAGCTTGGCCAGGAGCCATTCGTTTCATTTTTGCTGGGTGCCGAGAACAGGAAGGGTCAGCCCCCGAGGCAGGGCCGGGAGCTTGCTGACTCACCACCCTGTCTTGGTTATGACAGAGGATTTCAAAGCCGTGAACTCTGACAGCAAGGGAGCACTTGTCGCCTTCCCTCTGCAATTTCTGTAGCTCCCCGGACCAGCTTGCAGCACAGCGTGGTTGGTTTCTCTTTGCTTCTTGAGTTCAGGCAGTGGCAAAAGCATCTTCTCCTTTTTTTTAAAAATTATTTTAAATTTATTTTATTACTATTACTATTTATACATCCAATTACTGCACATCATTTAGACTGTAGAGACTTCACCCAGCATGATATACACCTCAGTCCATTTGAGAACACTATACACATCCTTATCAACAGATAATAACCCATATCTCTGTCCCACAAAGACCTTATCTCTCCATTTTTTTCCCCAAATTTCCTTTCCCGGCTTGTTGATCACCTGCTTTTCTGAGACCCCTGGTCTCGACAAGAATCAAGTTTTTAACAGTCACTAGTTTGGAAGGAAAATCTGTGGGACAGTAGGAAGAAGGGCACAGGGGAATAATCCTTAATAAACTCACATGGATCAGTCACATACATGTGAGAATCCAGCTGGGTCCCACAGATCCACGAGCCTTGTGTGGCCGTATGGCAGGCAGCACCCACAGACCCACGTAAACCCAGGCCACTGTGTAGACAGACCGTTTCCAACTGTGTGGGGCCCATGAGAGCAGGTCAGCCAGCTCCTCTCCAGTGGAGAGGCCCAGAGGAATCTATTTCATCATTGCAGGTCATGTGGCCTTTGTCACAAACTCCACTCTGCCATGGATGATGTAAAAAAGTGAGTGTGCTTGTTCCAGTAAAACTTTGTGTACGAGAACAGCTGGAAACAGCATTTGGCCCAAGGAGCAGTGTGCGGATCCCTGCCCTGCATCTTGCATCTTCTCCACACATGCACGTTTCTCTAAGAGACCATGTTGCAAGAACTCTCAGAACCAGGGTTCCTGACATTGGCACTATTGATACTTCAGAGCAAATACTTTTGGGGGGAGGGGCCTCATCTCATTCCTGCCACTTTCCAGAAGCTTCTCCCTCTCCCAACCATGACAGCCAGGCCTGCTTTCAGACTTTGCCAAGTCCTCCAGATGGCTGGGAGAGGCAGTCACTCTCTTTGCGAACTCCTGCTTAAGCCCTTCACCACTGTTTTCCTTTCCTGCTGTGTTTGCTGTTTGGACCCTGTGGCCAAGATGTTAGGGTGTTAGTTTAGAAATTTGCAGCCACAGAAAGACCATAGTCTGAATAGTGATCTTCCAGCTTTTAAACAAAATGGGAAGGGGTTATCAAGCCTTGTCTCTGGCCTTGGCCAAAGAGTTGGATATGTAAGATAAGAGTTTTGAAAGATATCTTGGCTAGAAGGGTTTACAATGGGAGAAAAGTTTTTCAGGAGAAGCATCACTGTGTGCCCACTGACCTAGTGGGGGGGCACACAGATCCTGCCTGGGGTGTAATATCAGATCCAGTACTTCCTAACTACGTGACCTTGGACCAACTGCTTGACCTCTCAGTGCCTCTGTCCTCTCATCTGTGAAATGGGAATTATTTTGATTCCTAGCTGATAGGGCCATATCCAAGACTAAACCACCTTGAAGACAAAACCTCCAATTTAGTCCACACAATTGAAAAGAATAAAAAATAACCACTGAAAATGAGGACAAAAGGCGGCCAATCCTAGACACCATTAAATGGCCAAATATCTACACAATAATCATTTCAAATGGTAGAGACAGGCGAAGGCATAAAAACCATCTTTCAGGGAACCAGCAGTTAGCGTAATGGCTATGTCACTGGACTCCCACGTAGTCGACCGCGGTTCGTGTCCTGGACCCGGTGGCTTAAAACTCACACCGGGCGCGTGTGCGTGCGTGCCCAAGATCCCGAGAGGAGAATGGAGGAGGAGGGATTGCGGCATGACCATCCCCCCTGGGGGGTGATTTCTCGCTTTCTGTCTCTATGTCTCTCTCTGTCTGTCTGGCGAGCGCACGTGCCCTACAGTGAAAATCTCTCAAAAAAAAACCAAACAAACAAAAAAACCATCTTTCATAGTGTATTAGCTGAACATTTTCCAAACTTAGGGAGTCATCAGACATCCAAACCCAGGAGATACAAAGGATACCGAATAGATACAGGAAGAGCCTTTCCAAGGCACATCAGAGCCAACTGGTAAACATCAGAGACAAGAATAAAATTTTTAAAATGGTGAGAGAGAAATGCCAAGTTACTTACAAAGGTTACTCCATTAGACTAACATCAGATCTCTCAGCTGAAACAAAACAATGAAAGAAAGAATGGGAAGACATCTTTAACACTCTGAACGAAAAGCAATTTCAGCCAAGAGTGCTATACCCAGCAAGATTATCCTTCAAATGGGAAGGAGAAATAAAAATCATTCCCAGATAAAGCAATGCTAAAAGAATTCACCAAAATAAAACCAGCTCTCCAGGAAATAGTTAAGGGGTCACTATACCAAGAAAGCAGTCTACATATATTGATAAAAGCACTGACTATCAGGACTAAATGTAGATTCATTTTATATGCAAGCAGGTTGAAATACAAATCTACCAATTATTTCATAGACAGATGTCTCCACAAGTTTCAATTTATATATTTATTATTTATAACTCTTACTCATTGTATAAAACTGGATAATACAGAAAAAGCCCAAAATGTTACAGCTGAGTCTTTCTTTGAAATGATTTTTTTTTTTTAAGGCTAAAACCCAGAACTTTGTAAAGCCTATAAATCACCAACTCCCTGACTTTACCACATAAACACCTCTTTCCAACCTCATTGTGTCTTCACTTTTTTGCACAATGTAATACTCTGGTCTTGCAAGAATTCACAGTGTGGGAGTGAAATATTCTTGTTCTATCTCTTCCTAATGAGCCACTATTATGTACAATTTTATCACCTCTAACTGGACCAATAATTGATGCCTACAGATTTTTTCAGACTATAAACTCTTACCTCCCATAGTCCTCTACATTGGCTATGTTAAGATTATCTCTTAATTTTTGACATTGTTTGTTGCCTGATTTTTTTTTTTCAGATTTTTGCAGTAGGACATGTGCTCTTGCCAGAGAGAAAGAGAGAGAGAAAGAAAGCAAGAAATACTCCCCAGAGGAATGGCCATATTGCAATCCCTTCTCCTTTACTTTCCTCCTGGGATTCTAGGCATGCATGCACACAAGTCCAGTGTGAGCTTCAGGCTGCTGGGTCTGGGACTCAAACCACAGTTGACCTTGTGGGAGTCCAGCACCTTAACCACCACTCCACCTGTTTGCCCCTGCTACCTGATTTTTAATCAATGTGTTTCTTTAGAACTGTATCACACAGTAAAGAATGTCATAGACAATTCAGTACATACTTGCAGAATCACCATTAGAGTGGGTTTCAAACGTCTGCAACGCAATGTTAAATGTGGAAGGTGGTGAATGTGTTTATTACACATCACCTACATCGAAGACCATTCTGTATCCTGCAAAGATGTGTAGCGATTATATGTAAATAATAAATTACAATAACTATTTAAAGAGAAAAATTTTAAATGTAAGAAAAAATAATTAAAAACATGAAAAAAGATTATAGATAGATAGATATAGATATAGATATAGATATAGATATAGATAGATAGATCAATGGTTTAATGGCCAAAAATCAGCGTGTTAAAAGAGTTTGTCAAAAAACTTAAGTGAAAACTGAAGTAGTGAAGAGACCGTGGCATAGCCATCCTCCCTGGGGTGATTTATCACTCTCTCTCTTGCCTTTCTTTCTGTCTCTCTCTGGTGAGCGCACATGCTCTATGACAAAAACATTAAAAGAAAAAAAATAGAGAGATTACTGTACAAATCCCCAGGATCACTCGATGAGCAAACCTGGACGTGTTTCCCTGGGGATGGGGAGCAGTGTCCGCATGCCCGAAGGTCACGCTGCAGTCTGACGCGGTTTGGAACAACATGCAATGTTAACCCCAGAGCCCTGACGCTTCCCAAGACAAGCTCCTCACTCCCCGGGGAGGTGCTGGGGCACCCGGGGCTTCTTGCAGTGGTCTGTCCAGGAGAGTGGACTCGACGCTCTCCTGGCCTGATAGACAGCACTGGGGCTACGAGATAATATTAGATTAAAGAGGCTATCGGTGACCCGTCTGTCTGCCTGCCCAGCCAGTTACAGAAGAGCAGTAAGTGTTCTCCACTCGCTTGTTGCAGAGAAGTCATGTTTTGTAAGATGCTGCCAGTTCATGGTCAGAAAGGTCCCAAGGTTGGGCAGTACTGGGTGAGTCACAGGGTGACCGAGGTCTTTGACTCTCCGAGCCTTGATAGGGTAGCTTTGGGCCAAGTTCTGCCTGCTGTCTATGAACAAGTGTAATCCTCAGGTCATTAGAAAAGTCCCTTTACCCTGTCTCAGCAGAGCTGCTGACCACAGTGTGGACGATGTCACGGCAGGTCCTCTGTGTGTCCCACTTCCCGTGGGAAGGGTTAGCCCTGTGTGGATTTCAAGCAGAGCTGACACCCACAGTCACATCTGGGCTGAATCCGGGTGGACGGAGCTGAGCAGCAATGGGCCTCCAACACCCAAGGGCATCTGGTCTGGGAGCGGGGGTGCCGGCTCCTCTGAGTATGAGGCCTTCAGCCCGCAGCCTTTGGGTTACAATGCACCTGGTGGGGGAGGCTTTCCCGAGGCCCGTGTGACCAGAGGCCCACACTGTTAGAGCCGGGACGTGAGCCCGGTGCCATAACAAATTGTCCCCATTGTGGTGGAGTACAGCAGAAGCACACGGTCTCACAGTCCCAGAGGCAGGAGGCACAAGCCATGGTGCTCACAGGCTTGGGCCCTCGTGGAGGCCCAGGGGAGACTCCTTCCCCCTCCAGTCTCTCCTGGCTCTGGCATTGCTTGGCTTGCGGCGGCATCAGTCCAACCCCTGCCTCCATCTTCTCCCTGTGTCTCCTTCATGGCTCTTACCAGGACCTTGTCATCAGATGAAGGAGACACACAGGTAAACCCTGAGGATCTCATCATAGGACCTTCCTCTAATTTCACTGCAGAAATGCCTTCTCCAGGAGCCAGCAGGTGGCATAATGGTTAAAGTGCTGGACTCCCACGTGGCTAATCATAGCTCAAGTCCCAGACCTGGCGCCTTGAAACTCACACCGGGCATGTGTGTGTGTGCTCAAAGTCCTGAGAGGGGAATGGAGGAGAAGGGATTGTGGTGCGGCCATCCCCTCTGGGGGAAATTCTCCCTCTCTGTCTCTGTCTCCAGTGAGTGCATGTGTCCTATAGCAAAAATATCTCTCAAAAAAAAAAGAATTATTTCCTCCAAGTAAGATCACATTCCCAGTTCCCTGATGTAGGTCCATCTTTTGGGGGTGACCACTTAACCCCCCAGTCCCTGGTGCTCCTGAGGACAACAGCTCGCCTGGGAGGAGACCCTTCTGGTGTAGCTCTCCCAGGTGGTGGTCCTCAGGCTCGAGCGAGCACCTCCCGAAGGGCTCACTCCACCGTCTGTGAGAACAGGAACGGCTCGGGCTGTCTGCCTCGTCCCAGAGTGTCTTCTTTGGCACATCTAGAGTGGGGCCTGAAAACCAGCAATTTTAAGACATTCTTGGGTGGTGGTTCTGACCCCGGGCCACTTTGAGAACTAACGGTCTAGTCGGCTGTACGTACGTAAGTACGTGTGTGCGTGTTTAAGGTATATTCCGTGAGACAGAGGCAGGGACAGAGAAAGCACCTCTCCAGGGTCTCACGCCACTCTCCCCACCCCCAGCCTTTCCAGCCAGCAAGCTCACAGGCACACACACACACACACACACACACACACACACATACACACTCCTGGCGTGTAGAGGACCAGGAGCCCACCTCTGGTCTTCCCTGTGGCCTCCAGCATTGCAGAGCACCGGGCCGCACCACACACCGTGCTTCCTTTAGCAGGGAGTGCGTGGACATCTGGGGCCCGCTCTGGGGCCCGCACTGCGGCCATCTGTGTTCCTCAATGTGCCCAGCTCCCAGGTGCCTCTCGGAGCCTCACTGCTGTTAGCACGCTGTGACAGTGCAAGAAAGCATCGCACCCGAGGACGTCATAGTCCGCAGGGATCGTTTGCCAGCTGCCTGGCAGAGCAACATCAATGGAGATGCACCCTAGCCCGTAGCCGAATGGCAGAAGCAGACACATTTTCCTAAGTAAGATTACAGCGACAGCAGAGCGATACTTCAGTATCTGTCATAGTAATTAGGGTGCCCTGAGAGGGAGCTCACGGAAGTGAAGAAGCTCTAGCCTCCCGGGAGGGGTGTTACTAGAGAGCCTGTGTGTGCCGCTCTGGCAACCCTTGATTGTTGTTGTGGGTCTCGGAATTATAGTGACGCCTCTCCTTTGAGCAGTGATCTGTTGAGAACCTCACGGTGGCAAACTGCACAAATCGGTGTAAAAGAGCAGGCCTCTGGAATAGCCGTGGTGCGAAGGGAAGGGCGTCGTCGGGTCTGGATTTCTGAGTGCGAGCCCTTGTCACATCCCCTCTTGCACGCTGCCTCCGCCCAGGACAGTTAGCAGCAGCTCCAGCAGAGTATGGCCCGGTGGAGAGGGCTGCAGCCAGAGCAGAGATGCGGATATGAGGGCGTGGTCACCGTCCTGCAGGGCAGCGGCTGCAGAGCACGACCCCCAAGGCTCGTTTCTGGAAGTCTGTGCAGGACTAGCAGGGGGCAGATCAGGACACATGGGCAGAAACAAGGGCAGCTGGTGGGATCACGTCCAGTGGTCAGCATGTCTTCTGCGTCTAGAAAGTTAGTTGCGATGTTGCTGTCTGCTGATAAAAACGGCTCGGGCTTAGACACAAAAGACCACGTGCTGTATTTATTGCCGCTCCATTTATACACAATTCCACCATAGGAACTGTCCAGAATAGCAAATCCACCGAACTAGGAGCGGACTGCAGGAGCTGCGGAGAAGAAATGGGGAGGGGACTGCTAATGGGCCCTGGCTTCCTTCTGGGGATGAAGGAACCCCTCTGGAGTTAGGTAGCCATGATGTGCACAGCTCTGCAGATACACAACTGCACAGACGCTGAACACAGCATAGCTGGACCCACATAGGAAGGTCCCTGGTTCGCATCCCAGGACCTCCCTTTGCACTCCAGGTAGACACGTGTGTCCGTGACCTGGGGTGACCGAGGCTTGGGGTGGACCTCAGAATGAAGACCCTATTGGGGGTGCCTCTCTCATCAATATAAATAAACAAACTTAAAATAAATCTTTCTCTGAATAAACATAAAACATAAAATAAAAACTGTTTATTTAAAAAGGTTTAAGTTTATACTGAAGACTGCTTTATCCATAGAGAAGTGAAATGGTGAGGGAAGAAGGAAGCTGGTACAGCTGATTTCGTCCTCCCCCTTTTAAGTTTTTTCAATCCTTTCTAATAGTTACCTTAATATTTTTGAACACTTAAGACGTGCTGAGGGAACGTAACAGGAACACGGGCAGGACTGCCTGTGTCATTTCCCCGAAGTCTCCCAGCAGCCCCACAGGACGCAGGTCCTGCACTGCCCATCTTACAGAAGGGAGCTCGCACACCCACACGCAGGACCCCGGGCGAGAACGCGCCACGCGGAGTGGTCCCGGCAGGTGGGTCACTTGCTGCTCCTGCGGACCCCCACTTCTTCAAAGGGGCGCGGGAGCCTGCAGGAAGGTCTGCTGTCTAGGTGCCTCCGCTCTCTGGCTTTACCCCCGTGGGTGTGCGTTCCCAGTGAGTGTCTGCTGCCCCCGGGGCGAGCTCGCAGCAGACCTGGTCCCTGATTAGCCCACGTTCTTCCCCAGCAGCCTGTGACGGCAGAGGGCCACCGAGGGCTCCTGGCTGGATTCATCCACTTGGAACGGAAGCAGCAAAGCCAAGTGCCTGTGCCCATGAGGGAGTCGGCCTTCCCCGGGCTCGGTATCACTCCTTGCAGTTTGGGGGACGGACAACAGAGAGGACACGGCAGTTCGGAGGGAGCATCGGGGAGATATCCTCACGACCCAGAATTTGTACAGAGCAGAATGAAAGCAAGGCCACAGAAAGAGACCTCCTGACTCTGCGAGACTCAAAAGAGAGAGAAAGGGTCAAAAACATCCCTCACGTGGCTTGCCGTTGCCCCCAGCATGGAAGTAGAACATTTTCTTCTACAGCATAAAATCGTGTA
>NW_006159686.1:2396973-2399195 GCF_000334495.1 Tupaia belangeri chinensis | reverse complement strand
GGGAAGAACCTCCTGTCTGATCTGAAATTGATGGTGACTGGGAAATACATGCAATGCTGGGGAAAAAACAACAACCTACAGAATACGCTAGAATACCCACCACGTTAGAACTCTTGCTCGTGCCATCAGTGTTTCTCGGCCTTAGCTGTAAACGCAGTCAGTGAGGAAGCGTTATAAAGAATACCGGTGCCTCATCCCCTCCCCCGTCAGTAAGTCCCTGACCTGCACCTGGGCCCAGGAGACAGCGCCTTAGATTAATATGTTGCACCACCAGAGCTGAGAAACACTGGTATTTATATTTGCCCACCACATTCCCTAAGTAAGAGACCTCATTATATATTCCACGTTGTGCAGAACAGTGTTGGTTATCCACATGAATGCCAATAATTCAGACCTGTACATAACGTCAGACCTCATTTTTACTTCAACTTAGAATCACAATTACTTTTCCCAGGAAAATTACCTTCCTCCTTATGGTTTGCCTAAGGTATATTTAAAGTCTTCTGGTGTCTCAGTTAGCTACTGCTGTGTAACACACACTCCCAAATGCTGTGGCCTAAAGCAACATTCTTTTTTTTTTTCTTTCTTTCTCTCTATTGTGAAGATTGGTGGGTTGACTGGTTTGGGCTGAGCTGAGCTGGGCTGAGCTGGGGAGGAAATTCTGCTAATCCCACCGATAATATTGGCTGGATTCCCACATCAGTGGGGTCGATGCACCTGGCATTGTAGTTAGCTCAGCCTCCTTCTGGGCCAGCAAACTTGGGAATGTCCTTCTCGTGGAAATGCAAAGCATAACTGAGCAAGTGACAGCATCCCCGCTCTCTAAAAGCTGAGTTTGGCAGTGGTACATGGTTGTTCTCATCTTGTGAGGTTAGTCACCCCTAAGCTGAGCCGACAGGTGAGGAATGGGGCCCTCCCCCAGCCTCCAGAAAGGGCCTTCCAGCCACATCGTGGGCTACAGGAAGAAAGTGAGACAACCAGAGCCCCATAGCATGGTGGGCACACCCCTCCTGGCCAAGAAGGTCCTCTGGGATGGACGCCGGTCCTGGTCCTGTGTGGAGGAAGTTGAGATGAGTGTGTCCCTAACGACAGGTGTATTTTATCCAGAGAAGAAAATGACATAACAAGATGAAGACATTTTTATTACTCCATTTTTCAGCCTCTCCTCAGTCCGACAAACAAAAGTCCCAGAGGTTTTGAGTAGTTATTTCCAAAGTTGTTACAGTGCACAAAATCTACCGAAACCCAAACAGGTGAATCATCTCCTCGGGAGAAAGTAGGTCAACGCGTCGTTTCCTTCATGGCGTGTGCAGCACCACATGCAGACAGCTGCCTAATGAGCGCTCATTCGCTGTGATGATGGCTGCGTCTCCATCCTCAACTTAGCCACCAGCTGTTTACTGAAAACACTGAGTGTTGTTTTCTTCCTCTTCTCTTCTCTCTCAGCGCTGTGGTTCTCAAAGGAGATAAATCAGTGTGGTGAGCTGGCGAGGCTCACTTCCGCCGTTTTCGTTTTGGGAGGCCAACCATTTTGAGCTAAGGAGTAAAAGCCAGCACAGCCTCCTCTCCGGGAGGGATTGCTCTCCCATCTCTGGGCCCAGACAGCACCGAGAAATTTCGTTGGCTGCTCTCATCCCGAGATTCTCCTTCTCTCCCCTGCGTGGAGCGGAGCGTGTGCGATTTCGACCCATTCTCTGCCTCCGACTCACGAAGTGCTTGCCCATCTTGTTCTTTCAGGGTGGCCCCCGTAGCATCTGAGGGTGAGGGAACAACACCCAGCCTTCAGCCCGCCCCCACTAGTGCCTCCAAGGCAGAGGTCAGGCAGGTGCAGGGGCCTCCTGCAGTGGTGCACACCTGAGACTCCGTGCATGCAGAGGCACCTGTCCGTTCAGTCATGTCCGTCCCACGCTCCCAGCTATGTTCAGGGTGTGTTCTCACCATGGCGGCTGACAGTCGGGTGGCGGCCTTCGGGCTCCTGTGGTATGCCCTTTCTACTTCCGTGTGGGTTTGTGAATTGTCAGAATCAAAGGCCAAGAGAGACCCCAGGAAGGCTGGCCACACCGTGAAACCGCGTCATCCAGCGTGTGTAGGTAGCACAGCCCCTCGGCCAAGGGCACACGCTGGCAAATTATCGCCACGACCCCCAGCTGGCAGGATGCCTGAGCCCCGCACACCCGTGAGATGAGAATGGCTTTTACATTTTTAATGACTGGAGGGAAAGA
>NW_006159686.1:2378238-2396497 GCF_000334495.1 Tupaia belangeri chinensis | reverse complement strand
AAAGAGAGAGAAGACAGTATTATGTGGCCAGTGAGGGGACACAAAACCCAAACGTCGGGTCCACAAGTGCAGTTTTCCCAGAGCACAGCCCATGCAGTGGAGGGCCCTGTGGCTGTGGCTGGCCTCCACGCAGTGCAGAGAGGAGTGGTTGTAAGAGACCACGTGGGCCCAAGAACTCACAAATTCTCACCATCGGGACCTGCACAGGGACCGCTCGCTGAGCCCCGTCTAGGAAGATACGCTCAGGAACCAGCCTCGGCCCCGCTCCCTCCTCTCAGTGAGGCCTTGAGCAGAATTCTTGACGCCCCTGAGCCTCAGTTTCCCCTTCTGTCTGACAGGAATCCAGGTGATGGCGCCAGCAGCCCTCTCGTGGATACTGTGAGCATAAAAACGCTAATATGAATGAAGTGCTCAGTGCAGTGACTCACACAGAAAGTAACTCTTTCAGTGACCACAAAAGCCCTGCCTGTAGGAGAGTCTGGAGACGGTCTCCTTTTGACCTTCCCCCTACAACGTCCGGACAGTGACACCCTTTCTGGTACATTTGGTGTCTGGGGCCATTCTGTTTGGCCCTTCCTTCCTGAAGCTACGCCCTCTCTGTTTCCTAACTAACGTAGACTAAGAACAGCCCTGCGATGTGCCGGAAGTCTGAAGCAGTCAAGCTTGGCCTTGGAGATCCCCACCAGCTGCAGTGGAATTGCGAAGTGAAGCTCCGTCCCTGTGAGCAGGGCCGTCTGGTGGACCGCACAGCCAGCCTTCCCTGCGGCTCTCACCGGTTACACGTGAGCTGGGACCTTCTGACGGTGCCCGGCTGAAGTGAGAGAACAGCTCTCTTGTTCGAGAGCCCCGTGAGAGACAACTGCGGGTCCCCCAGACGCCCCCCCCCTTGTTAGCAGCTGGGTTTAGATTAATCGTCTCAGACCAGAGGACGGCTGTGGGACCCCATTATTCTTGGTGCCAGGTTGGCGTGGGGAGCACAGAGTGTAGCTGGGAGAGGACAGGAAGAGAGTTTGGCACGCTCGATTCAGACTGAGCAAGCATAACTCAAACGCATGTATAATTCTTCAGCCTGTAATTCATCAAAAACATTCAGCTGTTTGGAAAGGGCTTGTGAATAGATCCCCGTCAGCTCCAGGGGGCGGTGAGCGAGCCTGTGCCGTCTAGCACCATCTCGGCTCCTGATTGTACCTGGCAAGTAGCTGTCTGACAAATGCGAGCAGAAGGACCACAGGCGCCTGGAGGTGAAGGTCTTGAATCCCTCGTGGCCGACTGCATGGTTCGAGTCCTGGACTCAGCAGCTTAGAAATCATGCCAGGCCTGTGTGCACGCCCAAAATCACAAAAGGAAAATGAAGGAGAAGGGATTGCAGCATGGCCATCCTGCCTGGGGCGGGGGAGGGGGTGATTTTTCACTTTCTCTCTGTCATTTTCTCCTTGGTGAGCGCATCAGATAGCAAAAACAACAACAAACATGTAAGTGGGGGGGCCAGCACGTGGTGTGGTGGTGAAGGTGCCGACTCCCACACGGCAGACCATAGTTCAAGTTCACATCTAGCAGCTTGAAAATGACACTGGGCGCGTGTGCGTGTGTGCTCCGAATCCCGAGAGGAGAACTGGAGAAGGGATTGTGGCATGGCCATTCCCTCTGAGGGGTGATATACCACTATCCCTCTCTCTGTCTCTCTCTCTCTCTGTCCAGAGAGCAAACACACACCCTGTGGCAAAAACCTTAAAAAAATAAATAAGTAAAAGTAAGTCAAATGCGTGAACCAACGGGCCGGAGTGAGTCGCTCAGGAAACACGGACTCGAGTGTGGGGGTTTACGTTCTCCGTGACTGAACGTGCAGAAGTGGCTGTGGTTGCTGGGGTAGAGCCCCGGGTCCTCCCCAGAACAGTGCTAAGAACCGCAGCAGATCATGGTAGGCGGGCTCGCAGGGCCAGCCACGACCCGTGCACGGCCTCCCCGGGGTCCCCTCAGCCTCCCAGCAGCTCGTAGTGCTTGAAGACCCCAAGGCCCAGGGGGCGCTGAAGCTTGCCCACGGCTGCTCAAATACAGTTGTCCCCCTTAGCCATGGCACGTAGCTCTCAGGAAGGTGTGTGCACCTGCTGCACCTGGTTACTGTTGATCTCTTACGGTGCCGATGGGGTACAGGGCATGCGCTGTATGGAGGACTCAGTCCTCATCTCAGGGACCCACTGGGGGGGTCTCAGAATGTCCCCCGCATGGGCATAGGGACGGGCGTCTCGGAGTAGGTCAGGACATGAGCCGGACCTCAGAGCTGATGCTCTTTTCTCTGCTGTATCAATGCTGTCAAAAAAGCAGGGGCTGAGACCAGCAGCTGGAGTAGCAGTGACGTCACTGGACTCCCTCGTGGCTGACCGCAGTTCAAGTCCCAGATCAGTGGCTTGAAACTCATGGTGAGAGCCTATGAATGCCCAAGATCTCAGGAGGAAAAAAGGAGCAGAGGTTGCGGCATGACCGTCCTCCCTAGGGGCTGGCTCCTCCCTCTCCCCTCACTGTCTCCCATTACCACACGCACCCCAAAGCAAAAACCTCTTTTGAAAGAAAAAAAAAAAAAACAGGGCCCCTTCTAGAGCACTGGTGTGTTTCTGGCCCCAACCTCCCCGACTGCAGATGAAGAAACCGAGGCTCAGTCACGGGCAGGTCACGGCTCAGGTCTTACAGGACTGGGTGGTGAAGCCTAATTCTGGAACCGTGTTCTGAATCCCACCTCTTGAGCCAAGGACATTTGGAGCCTTCAAGTTGGCATTGAGGGCTTGAGCCAGGTTCTAAACTGCATGGAGCTGCATTGGCACCCCCGAGAGGAGGGCAGAGGCCATGGTGGCCCTGGCTAGCCAGCTGTGTCCCTGAAGAAGCTGCTCAATGTTGAGGCTCTCCCCTTGCTGCTGGGGGTGGATTGAGCCTGCGTCAGCCCCTGCAGCATCTCGGGAAAGCCCAGCAGCAGCCCTGGCCATGTGAAAGCGCCCCACAGAGACAGCGTGTCCTCGCGCCTCTCCCATCCGACCACTGCCTCTTGAAGCCGGGCTCCAAGCTGCAGAAGCCCACGTGTCCTCTCCCTTCTCAGACCTTCGCAGGCAGATGGCCCTGAGTTTCCCAGAGGCCTTCACCAGCCAGCCCCGCGCCATGCGCAGAGCAGGAGCCCCACACACCTGTGCACACGGTAGAGCATGCGGGTAGTGCCTGGGGGAGGACCAGAATAAGGCAGTCTGTGCAAGAGGGTAAGACATGCAGCCAGGGCCGCAGAGTCCCTGGGCAGTCACCTGTGCCCCGAGGGGACGCCAGGGCTCCAGGAGAGTCTGCCAGCCCACGCCTGGGCCTCCTGGACTCACATTTTTGCTCCCTTACCTCAGGACTCCATGGTGGTTGTCATTTCCTACTCTCTGGGCCTCAGTACCCCCAATTGTGAAGTGCGGTTACTGAGGATTGGGGAGAAGCATCTGCAGCGGGGCTGGCCCTGGGCCCACCTTTCCTACTGTAAGAGCATTCCTCGCGGTCTCGGCAGTGGGTGCTCGGGCCCGGGAGAAATGCCCCAGAACGTGTGAATGAAGTAGCCATCCCTGAAGAGTGCAGTTTATAACAGCACAGTTGCAGCCATTGGACCTTTCTGTAACGCAAGTTATAGACACAAGGGGAATGGATATCTAACAATATATACGTTCACAGAAAATCAAAAGCAGAGGTGGTCATACCTAAAAGCCATCACTGCGGGTGTTATATGTGCTCTCGAGGTCGCCCGTGTCCGCAGTGCCCGGTGGTAGAAGTACAACTGCACTGTACTGCAGCTCCAAAGTCCTCATCTCAGGAGCTCGTCCTGCTGGGCATATTTACACCATAGCAATGGGCAGACCCTGCATGCAGAGCGTCGCTTTTCCACCCTGCAGAGAGGGGCTGTCGCAGGTCTACCAGCATGCCCTGGCTCCCAAGTTGCCCCCTCTCAGGTGCAGAGACCCTGAGGGAACAGCACTCAGAGCTGCATTCACTATGAACTTTTCAGTAAAGGTTTGACCAGATCCGGGAACTGGCCGTGGTTTGGAACTAGGGCCGCAGAATGGCAGGTGAAGCGAGAAGCCCTGCCCAAGCTCCAGGAAGGATCCAGTGCGGGCAGTCGCAGAAGCGTAGCAGGCAGGCCCTGTGCTTTCCCAGGGGCACGCTGGGCCCGTCGCTGCTGTGGTCACCTGGTCCTTCCATTATTTGTGTGTCTCCCAGGAACCTCTCACCTTCTGTGGTGACAGTACTTCTTGTGGGGATACAGTATGCTCTTAAATACTAAAGGGGCTTTTATGCAGGAGGGAAAGCAGTTGGGAAGTCTCCTGAGAAGCAGAGTTCAGTTCAATTAAAGGACGTTTTAGCAGCCAGAAGTGAGCCGCCTCACAAAGTAAGCTTCCTGGTAAAATAAGAAATAGAGTCAGAGTTCGCGCAGGGTTTTTAGACATTCCAAAAGATACTGTGAAAGGGATCTGGACTTCGAGAGTGGGGCGGGGATGGGCCACCTTCTAACTTAGTGTCTCTCAACAGAGGGAGTCTTGCGTCACCTCCACGCACCCCGGAATTGGACCATGTCTGAAGACAACCTGGGTTGCCACTACTGGGGGCGGGCGTCTGCTGCTGGCATCTAATGAGGGGAGGCCGGGAATGCTGGTCAATGTTGGAAGAGCCCAGGACAGCCCCACAGCACCGATCCACCCAGCCCAGCTGTGAGCAGGGTCGAGGGTGGGAAGCCACCCGGGGTGCTAGGTGTAGAGCCCTGTCCCCGTCCTCGGTAAGACCATGCGTTAAAGGCTTTGAGTTTTGAAGCTGTTTTCCTCTCGCTTTCAACCACCATGCCAAACCCTAATAATGGACCAATGAAGAGGGCGGAGTCCCCGAGGAACAGCGTAGCGTGTCCCCTTCCACCTCCTCCTCATTTTGAGTTTCATCCGCTTTTCCTTTTATAGCACTGTATATCATATTTATAGCATGTAACGCTTCAAGGTTAGACTCTGAGATGTCGAGCCCCCAAAAAAATGGCCTCTCCCTGGATACTCAGAGATTTGTGTTCGTACTTAGGAGACAGGGATTGACACATCGTGGGTCGATTTCATTTTGGAAATGGAACAACACGATAATTCATGAGGACAGAGTCGAGCAGCTGTCGTCTCCTCAGCTAATCCTTCCAGACCTAGGGTATTGTCAGGTCGGCTGGGGGCTGAGGGATTTGTAGGCCTATCAGTTGTTCATTTCCCACCGTCTTATATCAAAGAGTTGCTAGGTTGAAGATCTTTGTCCCCTTTACCTGGACAGGTGACCTTGTCCGACTTTGAGAAGTGACAGCATGAGTTAGTCGTCGCTTCCCATGCCAGATGTCCCAGACTGGCGTCATGGTGAGCTAGGCAGGAGCTGAAGAGATCTAATATTTCTCAAGAACAGGAAAAGTAATTAAGGGACCACGCAAATCCGGACACTGAGAATGAGAATAAATTGGGTGGAAATTGACCCAACGTGTATCTGCAGGCTGAGAGGCAAGGCGTCTCTTCTCCCGACACGCAGGGAGCTGTCCCTCCTCGGCGCTTAGCCTCGCGGCTGTCTCAGATGCTCGCCTTGTGGGTACCGAGGGTCAGCACTCCTGGGAGCATTCTGTGTCTTAGCGTGGTTTCCCTCTTTATTTTCCACTCGCCTTTTAAAGTCTCTATCTTTGTAGGAAAAAATGCCACCTAAGCTGCACAGGGTGGGGAGAGATGGCGGGGGCAGCCCCCGGTTCTGGGAAGTCCAGCACCATCATCGCTCGTTGTCCACGTGACGCACGCCTCGTCTTGGCAGAGTGTACAAGGCTACCGAAATAACCGCAGAGCCCCAGGGTGTGTTCAGACACCTTCGCTCACGTGCGCACGCACACAGAGCTCAGCACTTTTCGTGCCGGCGCCGTGGCATGGTGTGAAGAATCCAAGGCGGAGACCACGTCGGGGACTCATGGTGATGCTGACGTCGTAAATTTCTCCTGTGGTCTCAAAGCAGTTGAGAGAAACAGCAAAGAAACAGCATCGGGCGTTCTGGAAACCGACGCTGACCAGGGCGCTTCCCGGCAGGCTCCTTGTGCTCAGGACCAAGAGGTCGCCACGCCTCTTCCCTGAGTTCTCTGAACAGCTGCGGCCCACTGTGGTCTGGGGTCTGGTTCCCAGGTGCTCGCTCGGGTCTGTGCCCTTCCCCCTTCCCCCTCCTTCGGGTTCTAATCACACGTTCAAGCAGACCT
This sequence comes from Tupaia belangeri chinensis, assembly GCF_000334495.1. Taxonomy (NCBI): domain Eukaryota; kingdom Metazoa; phylum Chordata; class Mammalia; order Scandentia; family Tupaiidae; genus Tupaia; species Tupaia belangeri. The sequence continues at coordinate 2,390,250 of NW_006159686.1, read as the reverse complement.
TCAGGGGGCATTTGCTCCCCCTCTTCTCCGATGGACTCCGAAAGTTGTTCTAGCTCTCTGACCTGCCCACTCTCAGCAATTTTACACCAACTACCCAAGAGCGGCTATTTTTCTATCCGTCTGGACTTTCGTATAGCTAGGCACACACACACACACACACAGTTAACGATTAAATGCATAAACCAGATGTGCCCCATAATCTGTTTTGCCTTCCAGGGGTAGATGGTAGTGCACTGGTAAAGCGTGATGTTCCGGGGGCTGACCCACATGGGAAGGAACTGGGTTCGCGTCCAGCATTTGCACAGCTTCTATCCAGGCCGGCTGGGGTGTGTCGTGCCTTTGAGACCCTGTGAGGGTGCTGCCTCGGTCTCTCTTTGAAGAAATAAATTACAACAATGAAAGTATTCCAGTCACCCTAGGAAACTTTCGCATGCTCCTTTGCAGTCAAGGAATCCTCCTCTCCTTTAGAAACATCTGGACAGGGGCCAGCTGCTGGTGTGGTGGTGAGGGCGGCTCTGATTCCTACGTATCTGCCCATGCAGTTTGAGTCCCATACCCTGTGTTTGAAAAACCCACCAGTACATGTGCATGCATTCCCAAAATCCCGAAAGGGGAACTAGAGGAGAAGGGATCGCATGACCATCCCCAGGGTGGGTGCTTTCTTACTTGAAAGAAAAAAGAAACATTCAGAACAGAGTCGATTTCCAGCCCCGTAAGTCAGTTTTGCCAGTCCTAGAATTCCATGCCCATAGGACCCCACAGGGAACGCCCTTTGTGCTTGGTCCTTCCGTTCAGCATAGTGTCACGGTTTGTCCCTGTGAGCGAATGTGTCAGGGCAGTATTTCATTCCTGTTCATTGCTGAGTAATATTCCACTGTACGGGTATAGCACAGTTTCTTTATCCAGCCAGCCATTAATGGACACCTGCGCTACTTTTAATTTGGGGCTATTTTGAAAAAATGCTGAAATTGGGACCAGCATTTGGCATAGTGGTTACATCGCTGGACTCCCATGAGGTTGACCACAGTTTGAGAACTGGACCTAGCAGCTTAAAACTTGCACCGGGCACATGTGCATGCATGCCCAAAACCCTGAGAGGAGAATGGAGAAGAAGGTATTGTGGTGTGGCCACACCCCTGGAGGTGATTTCTCGCTTTCTGTCTCTCTCTGTCTCTCCAATGAGCACACACGTGCCCTAAAACAAAATTATCTCTAAAAAAAAAAAGAAAGAAAAAAGCTGAAATTGCCTTTAATCTGAGTCATCATGATATTTAGAAACCATGAGTAACGAAGTCTCTCCCCTTCCACACCTTTGCCCGGCTCTCAGCATCTCTGATGGGTGACACTGTGGGTGGAGCCTGGCCCCTTGGTAGACTCAACTGAAGACACCCCTGAGGGCCCAGAGTGACAGACAGCACACCACAACTGCCATGTTGAAGCATAGGCCATCGTCACGGATTCTGTTTACCGGGAGGCTTTGCGGTTCTTTTGGTGTTGACACAACTGCTGACGATCTCTAAATAGCAAGCCGATCGCCAAACAAAAAGCGGAGTGGTGGAGCAGGGAGAAGACTGATTATAAACCAGGATTATGGGATTTAAGAACTAGCTCTGGTCCTGCGTGATGCTCTGACTCTAGAAAAGTTTCTCATTTCTAATCGCCAGATCTGCACCTGTCTCATGAAGAGCATAGTTGCTGATTTTTCTACCCTTCGCAACAATTCTCTGACCGCCACAGCCACCCTCCACTTGATTACTCTACCCCCACCCCTGGAGTAAGCAGCCGCCTTCCTCGTCTCCTTTAGTGCACAGCCACGGGCACTCTTTGAGGTACAATACCACGTCTCCGGTGAGGAAACCGAGGTGGAGGTTGAAGTGACTCCCACAGATTATCATCAGTGGAGGATGGAGCAGAGAGTCAAACCCAGTTCTGTCTCACTCACAGATGCTCGGCCTTTGGGCTGTTCCTATGAAACCTGGGAGGTGGATATGCAAGGTGCTCCTTGGGCAAGCAGGACAAGCGGTGCCATTGGAGAGACATTCGTGTCATTGACAAGGATGGGAACTTTGGTCAAGATAAAAAGGAGTCAGGTGGATTAAGCAGCTTCCTGTCTGGAACCTCCCTTTTCCTTAGACTATAGCAACTTCAAGGCTGATGGGACTCTACAGCCGAACTGTTCGGGCATCTTAGTAAGTTCCGAAGTAGTGACTGATCTGTCCAGGACTGTCTCTTCAGGCTACCCTGCCTGAGCTGGCAAACAACAACACAGTCACCCCTGGCCACAGCAGCCAACTGAGTGTAGCCAGTGGAGTGCAGGACAGCTGGACATTTTCCCGGGGTTAGTTCATGACTTCTCTTTGGCTCGAATCCACATTGCAAGGACCCTGATATACTGCTAAAAGCTGCAGACTCTCAAACCACTTTCCTCAAGCCACTCAAGGCCTTTGCACCTTGTCCTTACCTTGCTTCTGTTCCAACGCAATTCCTGGTATGCTATGACAATGGCTTCCATGCCTCATCTGTGAGCTTGGAGGAGCACCACGTGTTCACATCGTGTGTCTTTGACTGCCACTTACTGGCTCTTTCTCAAGGCTTTGTGTTGCTCCAGCTGTAAACTTCACCAGCTCCACACGCGAGGCTTCCCCTGGCAGTCTGCCTTGCCCCGGCTAACCTCATGTTCACTACCTCCCAGTGGCTTTTTCAGCTATACCAGTTCTTTCTGAGAGATGTTTCAAACGGAGTCCTCTAGACCAGTAGTTCACAATCTTTTTGACCCCACTTAGTTCTTTGGGCTTATACAATAGGGTCTTTATGAGGTCTAACTTTTATTATGATTTCATTTTAATGAAATGGTAGCTCTACTGATCATCAATACAGAAACTCTTGTGTGTATTGCTTGCTACTATCTTGAAGATAGAATCTGGATGACCAGAAGCAAGGCAAGATGTCCACTCCTGCAATTTCTAATCATTTTACTAGAGGTTCCAGCCAAAGCAATTGGGCAGAAAAAAAAAATAAGACATCCAGATTTGAAAGAAAGTAGTGAAACTACTGCTATGTGCAGATGACATGATGTTATATAAAAAGAACTCTTAAAAATCAACTGAAAAACAATTAAGACCAACAAATGGGTTCAGCAAGGTCACACAATCAACACCCAAAAACAAACAAAACAGTGTGTTCCTTTGCAGAGTAAAGAACATCTAAAAAGGAAATTAGGAAAACAATTCCATTTGCAGTAGCATCAAAAAAATATGATACTTAACAACAAATTTAACAAAAGAATTACAAGACTTGTACTCTGAAAGCTACAAAATATTATGAGAAAAATAAACGAAGGACTAAAAAATAATGGGAAGACAACCCATATTCTAGATTGGAAGATTTAAACACTCCTCACACTGAGCTACAGATTCAGTATAGTTTTTATTAGAGTCCTAGCTACCACTTTTACAGAAATTGCCAGGTCAATCCAAAAATTTATATAGAAGTGCAGGGGACCAAGAATAGCCAAAGCAATCTTGAAAAAGCAAAACACATTTGAAGAGCCACATTGCCTGACTGCAAAGCTTGCTGCATCCCTGCAGTAATACTATGTGGTACTGGCATAAACGTGGGCATATGAATCAGTGGAACAGGATTGACAGGCCAGAAATAAACTGACCAATTTCTGGTCAATTGTTTTTTAACCATGGTGAGTGTCAAGACAATTCAGTGAGGAGACAATAGTTCTCTTCAAGAAATGGTTCTGAAACAAGTGGTTATTCTCACACACAACAATGAAGTTGGGCCCCTGTCACACACCATCTATAAAAATTAATTCAAACTCAGATGAAAGAGCTAAACTCTAAGAAGAAAACAGGTGTACATGTATAGTTTAATGACCTCATATTAGGCAATGATTTTTTATATGCTATTATAAAAGCGTAAGAAATAAAAGGAAAAAAATAAGGCCAGCACATAGCCTAGTAGTTAAGGAAGCTAGATCCCTCATGACTGAATACAATTTGAATCCTGGCTCCAGCAACTTGAAAAAAAAAAAAAACATGCCTAACGTGTGTGCATGTATATCCCAAATCCCAACACAATGGAAAAATGAAGGAGGGATTGTGGCATGACCATGCTCAATTAAGGCCTACTCTCTCCCTTTCTGCCTCTCTGATTCAGTCTCTCTGGCAAGCTCACATGCCCTCTGGCAATTAAAAGAAAAAAGAAAAGAAATGTATTGATGAAGAGACTTTATTAAAATTAAAAAACTTCTGCACTTCAAAGAGCCCATAAATAAAGTGAAAGTACGACCTATAGAATGGGGAAGAATATTTACACATTATCTGAAAAGCATAGAGTATCCAGAACATATGAAGAATTACTATAACTCAACAACAAAAAGACAACCCAATTAAAAATGGTCAAAGGTTATGAGTAGAATTTGTCCAAACAAGATATACAGATGACCAATAAGCACATGAAAAGATGCTCAACATTTTTAGTCATTGGTGTATTGTTTATGCCCATCAGGACAACTATACTCAAATGACAACAAATGTTGGCCAGGATTGGAAGAAATTGGAACACTCATACATTGACGACAATATAAAATGGTGCAAAATGATTTGGAAAGCAGTTTGACAGTTCCTCAAAAGGTAAGCATAGTATGACCCTGTAATTGCACTCCTAGATATATAAACCCAAGAGAATTGAAACTTTGTATTCATGTTAAAATTAAGTGTCCATAGTAGTGCTATTCATAATAGTTGTAGATGAATAGATTAGTAAAATGTGGTGTAGCTATCCTATGGGGTGTTATTCAGCCAGAAAAAAAAAGGGAATGAAGCACTGATTTACTCTACAATGTAGATAAACCTTGAAAACATGCTAAATGAGAAAAGCCAGAGAGAAGACAAAATATTGTATGATTTTTCTCACCTTCTCTTTCATACCGTTCCTTTTTTTTTTTTTTTTTTTTTTTGAGAGAGAGAGAGAGAGCTTTTTGCAATAGGGCATGTGCACTCTCTGGAGAGACAGAAAGACAGAGAGACAGAAAACAAGAAATTATCCCCTGATGGGAACGGTCATGCCACAATCCCTTATCCGTTCTCCTCTTGGGATTTGGGGCACGCATGCACATGTGCCCAGCATGAGTTTCAAGCTGTGGTCAGCCATGTGGGAGTCCAGCAATGTAACCATGACGCCATCTGCTGGTCCCTTCGTACCTTCACTTTCCACGTGCACCACACAATTGTCTTTTTCCTTTCATAAAGATTGTATCCTACAGTTCCCAGATGGCTTTGTTTCCCTGATGAAACCTTGACTGATACAACCATGCTCGTATTCAGCATCTTTATACCATTCCAAATGGTCAACAGAGACTCAGGCTGAGATGCCCCTCCCGATGCACAGTGATAGACTCTTCTTGGCCAGCAGGTGGCATGGAGGTCAAGGTGACTAGATCCCACATGGCCAACTGTGCAGCTGGAATCCCAGTCATGCCAGGTGCATGTGCACGTGTGCCCCAAATCCTGAGAGGAGAATGGGAGCGAAGGGATTATGGTGTGGCCACCTGCTATGGGGGATACATTCTCACTTTCCTCTCTCTCTTTCTCTAAAGAGTGCACATGCCCTATAGCAAAACTGAAAATAAATAGATCAAAGACTCTTCTATGGACCCATTATCACATTGATGTTATCTTTCTCCTCCTCCATCCACTTGGGTCCTTACTTTACTCAAAACGTCAACCAAAAAATCATATTCATCCTATCCCCCAGTTAAGTGACTAATGCAGGGTTACCCTTAAATTCCATACAGCTGGGGCCAGCAGGTCATGTGGTGGATAAGGCACTGAACTCCCACATGGCCAACCATGGTTTGAGTCCTGTACCTGGGTGCTTTCTGTCTCTCTCTCTCTGTCTGGTCAAATTAAATAATAACAATAATAAATCATTATTTTTAAAAATTCACACAGCTTTTGGCCATGTACTGAAATCGGCATCTAAATCTATTGTCTTCTTGTGGACCAGCAGGAGGGTCTGAACATGGGCTATGGTGTTTTATGTCGAAATCCATGAGAGGCCAGGGCTTTATTTATGCCACAGCGGCAGTACATGGAGCTGATGTTGCATCTCGGGGAGAAATCGAATGTTTCAATGGCACAACCACAATGACAACGTAAACGTGCAAGATAAAATTGGAAGAATGAGCCTTTACATCTGAGGGGGGGGGGGCAGCATTTGATTACCTCCATACGTTTTTTATCAATCCCCCAGTTGGATACATGTGGGTGGAAAGGAACACGTTAAGCCTTAGACTGTGGTTTTTAACCATCGCATCTCAAAATTTAGAGTCTGTGGCACATTGAAAAACACAGTGTTCTGGTTGCCGACCTTGGACAACCTGAGTCAATAGGTCTGGGGAGGGGCCTAAACATCAATTATGTTAAAATTCTGCCTAAAATCTCTTTCCTGTGTGCAATAGTAAGTATTATGGCTATATTTAAGGAGTCATTGTAGTTTTTAGCTACAGGCTGAATATGTACAGATGAAGTGAAATCTCCCCAAATGTTTCAGATCCACAGCCAGGGTTGACAATGACTGGGTGACACATTGAGTTCAAGGTGTCATGTGCCCAGAACTGTGCTTGGCATGCAGAAGTGAAAAAGACTTCCTCTTCTCAGAAGGAGCTTAGCGCCCAGAGGGGAGACAGACATGTGAACAAGTATCGGTCTGAAGGATGAATGTTCTTAAAGTGGTGTGAGCCAGGTGTTAGAAGACAGAGACCAATGTGTTCAGTTCTCTGCAGAGAGATAAGGAGAAGCCGTTCGGGACAGTGGTGACTCCTGGGCTTCTAGAAGGCCCACCTGGATAATGACAGCTCCTTTAGGGCATGTAGCTCTCATTTCTCTAACTTGGTTAAGTTCCAATTTCCCGGCTATCTTGGAAGAACACATTGACAGTGGTTTCACCTTTCATCACCTGAGGTAGGTAGGAAGTGGAATGATATGGTCAGCCTGATGAGCTATCGACCCTGGAGGGCTCCAAGGCTGGGGTCTCAGGCGGCTGTACCAGGTCTCGCAGTGAGGAAGAATATATACAGAGCTAAGGGTATTAGCAACTGACAGCCTCTTGGTTTTGACTTGACACAGCCAAGGCAACGGCAGAGCCACGAAGAGCCTTGTCCTCATTAGGATACCCTTTCATCAAAGACTGTAATGACCAGAGAAATGCTGCCTGTCCCCTGACTGCGGCAGAGGTCACAGGGACTCCAGAATCCAGGCTGAAATGCTGCCCTTTCTTTGAACAGAAAACATACATCTATAGATAGATATCTCCACTTGCTGTTCTCCCAGTATCTCTCTTTTGGTCCCACTTAACTAGTCAAGGAGCATTTTAGAAGGCCATGTCAATCGAGGCTGGGATAATAGCTCTGCCATCACTTCAGGCATTGTTGAAACATGAAGGGTAAAAGTGTCTCATTATTCAGGTTTCAGCAGCAATGGCATCTAACCGAAATGGTCCCATTAACTCTCGAGGCCCTCCCTCTGATGCGCTCCACCCTTAAATAGTAATTTCTTTTAGAGGAAGTGAAGAAAAGTTGAAGGCTCTCATTGGCCTCAATACTGCAGAGGCTCTCGCATCTAGAGAGGCGTTATCTATGCACGAGGCTTTTAGAGCTCATCCGAGGAGCGCTTAATGTACAGTTTTCGGAGTCAAGAACATTCTTCCAGCTTTGATTCAAAACAACAAGGAATTCAGGAGGCAGGCAGGGGGCTGACGTCTCTGGGCTCGGGCTGGACGGTGGCGCTGCTGGAAAGCACTGTGCTCTGCAGGGCTGACACGTGTGGTAGACTGGGAGGTGGCCCTGGGTTCACGTCCAGACACCTCTGAGCTCGCAGGGTGCACGTGTGCCTGTGATCTGGGGCTCGCTGAGACCCAGGGTCGATGTCAGTGTCAGAGCCCTGCTCGGAATACTGTCTGCCTTCGGTCTCCCTGTCCCTTTCTCACTCACTCATGGAGGAAGTAAATGGGTGTAGCTTAGGGTAAAGAGTTTCTATTCATGTTGGGAATACCCACGTGACAGCTTCCCATTGCTTGATTTTCCTTGCTGTACTCTGTAGTGGTCGTGGTCTTCCAATGGCCCACTTAGGGTTTTGGGTCTCTGTAGATCTAGCTGTAAAGTAGGAAATTAGTGCAGCCTTCCAATACTCTTCCAAACTTTAGTGTTTCTGTTTTTTTAATGTTGGTATAATCTTAATTTCTGCATGAAAATACATGAATTTGGAACGGATACAATGCGGTCTAAGTAGATACAATTCAGTCTAATTAGACACATTACTGCATTTGTAAACAAAATGGCTAGTGTAATAGAAAATAAAAGAAAAAAATAAATTCACAAGTTTTGGAGACAGCTTCATCACTTTTTAATTATGTCAATAGAAGCCAATCACTGATTACTCTAGAACCTTGGTACCCTGCTCAGTGTGAGATCCTATAGCGAACGCATTATCAGTTAAAGTCCTCTGATTACAAGCAACAGAATCCACCAACGCTTGCATAAGCCAACCCAGAACCCATCTGGAAGGAAATAGGGTGGTCACAGAATTGAAGGACCTGAGGCACATGCAGACTTAGCAGGAACCGAATCAGGACACACGGCTGAGATCCAGGTGTCTGCGGCTGGTTGGTGATCTTGATGGACACTCCCCACCACACCCTCACATCTCCCTGCTCAGATTGCAAGATTCCAGGAGATCTCCCTATTGGCAGAGTGTCAGTTACTTACGCAACTAGCTCTTGGCTAAGTAAGACACCTTGAGGGACAGTTCCCCAAAATCACAACCCAGGGAGTGGGAGAGGGGTGGGATGAGTTATTCTAAGTTCTCTCAAGACGAAGTAGGAGTTCTTTTACCCACCAGGAGAAGTGCATGGTGGCCATCACATTCTCTCATAGGGCTATTGTAAATCTTAGAGATAAGAGAAAGTGCGTTTCCTGGTTTCTACACCTAAGAGGTGCTGATGAGATGATCATTGCTGTTTATTAAAACTTTATCACAGGTGTGTTCGATTGCTCCCCCACCCTCTGCGTGTCTGAGCCTTCCCTCGGGGCTGCTGCACCGCCTGGATTGGCAGAATGAACAGTGGGATGTGCCTAGCTTAGCTCTGTGGGTAGAACACGGGACCACCTCTGGGCCTGGCTGCCCTCCTAGAAGGCCACTCTGAGCAGCCGAGGCTGACCTGGTCCCACGTGCCTAGGACAGACCTTGGTATTCCGAGGTCTCAGCGCCCCCTCGGAGGAGGAGCAATGGCGTTCTGCTGTGTGGAGCCCAAAGCAGCCGAGGCTGTGGAAGGGGCGAAGCTGCTCTCTGCTCGTGCAGTTGTGTTTCCCTGTGACAGTCCACAGATCACAGGTCAGGGCTGGGTGGCAGTTCAGGTGTTCTGCAGCTCCTGCTCTTCCTGCTTTGCTGTCTTTGCTGTCACTCACGTGTGGCTTCCCTCCTCACGCGAGCCAGTCAGCTAGCACGGCCCTACACACAGGCTGCGTTCCGGGCACATCCGGAAGGAGCAGAGACTGCCTGGGCTGGCCGGCCTCGGCGTCTGCACAGCTGTTCGGGTCTCTGTCAGGTCAGCTTTTCCGTCAGTATCCCAAAGAGCAAACCCCCCAACCAGAAAGACATGAGTGTCCTTCGAGCAGAGGCAAGTGCCTGGTTCAGTGTGTGAGAGGTTTGGGCTTTCCTGGACAGACCTGGAAGGAGGGGTCAGCCAAGCCTGCCAGGATGACCTCGAGGTGGCCCAGGCTTCCTGCTCTGTGAGACCTAGAAACACAGAGGAGCTGCAGTGGGCGCTGAGCAGGGAGGGTGGGGGCAATCCTGGAGGCAGCACTATCTGAGGGGGGTATGATTCATGGCATCTGTCCCCTGAGCCTGCCTGGCTGCTCTGCCCGTCCTTCTGAAAATACCCTGTCCCCTCCACCCCTGCAGCCCCATTGCTCCTGTCCTCACCTTCGGACTCCAGGGTGTTTATGCTCTAAACCGACCCAGAGTCATGGCTGTCCCTCGCGCCGTGCCTCGGCCCGGACATCCAGTAAGACAACCCTGGGATTTCCTCAGCAGCCGATGGGAGGCGGGCCTCTTTCCCGGTGTTGTGGACTGCCGTGCCCCTTTGACAGCAGCCTGAGAACACCTGAGCTAACCCTGAGGCCTGCACAGAGGAAGGAGAGCCGGGAGGAGGAGACAGGCCCAGCCGAGACGGCTTCGGGCCCTGGATTAACTGGACACATTCGCTTTCCACCGGTTTTTTCTTATAGCAGAATTGTGTTTTAAATGCCTCGTAACCAAAAAGTTCTCAACCAACATAGGGCGCCCCACACCCTGGGTCACCCCATCCTGTTTCTTTTTTATTCCATTACTGCACGCTTCACCTGGAGACTTCATTGCGTTCGAGAAACGTCCGACCACAGTGGAGATGGAGGCGATAATGAGATTCGGGGTTGAGAGAGAGGAGACACTAAGACGTGGCAATCGTGTGTGACCGCCAAGCAAGCTGCTGCTTTCAGAAGACCAAACCACCCCCACGGCCCCGTCTTTCAGACAAGCGTCCAAGGGGCAGGATTTCTCCCGAGGCATTGTCTGTGTGCTTCATTTCCCTGGATCGTCTGCAGAAGAAGCTCCAGACACGTCGGTCAGAAATCTTTGAAAATCCCCTGCAGGCACAGCCCCGCGTCATGCGGCTTCTGCATTTTACACATTTCCAGAGGTGTAGAAACTCTCCCACGGGCGAATTCAGCATGAAGGGAGCACACGCTCCTGGAAGTGTGTTTGAAGGAGAAAGGGACTGCCTTCCTAAGAGAAAACTGTTTTCTGCTGATCACAAGGTATTGGTAATAGGAAATTGATTGCAGGATGGCAGCTTGAGGTCGTTGTGTAACGTGGGGTCAGCAAACTGCCCATGGAGGTGGTGAGCACCCCCGTGGACGCTGCTCTAAGCAGTCAGTAGCCCAGGTACAACGTGGCCGATCCGTGGCCTGCGTGGGAAGGTTCAGGTTTGCATTCAAGACCTCGCCGAGTACACGGCACTCACGTTTCCACACCCAGGGCTGGCTGAAGCCAACGCAGAGCGCAGTGTTGGGACTCCATTGGCGGTGCTGTCTCTGTCTCTCTCAGAAGAAACAAAGAAACAAAGTTTTTTTTGGGGGGGGGTTTGGGTTTTTTTTTTTTTTAGAAGTTTTTGCTATAGGGCACATGTACTTGCCAGAAAGACAAAGAGAGACAGAGATACAGAAAGCGAGAAATCACCCCCCTGGAGGATGGCCATGCCACAATCCCTTCTCCATTTTCTTCTCAGGATCTTGGGCACACATGCACATGCGCCCAGCATGAGTTTAAGCCACCAGGTCCAGGACTCGAACCACGGTCAACTACGTGGGAGTTCAGTGACATAGCCATTATGCTAACCGCTGGTCCCCCAGAAGAAACAAACTTTAAAAAAAATGTTTGTTAAGAGGTAAGGCAGGGCGCCAGCAGGTGGCATAGTGGTTAAGATACTGAACTCCCATGTGGCCGACCATGGTTCAAGTGTCAGACCTGGTGGCTTGAAAATCACTCTGGGCATGTGTGTATGCATGCTCAAAATCCCAAGAGGAGGATGGCGGGGAAGAGATTGTGACATGGTCGTCTCCCTGTGTGTTGACTTCTCACTTTCCCTCTCTTTGTCTCTCTCCAGCCAGCACACATGCCCTATGGCAAAAACCTTAAAAAAATAAATAAATAAAGTGAGGCAGACAAAAGTAATCGAGCTCACCACCTCTGACTCTAACTTCTTTTATCTGCAGTTGGAAGGGTCTGATTGATACATTGTTAAAAGTAAACAGAGCCTACTAAGACACAAGATATCAACAAGTCTGATAAGTATGCTTGTAACACCTTTAACCAGGATAGCCAAACTGCCGAGGACAGGAGACTAAGCCGCTGTGGCACATGCGCCGATGCCGCACACCTGCGTGACCTGCGGCTGCGTGTAGGG
>NW_006159686.1:2372022-2377230 GCF_000334495.1 Tupaia belangeri chinensis | reverse complement strand
GGGACCTCGCGCACAGCGCACTGCGCACCATGCCTCCTCGTGTGGCACATCTACGGCAGACACCTTGTCCACGGGGAAGGACGTCAGGACTCCAGATGGCCATGGGAGGTGGGCGGGTGGTGACAGTGGGGGCTGGCAGGGGAGGCCGCTGGTCACCTTCTGTACTGTGATACAGGCTTTGGCTCCAGAGGAGACAAAAATGTTCCTGCTACGTGTGCATGTGGTTGTATGCAAATTGTACCTCCAGGAGGAAAAAATCTTCTGAAAAAATCGAACCCCAGTTAATAATTGCACGTCACAGTGTTTAGGGGTGAAATGTACGTTAACATGTCATCCGAAAGCATTCCAGAATGAGATGGATGGATGGTGGAGGACGGGTGGGAGGGTGGGTGGAGACGTGGGACAGGAGTGTGAGGAAACGCATCGCTAGAGAAGCCTTTGGTAGGCGGTGGGTGCTCACACCGTGGTTCTTCAACTTCTTTGTCAGAACTTTTCATAGTAAAATTTGGGGGAAGACAGCAGGTGGAAGAGACCCTGGCCAAGTTATCAACCTCCCTGTGCCTCTACTTCCCATCTGTGAACGGGGGATAGGGATGATGGGGGTTACAGCCCTGGACTCTCTGTGGCTCACCACGGTTCGCGCCCCAGTCCTAGCGGCTTGAAAGTCACACTGAGCGTGTGGGTGCCTGCCCGACATCCCACGAGGAGAAGAGACAGTGGTGTGGTCATGCCCCTTGGGGGTGGTTTCTCACTTTACCTCTCAGTGTCTCTCTCCTCTCTGGTGATTGTGCATGCCCTACGGCACAAACCTTACAAACATAAAATCGGGGCAAGGAGGGGGCATCACTGATGTACACATAGCTGAGGCTGTTGCTGGTGAAATTCTCCCCGCTTTGCCCGGCGGCTGTGTCCTTGGGAATGAGGTTCGGAACCAGGAGTTCAGATGAGCCGGGGTGGAGTCTCGTTCTTGGGTTCTGACTATTTATGCAAAGCTCCGTGTAATGCAGGGAGGAATGTCTCAGACAGACACAAAAGGGACTGGCAGTTTTCAAACGAGCTTAGCCTCAGAGACCAGAATAGGCCTGTACGCGGGACCTCAGGATTACGTCGCTTTGAAAGTTCGAGCGGCGAGCGTTGAGACACAGGTACCAGACGCCCTCGCCTTCGGGAACGGCTAAGCCCGAGCCTTTCCCTTTTATAGGATGCGACATCTTCTGTGGCTCAGACAAACGTGCGCTAAAGGCGCTGCGCTAGGCCGCGCCCTTCCCGGGCCTCCGTGGACAGAGCGCGTTTTCTGGGCCGCTGACTTACTTGTGCAGAAATGAAATAATGCACGAACAGTGAATGAGATGGGCATACACCCCAGGAGCCTCGCTTCTGCCCCGAGTTGTTTTGCAATTAACACACGCGTTTCCCCAACATGATGCAGCCAGCGTGGAGACAGGAGAAGTCAAGTGAAATCCCACTGAGCGCATCTGTTGTGGCCCCTCCTGCCCTATTGGTCCTCGGTCCGGGGTCCCAGGGTCCCTGTACCTAGGGACAGAGCGACGTGTTCAGGGCAAAAGCCATGCCCTAAAGCAGGACTGGGCCTGCAGCTTTCCAGAGTCACTGCCCAGACTCAACCCCTCTTGCCCTAGGCTCAAGGAAGATTTATTAGGATTTTTTAATTATGCAAAAATAACACGAAGATGTCTTTTGTAACGTTTTAAAAATACTACCTGCAGAAGTAACAGTTCTTTTGATCTTCAGCTTCAATCAAAATTGCCTCCCTCCTTGCCCTGGGATAACCATTGGTGCAGGTGTGTGCTCGTGTGTGTATGTGTACGTGAGCATATGCACGGGTGTGTGTGTGCATGTGCGGGTGCACGAGTGTCTGTGTGTGTGTGAGTCTACGTGTGTATGTGTGTGCATGTGCACCCTCAGGATTCCAGAAACCAGAGGCAAAGACCCTCGTGGGAATTCCAGCTTCGACACTTCGAGGCTGTGGAGACCCTGGCCCAGTTGTCAGCCTCTGTGAGTGGGACTGACAGACAGGGCGGCATCGCTTTGTGTGAGGAAATATGTTCAAGTATTTGCAGAGCTCAGGAAAGTGCTAGGTATGTAGACAGCAGAGGGTAAGCCATCTATGCTACCACGTATAACTTGCGTGGACATAAAATGTTCAGGTGTTTCGTGCTCACGTGTGGTGGGCTGGGGCGCTTAACACGGAGGGTCGGGCATCTCGCGCCACCTTGCCTCATCGATTTCCCCATCCGTGTGTCCTGGAGAACACGCCCTCCGGAATGGCCGCCGTGTCCCGGGGGGACCTGCTCCCTCTGCTGGCCACCACCTGCCCAGGCGGGGCGCTTCTCAGTGTGAACGGAGCCTTCCTAGCACCCACCCCGGCGCTGGCCCGGGCAGACCAGGACGCTCTGCTCTCAGCTTCTACCCTCAGCTAAGTCTTCCGCTTCTTGTCCCTGGTGTCCTGACAGGGGTCACGGGAGGCCCACGCTCACTTTCCCCTGCAGGCCTCAGGCTCTGTGCCCCTACGTCTCTAGGGTCTAAATCCATCTTGCATTGTTTAATCTTTCCGCATCGGTTCCCGCCTCACAGTCACGATCGCCACCCTTCGCCCTTCGAGCTCTAAGGTAACTTCTGGGTTGCCAGCAAGCGGTGTGGTGGTGGGGACTCACACATGGCTGACCACAGTTCGAGTCCCGGATCTGGGGCTTGCATTCTTACTTTCCCCCTCTTTCTCTCTCTCTTGGTCAAATTAAAAGCAATAATAATAGTGGATTGTCAGAAAAGTCAGGGTTTATTTTTTAATGCGAATATGCATTATGACATTTCTGACAACCTAATAATAACATAAATAAATTTTAAAAATTTAAATAAAAAGTAGCTTGCAAAGGCACTGATGGGGGTCCATCCAGATGCCTCTGTTCCCCCTTTGGTGACCTCGAAAATGCAGATGTCATCCCAGCAGCCACATTGTGAAAGCTCAGGCCTTGCTCAGGGGGCCACACGTCACCTCGACATGCCATGGTCCCTCAGTGGGCTGCACATCCCCTCGACATGCCACGGTCCCTCAGTGGGCCGCACGCCACCTCGACATGCCACGGTCCCTCAGTGGGCCGCACGCCACCTCGACATGCCACGGTCCCTCAGTGGGCCTCATGCCACCTTGACATGCCATGGTCCCTCAGTGGGCCGCACGTCACCTCGACATGTCACCGGTCCCTGTACCCGAGAAGGCCCATGTCCGTGCTCCTCTTCCTTTCCCATGAAGTCCCGAGCCCTCGCATGTTAGCTGGGCACAGCGTGACCCAGGACCACGACTGCATTTCACTTCTAATGGAGCTGGGCACCAAGGGTGTGGACCTGTTTTCAGGTGATTTTCCTAGACATGTAGGTGTGTGGGCCCCTTGATCCTCCACGGACTGGGGAACAGACGTAATGGCAGGTACGGAAGCAGCCTCCTTAGACCCACAGGCGGGAGCTGTGCAAAGCCCAGGTTTTCTCAATATCGGCGTAACTGACTTTTGTGAGCAAGATAGTTCTGTGCTGGAGGGGCTGTCCCACGTGTGCTGAGATGTTTAGCAGCAGGGCAGGCTTTGCCCACTCGATGCCGGTAACACGCTCACTCCCCAGCTGTGACCATCAAAGATGCCTCTAGACTTTGCCAGACCTTCCTCCGACGACCACGGTGAGTCGAGGGCTGCCCTGCTGTCCTCAAAGGGACTGCCATCCTAACAGACAGACGTGAACATGTATGCGAAGGCCCATGTTTTTGAGCTTTGTTACGGTAGCATGCCCTGCACACCGGACTAAGACGAGCATGCATTCTTAATCATTTCAGTAGATTTTTTAAAATATTTATTTTTGTATTTAATTTTATCTATTATTATTATTTTTGAATTTGATGAGAGAAGAAGAGTGGGAGAGAAAGCGAGAGCAAGCCGCCAGGGCAGCTGTGGGAGTCCAGACCGTAACCGTCACACCACCTGCCAGCCCCTCGTTTTAGTAGGTTACGCAGGACTGCCTGACGCTCAGCGTGAGAGGCAGGTCTGGGCGGACGACTAGCAGAGTCGGCCGCACCCGCTCACTGACAAGGGCTTCCTGGATTTGCCTTGTTTGTGGAACCCCTGTAGCCCATCCTGGGGAGGCAAAAATTAGAAATGGCGGCTTAAGATGGAATCCTGCACTCTGATACTTTTGGTTTTCTTCTATAGTACTTTTAAAATATTTAAAGTCACTGCAAATTTTTAAATGATAGCATTTTATATCAAAATCCCCCCTGTTGGCTTCTCTGAAGATCTTACGCTCGCACGGCGAGCGAGGCGAAGGCTGGGGCAGAACTGGCCCAGGTTGACCGAGCTCACTGTCTAACGTGCAGCAGGCGCATGCACCTGTGTTCAGCGAGTCCCGGTCGGGCCGGGCTGTCTGTCACGTGTGCCACGAGACTGCGTTTCCTGAACCCAAACTTGGGACGTGTCGATTTAACACATGGCCACACCAGGGAGGAGTTCCTTGCCGTCTTGAGAGCGCTGGGTGTGTGTTCCTGCAGCTTTCCCTGCGTACCCTGGTAACATCTTGTCACAACGATTACCAGGGCACACAGCAAGGAGGGACACCGCCACGCCACGCTCACCTGACCCTCGGAGGTCTGGGGCGCTCGGGGAGCCACGGGGTCCTGTTTGAACGAGGGTGGTTTGTATCTAGACCTGGCCGTGCCCAGACTCAAACCCTCCTCCCTGAGGACTGTGTGGCGCCTCGCCGTCCGAGGGGGCTGACGCCCTTGTCTGTGCCCTCTCGACCGTGTTCTCCGTCGGTCTTCTGTGGCTGTCTCTCGGTCGTGTCCCTTCGTGTGCACCTTCTGTCGGGCCCAGGTTCAGAGGGGTGGGGTGTGGCTGCCCTGTCCCTACACCATCGTCACCGACGTGTGCGAGGTGACAGCTTGTTTCTATTTCTGTTACTGTTGCTGTCAGCAAGCGGAGCCGTCACAAGAGCTCCCGAATTCTCAGAACGTCCCTCCCCGTTGAAGGAATACTGAATGCGGTTTGATTTGCTTCCGAGCAGTGGGGCACGACTGGTCTAATTCCAGCCTCAGAGCTCGCCGCTCCCCAGTCCCTCGCCCAGCAAGGTGGTCTCCGGCCCAGGAGTCCTGAAAGGAAGGTTCCAGCATCCTAGGAAGAGCGCTCCTTTGTGCTGCCCAGAGCACTCTCTCTT
>NW_006159686.1:2369216-2372000 GCF_000334495.1 Tupaia belangeri chinensis | reverse complement strand
CCCCTGCCTTCCCTACTCCTGGGAGCGGGGAGTGTGATGCACAGGAAGGTGGCAGCCCTCCGGAGACTACGGGAGGGGTCTCAGGACTCTGCGAAGGCCTCAGCCCAGCAGAGCCAGGCCTGCACACACCTGCTCTCAGAGATAATTAGATGCCTTGTGTTCCCCAACATTTCTTGAACTGCCTTTTTGAAGCCCAAAGCATGACTAATAGTACCACGTGCTCAGATGCGCTCCGTCACCGACACTGGAGAGTGAATTCTGCCTCTGTCCTGAGGAGACACTCCCCTTACTGCAGCGCAGGGCTCGGGAATGTGGATCCAGAGCCCGGCGGCCTCGCCCTCTCAGTGCCATGGGCTCTGGAGCGGGAGGCTGAGCAGTTAGCCCCGGGGTCTGCGGAAGCTCTGGAGGGGTACCTGGAGTCCTGGGATGTCCGGGGACAGTGCAGTCACGGTGCATATGGCACCGACGAGACCCGTGCAGACCTTCGTGCCAGGAGAACCCCACGAAGACACCTGCCGTGGGCACTCTGGGGGTCCGATTTCTGCTTTCTCTGTGTCGGGTCGCAGTTCTGCCTCAGCCTCCTGACTCAGCAGGCTCCCTCCACGCCTGGGTCAGGGCGGCCGAGGATGGAGCCCAGTCTCATACGGTCCCGGCCCGCAGCCGAGCAGCCCAGCAGCATGTCCAGCTGGGCAGCCCCGTGTCGTATCGGCCCTCATGCCATGATGGCGAGCAGAGACAACGGGTGCCCCGCTGGGACGTGAGCACCACGGACAGCTCTGGGGGGACTCAGCCTGCCCTCTGTGTTCCAGAAGCGGAGCCCAGCGCCCGCCCCAGGGCAGCCACTCCATACTAGACTCTGTAAGGGTTTCCCTAGGCCTGCCATCACCAGGCGCTGTTCTAGACCCTGAGGACACACACCAGACAAGGGGGCAAGACCTTCGTCTCTGTCCTTAGGGCCACAGTGACAAAACACAATAAACCAGGCCACTTAGGACAGCGGCATGTGTTAGGTCACCGGGGAAGTCAAGATGCTTTTTTCCATGCAGACATGCGCTCCGGCTTTCCTGACCAGCTGATCGTCCTCCAGTCCCGGGGGCGGGGAAGCCCAGGTCAAGGCGTGCACAGACGTGGTGTCTGAGGGCCGCCTGCTGGTGCACAGACAGGGCCTTCTGCGTGTCATCACGTGGTAGGAGGGACAGGAGAGCTCCTCGACCCTCTTTTCTGAAGGTACTAATCTCACTTACTGGGGCTCCACTCTCCTGACAGAATCACCTCCCAAAGGCTCCCCCAACTCCTGGCGGCTTGCTGGGTAGGGTTTCAGTGCACGCCTCGGGGGTCTAGGTCTTCCAACTGTAGCATCCGTGCTCCGGTGAAGTCACATCTTAGCGGGGAGACACGGCCACAGGTAACAGTTACGTAGATGCATCAGGCTGCAAATACTACGGAGAATGAGAGGTGGCTGCAGGGACAGAGAAGACAGGGTGGACCTCGCTTAAATGGCCCCTAAGGAGGGATTCAAGCAGAGAAGGGGTGGGGTGCCAGCCACGTAGATCCTCAAAGGGCAGAGCCTGGACGCGGAGCAGCAGGGCCCTGGCATGTCTGGACTGTCCTGAGTGTGGTCTGAAAAATGAGGTCTGGCCCGGGGGAGGGCATGGGAAGGCGGCCGCTGTGGCCTGTGAAGGGGTGGGCGAGCTGGGGCTCCCTGACAGCAGCAGAGCCAGGACCCGAACCCAGGCAGGGGGCCCCACCCCACACAGCCTGCCCTCCTGGAACGCTCCCCACGGTCAGGCACCTTCCAGAGCGCTCTGCTGTGGGCAGCGAGGGTTCGGAGAGGTCGTGCAGGAATTGCCGCTGGGTTGCCGTGTCCTGAGTGACCCCTGCATGATAAGAACTGAGGGAAGGTGCGATTCCAGGGCCCCAACATGGTGCTGCCCCCGCCTCCAGCTCCTGTTACCCACCCACGCTTCGCTGGCTACGGTGGAGTTTCCACTTCCTTGAAGGGAGGGCAGTGCTGCAGGAGACGAGGGTCCTCCGGGGGTGACTTAGCGGGCCGGCCTGGTCAGGCATGAATGGGCAGCCGCAGAAGCCATCCTCCTCCACCCGAGCTCCTCCGCCACGGGCCGTCCAGCCTCTCAGGGAAGCCGCAGATACCTATAAAAGTTACTTAAGGAGCCCTGTGGGTTTGCGGACGAGCTCTTTTGCCCTTTCTCATTTTTATTATTCATACTTTCTTTTGCATCAGTGGCTCTTGACTGCAGAGTGGTCTGGCTGCCCATCGACTTAGCACTGCGTCCGTGTGCGTGTGCGTGTGCGAGTGTGTCACCCTAGGTGGTTTCCTGCCACAGTGGGGAAAGCAAGCTTTGGATATAGTGCATTCAAGCCACCAGTCACTCACGGATCAGCCGTCCCTTCGCTGAGGGACGGACGGGGTCGGCCAGGTCTGACTGCAGCCAGCCGCTGGCTTTGCCACTTACACGCTGCACAGTCTCGGGCAAGTCTCTTGGCCATTCTGTGCCTGCTTCTCACCTGTGTAAGAAGGGAGCATCGTTATGGGAGCTACGCCATGGCGTGGCGAGGTGGCAGAAAGCGCTTCGCAGAGAGGCTGACGTTATGTTGACAGCGCTCGCTGCTGCGGGCCGGACAAACCCCGAACACCGAGTCCAGGGCTGTTTCCTGCCTTCGTGACAGGCCAGCGGAAGAGACTTGGTCTTCCTCTGTGGGCCGCCGTTTAGTCACAGACGATGGGGTCAGGTTAGGAGTCACTCACGGCGGGTCACCCCGCGC
>NW_006159686.1:2364162-2368558 GCF_000334495.1 Tupaia belangeri chinensis | reverse complement strand
CGCGGTTTAGCCACAGACGATGGGGTCAGGTTAGGAGTCACTCACGGCGGCCCCCACGGCGCTCCCATCGGACCGTGTCATGGACGACCGCCTGGTGGAGTCTCCCGGGGTCAAGTTCACGTAGTGCAGCCAACTCCGATGCAGGGATGAGGACCGAGGTCACGAGCCCTGTCCTCTCTGCACCTAGGGGTCACCCCGCAGTCTCGGAGCCACAGATGCGCGGGAGGTGTGGGGGCACGCTGCAGTTATCCTGGTGGTTCAGCCGTGGCGTCTGCTTGCCGGACTCCCTCGGCCGGGCCGCGTCTGCTTCACCTCCGCGCCCGGTTTCTCGGCCCCAGCACCGTTGCCCTGTGGGGCCAGGTTATTTGTGGTGGTTGGCCGGGCGGGCGTGCTGGCTGTCCATGTGTTTCAGGGTATCTAGTGACATCCCAGCCTATGCCAGTACGTGCTGGTACCGCCCCCCCTGCCAGTCGGGGCAGAAATGCTCCCAGACATGGCCGGGTGTCCCCTGCGGTAGTCGCTGTCTGAGCAGGATCTCACAGTGGGGTTTGGAGCAGACCATTGCAGCAGGAGAGGCTGGGAGCCCTCCGTGACACGGGCCACCCCACTCCTGCTCGGGGCTGGATGGGCGGGTGTCCTAGCTTGGCAGACGTTTCAGTGTCTGGGACTCCGCAGGAATTTTCTTATAAGGGTAAAGATATGCTTTGCCTCTGACCCTTCCCGGAATTGTACGTCTCCCCTCGGCCTTTCCAGACCGACGCCCACCGGCGTTCCGACAGGCAGGTGTCCCGCCTTGCTCTGTACAGCGCTGGTCACTGCAGAAACCGTGTATAGTGGGATATTTCACCACAGCCTGGCCCGCCCTGGGCTCAGCACATGGTCTGGTAGGAAACAGCTCACCCTAAGTATTCCCACCTAACCGTGAAACCCGGGTCCGACCACGCTTCCAGGCTGGTTTAAGGAACTACGGCGTGGAGAAGAGTAAGCCACCTGACAGTTCAAGGACACACTGAGACAGAGGCAGCAGGTGGATCTCCTCTGAGACGAATGATTTAACATCTCCGAAAAAGCACTTCCTGAAGAATGAAGCGCTGCTTCGCATAGACCAGAGAACTGGAAGAACGTTGCGACCGGCGCTGTGCGCGGACCTTGCCGAGACCTTGGTGGGACCAAGCGATGGCAGAGACAATACCTGTGTGACTGGTAGAACCGTGCCGATTTGGTTAGGAACGGCCTCGGAGAGTGGATGCATTTATAAAAATCTCTTCTGCATTTCAGTCTATTATTTGGCCAAACTCTACTGGCAGGAGAAGGGACAGGACCTGAAGCCACTCTGTCTTCAGGGTATGCCTCCTAGGGCAGAGGAGAATAGAGAAGGCCAAACACAGACAGGTGAGGGGCCGTGCCAGCGGGAGCCTTCAGCACGCAGTCAGACCGTGTCCCGACTAGCGGGAATTTGATGAGAACCAAGCAGGAATTGCATCAGGGTCCTGGGAACATTTTTGCATATAAATCCCCCTTCCACACTGACTCAGGTATCCCTTCACCCGCGCTGTGTTGGCAAATGTTAGCAGCTGATTATCTGGAGAGAGGCCTTAATTCATAGTGCTTGCCATTGTCCGTGGTATAAACACCTTCACTGTACCCGACTTCAAGCTGCCAACGTGAAGTCACAGAACACGGGGTTGGGCAGAGGTGTTATAGCATGTCCCCCTGCAGGTGTAGAAGGAGTGGACTATTTCACCACAGCCCGACCCAGTCAGGGCTCAGCAGGTTTACACGGACATGGATAATCTCACGAGCAGAAGTAATAGGAGACCGTGGTTAAGATGGTGAAGGAGGGCTGAGCCTCGCGCGTGTCTCTGCTCTTCCTGTTGATAATACAGCTGACGCAGCTCCACGTTTGTGTGGTATGTCTGAGTAGTCACAGTGGTGACCACTAGTTTGCAGACTCCCTGGAAACGTCATCACCAACACAGGCACCGTTCATGCAGGTCAGCCCCAAGTGCAGAGAAAGAAGGAAGAGCAGGGTGGGAGGTGGGGTTGGGCCCTCTGGGCGGCACCCCCACGACACGCCACCCCCGTGTGTGCTTCGTAAATGAACACGCTGTCTCCAACATGCGGAAGGAGTACTGGACACTGGAGCTCGGAGTAGCGCCAGGCACGGGGAGTCCTGAGGCTTCCTCCGCACCAGCCTTGGCTTCAGACATTTGAGGAGTTGCTGACGGAGACGTTTTCATTAGCACCCAAGATCAGAGCAGATCTCAGATGGCAAAAGGTAGTGGCCAACAGGGATCCGTGTTTGATCAGCTCCACGGACGATGAAAAAGACCCCCAACTGGGAAGTGTCGGACTGCAGCTGTCTTTACAGCCAACTCTCAGGACGTGAGGGCTTTTGTTCCAGATGGACAGGCTGTGGCTGCCGGGCTTAGGCAGTTAGGGAGCAAGGAGTTCTACATGCAGGGAGAGAGATGGGTGTCAACGGCTTAGGACACACACACGGGCACATGTGTGCGTGCACACGTATGCAGAGGTGTGTGCACTCACGCATGCATGCAGCTTCTTTTAGGTCGCTGCAGCGGCAGACACTACACTTAACTGTGGTCTTGAAGCCAATCTGTAACCTTACTTTCTGGGGACTCCACGCCCATGGACAGTGATAGAGTTGAGGCCCAGGCTGGTGGCACAGTCAGTAGCAGACAGCACTGCAGCACTGAAAACCACATGGCCAGCCATGGGTTCAGGCCCCCGAGCTGGCTTGGAAGCACAGAAGCACGCACGTGGGTACCCAGGACCCTGACAAGCTGGAGGGAGGGGTAAAGAGGATTGCGGCGCGATGAGGCCAGCTGAAGGTGCTCCTCTCGCGCCTCTCTATCATGAATAAAACAAATAAGTTTTAACAAAAAGTGCAAAGACAGATTGAAGAGGGATGGCCCTAGTAAGCAATAGGTGGGGCCTAGTCTGGAGAAAGCCCGGGCCCTGCAGCTCAGCTGTCCCAGCTCAGGAAGTCACTGTCGGAGTAGGCCGACCGTCCATACGACTCCTGCAGGAGACGGGGAGAGAAACCAGAGCCTCTGCAGAGCGAAGCACAGAGCCGGAGCTGACAGCGTTGTCACTCCACAGGCCTGGCCGCCCGCCCGTCCCTGCCGGTGTGCAGGTGTGGCGTGTGAGGGGAAACTGCATGTTAGCGAGGACGTGTGTTAGTGCCTGCCAGAGGGCGACAGGCATGCCGGTGCCGAGACGCGTGCTTCTGCGAGATTCCCGAGGGACTTGCTGTTCGTATTGTCACATCCAGTCACGCATGCCGACATTTCGGTCAAAGACACGTGAGTGACAGTGACCCCATAAGATGATCATGGACGGGACCAGCAGACGGCATGGTGGTTAAGGCACTGGACTCCCGCATGTCCAACGTGGTTCAAGTCCCAGGCCCGGTGGCTTGAAATTCACACCGGCCATGTGTGTGTGTATGTGTGCCCAAAATCCCAGGAGGAGAATGGAAGAAAGGGGGTTGCACACGGCCATACTGGGGGAGGGGGTCATTCTTCACTCTCTCTCACCGTCTCTATCTGGTGAGCACACATGCCCTATGGCAAAAAATCATTACAAAAGAAGAAGGGAGATAGCTAACTTACAGAAAAATAACAAATACGTGATAGTACAGCCAGTGTGAGGCGTGCCGCAATTTGAGAGGGTCTCCCCTCTCAGAGTGGCTGACTCTGGAACCCAAGTGGATATTTTACGTATACATATTTTGACGTTTCTTTGTTACTGTCATGAGCAAGAGAGCTAGAGAGACAGACAGACTGAGGCAGGGAGACCGCACCCCAGCAGGGCCCTGACGTGGTGACCCAGCCCCGCTCTGCCAGCCTGGGGTCACAGATGTGAGCCGGGCACACACGTGCGCCTCGGAGTGAGCCCGGAACCTTCCTGCAGGCGTCAGCCGTGCAGAGTGGCGCATTCACCGCTGCGCCCCATGCCCAGTGCTTTCCCCTTCCTGAGCCCCGGTGAGTGTCCATGCAGCCCACGGCGACTGCACCGACAGGAGGTGAGGGCAGCAGACCCCGTGCCCGGCGGTCGTGCTTCGGTCCCAGACGGACAGACACTGCGAGTGCCCTCTCTGTGCCGTCCGCCTCGCAGGACCTCGGTCAGGTTGGCAGGGGTGTGGACGTGTGTTTCTGTGCTCACCCCAGGCAGAGCAGCGTGGGTGCATGCAGGAGCCCTGCAGGAACCCCGACCCTGTCCCGACGGGGACGCAGCGTCCATGGATTCTGCCTGCTCTGCGACCTCTCTCTGCACCCAGCTGGGCCAGCGCCCTGTGCTGGGATGGCCGGCCCCCACTCGAGCGCCGGCAGCTGCCCCCATCCTGGAGCCACCGTAACCGTATCACAGGATT
>NW_006159686.1:2354537-2363539 GCF_000334495.1 Tupaia belangeri chinensis | reverse complement strand
CGCCGGGCGGGCCGAGCGCCCTGTGCGGGGATGGCCGGCCCCCACCCGAGCCCCGGCAGCTGCCCCCATCCTGGAGCCACCGTAACCGTATCACAGGATGGGTGTCTTCACAGAACCCGACTCTCCCGGTCCTGAGGGCCAGGCACCCCAAGTAAGCTGTCAGTGGGGACTGTCGGAGAGACTGTCCCGGGCCCAGGCTGAGGCCACACGGCATCCCCGTGTGGCGTGTGTCTCCGAAGCTTGCCTTTCTAAGGACGCCAGTCACACTGGATGAGGCCCCGAGCGACCTCGCTGTGACTTAGCTCAGTGAAGACCGTCTCCCGCAGGTCACGTCGGAGGTGCTGAGGGAGGGCTGGAATTCAACCACGGCTTGGGGAAAGGGCGTGCGGGGTCCCACCCATAACAACTTGGAATCCTCATTTTCCTTTCACGCTCTCTGAAGGCCAGACTCAGCTCCTGAGCAGACAGGACTCCAGGGGTCAGAGACCAAATGTCGTCTAAGGCCCCGCAACACCTGCCCCATCACGCGGGTACCCGCTCAGCCCTGCAGCTCTGAGGAGCTTAGAAGAGAACGGTCACAGCAGCCCCTGAGCTGGGCAGCGTGCAGGGCGGAAAAGAGGCGTCCTTTGTGCAAAACGAGCACCAAACGTTGATGCTCCTCAGCGCCCGCTTCGTCACCCGTGTCCCACCTGCTCAGGCACGCCGTGTTAGCCGCTGAGAGCGGAGTGGGGGTTCAGCATGAATACGCGGCAGGGGCCTCCCTCCATGTGCCCAGCAGGTCTGAAGGGCTGCCAGGTCCACCCCAAACCCTGTGTTGCCGCACTCCGGAACCCAGCAGGGCGGGCAGCTGGTGATCAACGCCGCCTGGTGGTGGCAAACGCCACGCGGCTGCTGTTCAGCTCCAGCCAGTGAGCCCAAATCACCTCCCTGGTTTCCAGCACCGACAGCCCCACACATCGGGCCCACCGAGCTACGGCTCCCTGTGTACCCCAGGTAATGAGAGGGGCACCCGTGTGGCTCCCCCAGGCAGGGCTGGAGCTGGGCTCCTGCCGTGGTCCGTGTGCTACCCTCCACCCAGCCAAGCCGAGAAGACTGCCCGACCTCGGCTCCTTCCCGGATCCAGGCTTCCTCAGCTCCCAGCCAGTCCCATGGCTCTTCGAATGCCGACTCTGGTTGTCACACTTCCAGTCCCGTGGCCCAAACTCCTGCACCAGCTGGCTCCTCAGAGCAGCCGGGAGCACCCACGACTCTCGCCCACAAAGCACCCGAAACACAAAGGCAGCCTTTAAGCCTTACGCCTTCTCCTGTCTCAGCAACTCACCCTTCTGTGCCCCCCCCCCCCCGCAAGCAGAGGAAACCGGCCACCTCGCAGGGGGTCACTAAGAGGCCTCCAGAGTGCGCCGGCCACTAAGTGGAAAGAACAATGTGTAGCTTCAGTAAAACCTGGAATCTTGAGCAAAATCCAAGTGCAGCAAAAGCCCATTTCGAGCAAAGTCACCTTGCAGGAGGATTTATTTCTGGCTGCAGAGGTAGGCAGTGTTCCTGCTGCGAAGACAACTGAGGCGTTGCTTTCCTGCCCTGGGGACAATGGGAGCTTTTGCATGCTAAGGTGTCTTTAATCTTTGTCCCAGCACGCCCTGGTCTCCTTGCATGCTGGGTACCAAGTGTGTTTAGTAAATCATTTTAATGGAAGACGCTTCGGTGGAAGTTTCTGAGGAGAGCCAGCTGCAGCAGCTGATACGCCCTTGCTGTCGGGGCTGGTGCTGGTTTGGATGCCCTCAGTTTGGCAGGTGGAGATACGGTTTATCACCACCTCCCGCCCCTCGGTTCCCTCATGGCCACCGCCTGGTAGTCAGTTCTCAGCCATGTCTAGCTTTTAACTATTCACGAGGCTCCTTGCATGTAATTTAAGTCATCGAATCGTTCTGCAGAGTTGGTTGGCAAAACCGCTGGTGGCACCTGAGAGTGGCAGGGCGGGGATGGGGGAAGGGGGAGGGCAGATGGCTCCTCCCCGGGGCTGGGTGGGAGCAGCGATTAGCAAGGGGTCACAGAGGAGCCCCTCCGTGGCAGTAACGCCTCCGTACCTCGAGTCCAGCGGCAGTGACTCAAGTCCACACCGTGATAGAGTTCCAGAGATCCATGCCACCCCAGAGGAGCAGGTCAAGTGAAACAGGCGAGGTCTAAGTAAGTTAGACTTAATCGCATTATGCGATTTCCTGATGGGGACAACAAGCCACGGCCAGGTGTCATTTACCACTGGGGAAACCATGTGACACATACCCAGGCACTCTGTTCCTGAACCCAGGAACATTTTTTAAAAAATGTCTTGTTCATCTCAAATTGTTCAATTCCTGAGTCAATGGAAAAGTCATGATGTGTTTGCATAGAAAAATGGGAAAATGTGTCATGACTTTTCTGACAACCCCAATATTTCAAAGTAAGAAGTTATTTAAAATAACGCTGCCCTGCCCTGCTGCCTATCACGGTCTGCACAGAGGCAAAGTCTTCCCTCCGGTGTTCGCATCACTTCGCGACGTGCTGGGGTTCCCACGTCTTCGTTTCCTCTGAGTTTAGGCAAAACCGAGTTTCCGCTCTGGGGAGGACGCAGCTCCGTGTCCTCCTCCGCAAGTGCCCTCCCGCCCTCCCACGTGGCGGTCACACTTGGTCTGGGTTAATACTCAGTGTTTAAAGCCCCTGCTTCGTGTGTAATCGCAGAACGCCAAGCACCCAGCTCTGGAGACTTGCCCTTTCTGCATGGGATTTCTTATGATCAGAACCAAAGATGGATTCGGGTTATCCTACTTATTTTCTGTGTACTCAGCTCTTTTCTTTCCCCACACCTTCCACTGGTTGTCCAAATCCCCTCACAAACGTTCACGCACATCACATTGGTGAGACAAGTTCCACTTCCTGGAAAAGCTGTTGCTAAAACCTTCTCCCAGCCTGAGGACCTTTGCTGTCTCGGGTCCTATCTCCGCTTCGACCTGGGCCCACACTGTCCCAGTGTGGCACCCGGTGTCCCTCGTCCATGTGGCTATCCTGGTGTGGCACCCAGTGTCCTCATCCACATGACTGTCCCAGTGTGGCACCCAGTGTCCCTCGTCCACGTGGTGATCCTGGTCTGGCACCCAGTGTCCCTCGTCCACGTGGCTATCCTGGTGTGACACCCAGTGTCCCCTGTCCATGTGGCTATCCTGGTGTGGCACCCAGTGTCCCTTGTCCACGTGGCTATCCTGGTGTGGCACCCAGTGTCCCTTGTCCACATGGCTATCCCAGTGTGGCGCCCAGTGTCCCTTATCCACGTGGCTGTCAGTGTGGCACCTGGTGTCGCTCATCCACGTGGCTGTCCGGTGTGGCACCCAGTGTCTTCATCCACGTGGCTATCCTGGCGTGGCACCCAGTGTCCTCACCCACGTGGCTGTCCGGTGTGGCGCCTGGTGTCCCTTGTCCACCTGGCCATCCCAGTGTCCCTCATCCATGTGGCTGTCCTCCTGCCTTGAGCCCACCCTGAAGCAGTTCTTCCAGTTGGGGTGTAGGAAGTAAATTTTCGGAAGACTCACACGTTGGGAAACATTGGCTTCATAGTTAGACTGGATAGAGTTCTAAATAATCCTCAAAGTACTCAGGATGTCTGCATTGTTTTGGGTTCCCAGCATGGTTGTGGATTCTGAATCCATGCTCCGGTTTGGCCTTTCTTTTCTTGGAGGATTGCAGGAGCCACATTCGTGTGCCCGTGCTCGACGCGTCAGTCAGTCGTGTGGCTTGGCGCGCTTCGGTCCTCCAGACCTCGCCCTGTAAGACACAGGTACCAGCTGAGAACAGCGCACCCAGGCTGACCGTGCACCCCGACACTTGGCTTCCCACCCCTTGCTCAGTGAACATCCAGGGGCCCTGCCCCTCAGAAGTGGACAGAACTCCATGGCCTGTGGTCTGTGGTCAGACCTCTTCCCCCCCCCCAGTATAGCCACCCTCTGGTGCACTCTGCCATGTCACCAGATGTGAAAAAGGAGAAAAGCAAAACCAGTCACCAGGCTGGGGGACTCGGGCGCGTTCGGGAAGGCCCAGGCTAACCCCATGGCTCTCTCTTGCCCTGTCCTCCCACAGGGCCAAGGTGAAGAAGGGGGTGAACATCCTGAGCGCTCAGACCAGCGAGCCTCGGCAGTGGGACGTCCAGCAGGAGGTGGGCAGCGGCGGGAAGCACGCCACCGCCACCGTGGTGTGTCAGCGCCTGGGGCCCGGCCCACGCAACAGGTAAGTGCACCTCCCTCGCCGCCTGCGAGTCCCCGCGCCGTGGCCCAGTGCTGCGGGAGAGGCCTGCTGAGATGCACGGGAGAGGCCTGGCTGAGGTACACACGGACTGCAGCTTCACAGAGCTGTGGCTCCAGGGCCTGCAGCTTGGGGGCTCGCCATGACCATCCGGCCACCCAGGGCGGGTGAGCAGCGCGAATGCTAAGATCAGAGTGGGCTTGGAGGTGAAGGTGCCACCTGTGCCCGCCGGGGCAGGTGCAGTCCCTGGGCTCTGCCCCCAGGTGATCAGACCCGGCTTCCTTACACAGTGCTCAGTTTTGCACCAAAGGAGGAATTTAGTCTTCAGAGGGAACTTGAAGAGCAGAGGTGACAGTCGGGAGTGATCATGGCTGGGAGCGCTCGCACCGGGGGTCTGTGTTTAAATCCCTGGTCTCCCCGAGGGCCAGCCTTTACTGAGAGTGTTGCCCCAGCGCGTGGTAGAGGCCGCCCCGGCCCCGCACCCTGCCTGTTATTTACTCGTGGCCGTTTTCTCGGGCCTTCCTTCGAGGGTGAACGTGTTCATGAATAATGACAGAGGTAAAGAGTTCCTCTCTTCAGAACCAGAGTAAGTCGGAGGGAGGGGTCTCTCAAGTCCCGGGAGTCCCAGTGACTGCCCAGTGTGTTCTGAGCCTTTCAGAAACTCTGCTTCGAGCCTGTTGTGTTTGCAGAGAGGGCAAACACGGCGTGTGAGGCCGTCCATCGGCCGTTCGGAGTGTCTGGGGGATGGACAGGAGGGAAGGACGGAAGGTGCTGACCCACAGGGTGGCGCACTCGCACACAGAGAGGCGCTGAACTGGCTCGAGTCTGCCGGAGCCGTGCCCAGGAGGGGAGGGACGCGAGGACTCAGCAGCAGGTAGAGGACACTGGAGTCCCAGCTGCTTGCTACCTGCCCTGATGGCCACGTGGGTTCAGCTTTTTCATTTAATTTAAGTCAGCCCAACAAAAGAGAAACCGGCCGGTCTGCATCAGTGCATGGCCTTCGCGGCTCCATGTGTGGCCCCCCTGGTCCCCCGGCTTACGTGGCAGAGGAGAAATTGACCGATCGTAGTGCCCGAAGGCGACACCATCAGCTTCAAAACGCGCAGCAGCGGCAGAGCCCCCGCCCCGGGCCGGCCCACTCCCGCCTGGTCGGACTCTGCGGCTGCTGCTCGCTCCAGGGAGTTCCGTACATTAACCCTCAGTTGCTCTGGCTTGGGGTTTGGAGATGGTGACGGAGCGTGTCTCAGACAGGGTCTGCTGGGCCGCGGTCCTCCTGCCTCGGCCTCCCGAGTAGCCGTGACCACGGGGAATGCCCCGAGCCCAGCTTCTGGTTGTCACGAACTCACCTTGGCTTTTGGTCATCACGCCCGTGGAAGTGCACCGCTAGGGCATGCATTAGTCGCTGTGTCCGATACAACACGCCTGAGCTGTAAGTTTCTTTGAGTGCTTGCCAGTCCCCAGGGGCCCTGATCCACCATCGGCACTTGGGAAGATGCTGCTTTACAGTGGACAAAGGGACAAGGAGGGAGCCTCTTGTAAGGGGGTCCCCAGCTGCAGCACCCTGTTCCTGCATTCAGAATTGCACGAGCGTCAGTGGGTGTCCTGTGGCTGCTGTGACCGACGTCCACGCACTCTGTGGCTTTAAACAGTGCAAGTTGCTGGGGCCAGCAGATGGCGTAATGGTTACCTTCCTGGACTCCCATGTAGTTGACCATGGATCGAGTCCTGGACCCGGCAGCTTAAAACTCACACAGATGTGTGTGCGTGTGTGCCCAAAATCCTGAGAGGAGAATGGAGAAGGGATTGAGGCATGGCCTTCCTCCTGGGAGTGATTTCTCGCTTTCTGTCTCTCCATCTCTCAGCAAGTACACTCACCCTAAAATATCTACAAAAAAGAAATAAGTAAAACAGTACAAATTGGGACTGGCAGTTGGGACTGGCATAGCGGTTAAGGCGCTGAGGTCCCACATGGCTGACTGCAGTTCGAGTCCCAGACCTGGCATCCTGAGACTCATGCCGGATACGTGTGCCCCAAATCTGAGAAGGAAAACAGTGAAGGGGTTCAAGCGTGGCCACCCTCAGGGGGTTCATTCTCACCTTCCCTCTCACTGCCTCACTCTGTCTCTCTCCAGGAAGCGCATGTGCCCGACAACAAAACCTTTAAAAAAAAAAAAAAAAAGTATGAATTCATCATCGTAGAATCCTAGAGGTCCAAAGTAAAAATGGGTTTCCCTAGGAAAAGTTCAGGGTGCGGGAAGGGCTGCCCCCTCCTGGCGGCCCCGGGAAAGACGCTTTCTCCTGCTCTGAGGGGAGAGTCCTTTCCAACAGGGTCGCACCCTGCAGTCTACCCCAAGCCTCAGCCAGCCGTGATCATGGGCACGTGTACAGAGAGACCCCGAGACTCGAACCCAGGACCTGCCTATAACTTGAGGATCACGGAGCATCGGGCCACTGCTGTGCCGTTGCACCTGCCCTCCGCGTCTGCAGATAAGTGGGGAAACGCCTGCCAGCTAACCCGCACTCCTAAAGGGAGCGTGCAGAAACACATGGAAACAGAGTTTCTGGGGAGTTAGGGCTAAGAGGCAGCAGAAGGCTCTCCCTTGCCCGGCATAGGTGACAGGTTAGCAGAGGTCAGAGAGGCATTGCCGACACCGGCACCACACGCAGACTTGTATTGCTTTATCCTGTGATCTTTTACTTTATTAAATGTATCTTCTTCAGTGCTCTTTTTTTTTTTTTTTTAAGAGAAAGAGAAAGAGGTTTTACTATTGGGCACTTGTGATCGCTGGAGAGACAGAGACAGAGAGAGAAAAAGTGAGAAATCGCCCCCAGGGGGGATGACCACACCAACCCATTCTCCTCCATTCTGCTCTCGGAATCTTGGGCATGCACATGCATGGGCCCCATGTGTTTTAAGCCACTGTGTCCGGGACTCAAACCGCACTCAGCTACCTGGGAGTTTGGCAATGTAACCATTATGCCACCTGCTGGTCCCAATGCTCATGTTTTAATTTTATAATCATAAAACATACTCAAAGGCATGTCTTCTAAACCCATATTCAGCCTTGCATGGCAGGTAACTGTTGCCATTACCAGATGTAGCTGTCACCGTGTGTCACTGTTGCTATGACCCTGCCCTGTCGTAGATGGAGGGTCACTGTGACAGGGTAGGTAGCTGGTGTCTTGTCGTTGCTGTCCCATACTGAGTCCTGTAGTTGGTTCCCCAGTAACTCACTAGGTGGGTGGACCTCAAGTCACCTACAGAGGCCGCTGCTGTCGGGTGTCTGCTTGTCTGTCCCTAACATTCTAGTATAAATATTCCGGGTAACCTGTCCCTCCCTCCTGACCTGTAGGTGGGCTGCTCTGTGGGTCCTAGGGGTGCCTGGAGTCAAAGCTTGTGGCCTTCCACATCTTGCTTTGTCACTTCTGCCCCTGCCGCCCACCCACACACATCCAGCTGAGAAATGAGGACAGAGTTACAGGCTGGTGACCAGGTTTGCGAAGGTGAGAGGAGGTGGGAGCTGAAGTGCTCCCTGAGGCACCTCCCCAACTCCACATGCCATTCTGGGGTGTCTGTGCCCAAGCCTGGTTGTAGGCCAGCTGACTGTCTTCGTAACCTTAAAATGTGTGAGAGCATCTGAGAGGAGTCAAGCCATGGGGACACAGCGGTTCGAGCCCCGCCGTGTGCTGAAGCCACAGGGAAGTCCCGGGTCTGCGCCCTGAGGTCTTCCTGAACCCGCTGGCCCTGAGGGGCCTGTGACCCAGGCCAGCAGAAACTGGGAGTGGTCCATGGTGTGAAGACCCTGTTGGGACCTGCTGTGTCTTTGTCTCTCTGATGGTAGAGATAAATAAGTAAACTTAGACCAGAACAACAAAGAAGAACCCACAGGGGAAACCCCGGTCTACCTGATCTGCCCTCCCCAGGAGCGCTGCCCTCTGGAACACATGTCCTGGGTCACGCGAGGGTTTGCTAGCTGCCGTTAGGGACGTGCAAGTCCGGGCTGCAGATCTGCACACTCGGCTCGGCACTGTGCAAGCCCAGACGTCGATGTGTCCAGGACGTGGCAGGTAAACCGAGGAGGCGGGTGTGCGGCATGTGCCCACAGGCTGCGAGAGGGGCCAAGGTGAAGGTCATACCCACTCAAGAGGACACCCACACCGCGGCCTTCGGAGCCTTCTCCTTCTCGCGCGAAGGCAGGCCCCGGGTTGTCAGCTCTGGAGTGTCACATGCAGCCCCTACTACACATGTGCTTGTGTTTTAAAATCACTGCGCAGATCAAGCAGTGGGAATTGAGCAAAGCCGTTTACCAGTAAGAACACTGCACCGGAATGGCCGGTGTGAACCCCGGGGCACCGTTTCCCTCAGGAGGCTGACTGGGGCTTCCGGGGGTGCAAGTACGAGAAAAATAGCCATCCTGGAACTGGCCCGCGGTGCCCCTGAGAGGCACTCGCCGAGGCCAGCCTGCCAAAGACCCCGCCACCTCCCTAAGGGCTTTCACCGCAGGACCCCTCCTAGGCAGACCGGATCACCCCAGCGCTCCTGTTTGCACGGAGGTTGGAAGTACACGCCTGAACCCTGCTTCCCCCTCCCCGTCCCCCGCTGCTGCCGTAAAGTACCAGCCTAACCTGACCCGCATGGACGCGGGGCTCCTTCTCTTCGGCTCTTCACGTTCCTGGCTTCCGGCCGGCTGGGGCGGTAATGGCCAGCCTTCTCCAGGGGTTCTTGGGGGCGCTTT
>NW_006159686.1:2340436-2354088 GCF_000334495.1 Tupaia belangeri chinensis | reverse complement strand
CTCTTCCAGAGAGCAGCAGTGGGGCCTGTCCCAGTCTTCCCTCACCTCCAAACAGAAGCAGCTCCCGCAACCCCAGGCCCTCCATCATGCCTCAGAGACTGCTGCAGGGTAGGAAGTGAATCAGGCAGGTAATAAAACGAGACAGCCTTTTCAGAAACCAAAAAATCATTGAAAACAGTGAATAAAGTGCCCATTAGTATTCATTTAAGCAGTCCCGGCTGCATACCTATGTACATAACTGCACTCGCTGTTTGTTTTTGGAGAGTTCTGGAATATGGATGTGCTCATAGCTGTTTAGGTAAACAGCTTCTGCAGAGCTTAAGGGATAATATACTAAAATAATCCGCTGCTCCCTCAAGGACATGGCCCAGCCTGAATTTGCTCTGTAAGAGCTATTTGAGGGTCGTGCCAGAGATCTCCTGGGCAGGCTGCCACCTGGGACAGATACTCTACATCCTGGGTCCCCTAGGGAGGAAGTCGGGGTGTCCTGCTGGGCCCAGGTAGACGGGAGTGGGGCGACTGCTGACATGGCCCTCGCCTGTGCCCCAGGCATGTCCCTGCCCTCTCACTCCCCGTCGGCATCAGCCTTCGACTTCCTGGCTTTATGGAGGTGAGAGGCAAAGGCCAAACCCAATCTGATTAGGTGGTCGGCATTTCCTGTCAATGGTAGAAGTCGAAGAGGTCCTAGGGGGTTTGCTGGCCATTGTTGGGGAGAGGCGGGGAAGGAGCCCGAGGGAAGGGTTTCCTGGAGGCTGAAGACCAGATCCACCATGGCCCCAGGGCTTCTCGTGGCTGGGTGCTGCTTGTCACCCCACCAAGAAACCCTATCAAGATGGAAATTGGCCTCCTCAGAGGAAATGGGAGGCTTCTAGAGAGCAGGGATCGATCCTGGGAGTGGGAGCAGCGCTGCAGGGCTCAGCGCTGGTGCAAACCTTCCCAGCACTGGTGCTGGAACACCCCCGCGCCCGTGCGCCTAAACCCTGCAGGGTGAGTAGTGACAGCACTGCTTGTGCTAGGCTGTGTTCCCGGAATATTCCCAACAGCTACAGAGGGTCTGCAGAAAGCTCGTGGAAAATACCTATCATCGAAAAAAAGACAACGTGCAGATTTCGATCATGTTTTGCACCAAAAATATACTCCTACTTTAATTCCCTTTCCACACAAACTGTTTGAAGACCTCATACCTCCAGCGTTCCCATCCCACGCTTGCTTTCTGGCATCTAGCTACCCGCTCATTAAGAGGGCACGAGCTTGTCCACCTCCCTTTGAAACTTGAAACTGGCTAGACTTTGTGACTGGTCGACTGACAGCGCTCGGAAGTGACACTGCAGCTTCTATGTGGGAAAGACCCAGAGCCGGCATGGCAGGCCTCGTGCCCTGACACCGCCATGCTGTGAGGAAGCTCACCTGTCCCATACGGAAAGACGGCAAGGAGGGCCCTGGAGCCTTAGAGAACAAGCGAGTCGAGCCAGCCCTACCGTTCCAGCCCCTGTTCCACTTGTGCCACTCTGACAGCAGCTTCCGGAAGCCCCAGCAACACCACGAGCCAGGCCCTCCAGCAGGCCCTATTCAGAGGAGCCGTGAGAGACCGTGGAATAGTTATGTGCATGTTGTCCTCTAGGTCTGGGGGTGATTCGTGACGCAGTAACTTACATCTGAACACTGGAGCTCAGAAGGGTTAAGGACACGCCGAGGTCACACAGCTAGTAGGAATTAGTGCATTTTACCCCCTTCTCTCGGATTCTAAACGTTCCTGTAAGAAGAGCTTCCAAAGAGGTGTTGAGTGGCCTGTCTTCTTCCACTGAAGGACCTTCCCAACCCAGGCCAGCATCACGTCTACAAGCCTATTTCTTCTCTTCACAGCCTCATCTGAGATCCTTCCCAGCCAGAATGAAGAGTTTTCATTGCTCCGTTCTCCTCTGACATGTGGTCCCCAGTCAAGACTGGAAGTGTATAAAGTAGACATGTCTCAGCCTCTGTCCCGAGGTGACCTCTCCTCTCCAGCCAGCATGGCTCTTCAGCTCTTGCCAGGCCCGTGGTTACCTTCCCGAGAAGGCAATGGAGCCACGTTCTGACCTCCGACACGGAGCAGGTGCGTTTCAGAACCGGTGGCCTCACCCTAGAGAGGTGGCCAAGGCACACAGGTGAGGCCCCCGAAGCTGCCCATCCTTAGAGGGCTGTGGGGACGGCTTTCTAGCACCCACGTCTCTGCATTCCAGAGGACAAGAGCAGAATCCTCCCCCCACCCCGAGCCACTGGTTTCGTCCCCTTTGTGTAAACCCTTCCCATGTCAGAGACACCTGTTGGGGGGAGAGCCTTTCTCATATCGGGCTGAGGTCCACAGGGAAACGGCAGACAGAGTAGAAATGAGCGACTCCCATCTTCTTTCAACTTAATGAGTTTTCGTTATTTTTCCTGCATCAAAAGTACCTTTTGCCCACGAAGGCCTGCATTCCCCCATATTCATATGGAGCCACGAATGACAAGGTGGCCTCTGGCTGGTGGCCACAGGACCTGGGAACTGTGTAGTTGTGTACCCTGGTCGGCCTCTGAGGGTCTTCCACGAGAATGAGGCGACAACAGTGGCACCTTCATTGTGGACGGTGGGGAGGATTATGGGTCCGTGTACATGCTGTGCTCCCATAGGCCACCGTGGCACTGTGTTTGCCACGGAGCAAGGCCTCCTGAGCCCTTCCAACGAGGCTGCAGCGTGGTCCAGCCCCTCCGCATTGTAACAACGACAGCGTGCGGCACTCCTACCTCTGGGGACAGGCATGGACCGCGGAGCCTCACTGCCCGGCTGACAGTGACTCTGTCCTGTGGCCCTGCGAGGTCTATCCCACTCTCCTGCCCCCTGCTCTGAAGGTCTTCATGGCTTCCAGTCCTGCTGGGTTTCCATCACTGGTTGGCTCTCTCCTGTGCTCCCACCCTCAAGGTGACGAAGGTGTCTGGACGCTGGTGCCATCGGGACATCCGCAGCCTACGGCACCTGTGGCCTCGACATTCGCCGCTTTGACTGTTGATAACGCAACACCAGGGGCCGCTTCTCACTCTACTAAGACACATTCCCCCCTCTGCATTTTCCATTCTTTGATCTTAATTTATTTGAGGTGCAATCGGTAATGCACTCACACAGTTCCAAACTTTGAAGACACACAGCTCGCAGGCAAATACTGGTCCCTGCCCCCGCGCCCCTCCCCAGAGGCCCCTGACGGTGGTGACTTATCATATGCCTTTCCAAAGACATTTGACGCGTATACAAACGCTCACCCCAGTATTTCCTCCTAGCCCCAACCTCAAACATATTAGTGCACGGAGTTCTTCGGTCTTGCAGTTAGCATGTGTTACATTCAGCATGGAGACATGCACACAGGGGGCCAGGAGGGAGAGAAGGACCCGTACAGGATCTCATCACGTGACCCCCTCGCTGGGCCCCCAGCACCTCAGGGTGTCGGGCATCTGCACAAGCGCCCACGTGTTTTCCAGCCAGCCGGTGGGCCTGCACCCACGACAGCCCTGTGCTTCAAGTCCGGCAGCTCGGCCTCACTGCTGCCTGTGCCCAGGCTGGGCCTGGACTTCTTTATGAAATGCACACACCGCATCATTTATCTAAAGCAGCCTCCTACCCGCTGGCAGCTAGGCCACTCCCGTTTGTGCCTGGAAGCACTGCTCTGAATAACCTTATCCAAACACCATTTTGTACCCTTGTGATTCCCCCGTGAAGAAAGTTCTAGATGTGGCCAGTTGAAATAATGGCGCAGGCATTTACAAACGTGACAGGTGCGCCCACGGCCACCCTCAGCACACCTTACGACAAACCATTCCGTCCTCGGAGGCTGGTGGTTCATGTCCAGAAATGCCTCGGCTGTCGGGGAGCCCAAGAATACCACTCGCCTCGGGTGTGGACCTGTCCTTGTGGGGCCGTGGGAGGGATATTTACCGAGTGACAAACGAGCGGGTGACCCTTTGCTGATACAGTGGTTCCGTGCGCGTCGTCCCCTGGTAGACGCAGGAACAGACCTGAGCAGTCTGCGTGCTGGGAGGCGTCCCAGGAGCCAGCGGTGAGGGCCCGGGTTTCGGGAGGGTGTGCAGGGGGAGCAAGCCTGCTCTCGCTCTCGGCTCCTCTCCCTGCCCCAGCTCCCCGCCGCTCCCACCCCCTCAGGAGCAGAGATGAGAAGGGAGACGGGAGCATGGGTTCAGGATGGCCTCCGCGGGGCAGTTTTACGCCAGTGTGATACGGAGCACTGCGGGCGTGCAGACGCTTCCGTAAAATGCGATTCCAGTTGGCAAGCCTATCACAGCTTCGCCCGAGCCTGAGACTCGCCGGTCACGAGGAAATGGAGAGCTCCTTCATCTTAGCTCTTCATGTGGGGCTGCACACAGGCTGAGGGCCTGCAGGGAACGAGCTCAGCCTGCCCCCCAGAAAACTGGGGACTGAACAGTCTTCATGCATTGTCTTCTGAATCCCTGCCGCACCCTCATGGCAAGGAACTGCAGGCTGCGAACACCTGATCAGAGGGCCTCAGAGTGAGCCCAAGTTCTGGTGTTTGTATTCATTAGTCGGTCGGCGGATATCTGATAGGCACTGGGGTTGCTCAGGCTACCGAGACACGCAGACCCTGACGGCCCGGAATTCACTGCCCGTTAGGGAAGGTGGAAGGTAACTGAGCCCGCAGACCTCGGGATGTCCAGCCGTCACTTGGCAAGTTCAGTGAAGTGCGCCGTGTAGGAGAGCCTGCGGTAACGGAGTGTGCTTCCGAGGGCGCAGTCAGTGGCTTGCAAAGTTGCCCACGTGGCTTACGGTGCTGGAAAGGGGCCAGCTGGCAGGTGGCGGTCAGGCAGTGGAGTCCCACAGGCAAGGGAGGGGGCGGAGGCAGGGGGTCCCGAGGACAAGAAGCCTTTAAGATTTTAGCCAAGACAGGGACACCATCACATTCATGTAAAAAATGTTGGGGCCGGCAGCTGGCATGGTGGTTGGGGGCACCGGACTCTACATGGCCGACCACAGTTCGAGTCCTAGACCTGGCAGCTTGCTCTCTCACTTTCTCTTTCTCTCTCTCACTCTGTCCCTCTCTGGTCAAATTAAATAAATAAATAGTTAAATAAGATCATTCTTTTTTAAGAAACTGTAGAAAACAGATCAAGAATGGGGGGCGTTCCAGAGAATACAGAAGCCAGTTAGATTATTGCAGGAGACCGAGGTAAGGCCCGGAAGTGTTTTCTGCCTCCGGCACCGTCTTCCTCACACCGAAGGCTGGGGGGTGGGCCTCCTTTCTCCTCCCCGCTCACATCCTTGCCCGTGCCCTGCGCCCACCCCGTCCGTCAGCAGTGCCGAGGTTTGGTCTGAGAGTGAGCACAGAACCTGGCTTTATAAAAGCGGCGTGGGAAGAAACAGCCTCATAGCCCCGAGATCGTGCTACTCGCTTTAAATTGGCCCTCCAGACCCCTTACTTCCTGGCAGCTTGCTCTCTCACTTTCTCTTTCTCTCTCTCACTCTGTCCCTCTCTGGTCAAATTAAATAAATAAATAGTTAAATAAGATCATTCTTTTTTAAGAAACTGTAGAAAACAGATCAAGAATGGGGGGCGTTCCAGAGAATACAGAAGCCAGTTAGATTATTGCAGGAGACCGAGGTAAGGCCCGGAAGTGTTTTCTGCCTCCGGCACCGTCTTCCTCACACCGAAGGCTGGGGGGTGGGCCTCCTTTCTCCTCCCCGCTCACATCCTTGCCCGTGCCCTGCGCCCACCCCGTCCGTCAGCAGTGCCGAGGTTTGGTCTGAGAGTGAGCACAGAACCTGGCTTTATAAAAGCGGCGTGGGAAGAAACAGCCTCATAGCCCCGAGATCGTGCTACTCGCTTTAAATTGGCCCTCCAGACCCCTTACTTCTCGGCTGCTCCTAAGGCCGTTCTCCGAGCCTTTCCTCCGTAACCTAATGACTTTCCTTCTCTCCGTTTTCAACATCACATTCATTCTTCGTGAGTGGCCCTTATTATTCCGTACTTGTTCCCTCTCAAGGGCCGTATTTTCTCACCAGCGGTGTGTGAGCAGGACCTGCTAAATGGAAAGACACCTCATCCATCATGCCTTTAATTTTCCACCTTGGGAGGAAGCAGTGAGGCTTAAGTGAAGGATAGACGCGAGTCACCTCTGCTTCCCTGGCTGCTCTGGGTGAAGGTCTCAGCTCCTGACATTCCTGTCGGGGCAGACATACGTGAGCCACTGTCGAAAGCCGTAGGTCGGCCGTGTGACGGAGAGCCGGAACCACTGGCCCATTAGAAGTGATTCCTCTCCTTTGCCAGCTGAGTTAGCGTGGCAGCTCCACTCAGAAAAGCCGTCAGTACCCAGACTCCTTCAGCGTCCTGCCCCTCACCCTGGGTATTGTTGTGGTCAGTGCGGTCCGAGATGGCCCTCCGCGCTGTAAATCCCACCCGAGGGGCAGGGCAGGGGGAGCCGCTGTGGTCAGTGTGGTCCGAGATGGCCCTCCGCGCTGTGAATTCCCCCCGAGGGGCAGGCAGGGGGAGTCTGGAGCCTGCTTCTTCCTTCCAGGACACCCAGCAGCTGTGCACGTCCCACCTCGGAGGGTGCACACGGGACCCCCCAGCTGCCAGAGAGGCGGGAGCGTGCCCCTTTTCCCCTCCCGAGTCGCCTGCCCAGAGGGGCACGGCAGGAGCCGTCTCGCCACAGTTGGCATTTGAAAATATCCAGAGTCTGAATCTAAAAGGAAAACTTGGCGGGCTGGGGGCTGGCAAAGCCAGCTGGGACTTGCGAAGTGGAAGATCCAGGAAGCAGGTGTGAGAGTCAGAGTCTAGCCCACCCGGCGGGAGGCGTCCAGGCCCAACTGCAAGGGCAGGAAGGGCTTTCGGAAGTGCTCAAGCACCATGAGCCTGAGCCTGGCACCCCTGCACACCCCCAGCCTCACACTCGAGTAGGGCAGGCTGCGCTGGGAGAGCAGCACCCTCCATCCCGCACCCCTGCGGCCACCCGGGGCTCTGCTGCGCAGGAATTCCAGTTCAGCCACTGACGAGCCCCACTGCTTCGGAGACCCTGAGCCGCGGGGATTGTTAGTCTCGGCTCCCAGAAACACCTGTAATACAGCAGAGGGGTCGAGGCGGAGGGTCTGCGATCTAAACCCCCCTCAGCCAGTTACCACTGTTCAGCTCGGGAACGCGGGACTTCACGCCACCGAGCCTGCTCCTTCCCTCTGAAAGGGGGTCGCATTGCCCGCTCACGGGGTGTGCTCAAGAGCAGATGTGTGGGCAGCAGTGACCCTGGCTCCTAATGAGCCCATGCCGCCAGGGGAGCCCCGGCCTCCTGTCTGTGCGAGGCGGCATCTCCCGTGGCCTCAGCGACCCCTCCTGGTGCCTGTGCGCCTTATGGAATCCTGTCCTGTTTGCTGGGGGCTGGCCGGGCAGCTCCCTTTTAATCAGCATCGTGGATGTCTAGTCCGTAGCGATGACAGGTTCCGTCCATGCTGGGCCGCGGAGACCAAGGCCTGCACGTTGCTGGCAGACTGCGGTCTTGGCGTGCACATTGCCGAGTTCACCTGGCAAAGAACGCAGTGTGGTCTGTAGCCAGCAGCCAGCGAGGAGCGGAAACCGTCAGCCAACCTCTTGACCAAACAACAATCTCGATGGTGCCAGGCGCCCTTACAACATGCGAGTTTAATTCCCAAAACCACTGCAGGGCCCAGCTGCAGCTGCACAGGCCAGAGGGGCCAGGACACAGCCCCTACCAGTGGGTACACCATGACCCGGCCAGCAGGGTGGCTGCGGGTGGGGCTCACAGCATGGTGCCCCTGTCAATGGTCACTCTCTCTCTTGCTCTCCCGAGAAGTAAATAAACCAACGTAGAAAATAAACTGCAGGCAGGCTGGCTCTGGGGCCTAGTGCTTAAGGGAGCAGGGTCTCTCATGACCAACCATGGCTCAAACGTTGGCCCTAGTGGCTTGAAAAACACACTGGGCATGTGGTGTCTGTGCTCAAACTGGGGTGGAGGAGTGGAGGAGGGATTGCGGATGGCCTTGTCCTGGTGGGGGGCACTTTCTCACTCTCTCTGTGTCACTTTGAGCCAGGAACTTGAGGACTAATTAGCCATACAGCAACGGAGGACCACATGGTACTCCACACGCTCCAGGACTGATGTAAACACTCTTGCTACTAAAACGGAACTGAACGGGGATATGCGAGGGTAAGAACGAGGGATTTCCAGAAGCATTTCTGTGGATATGGTTTCGTTTGGTCACCACCAAACCCTCCGTGTTCTGGGCAGGGGAGTG
The DNA here is from genome assembly GCF_000334495.1 of Tupaia belangeri chinensis. Taxonomy (NCBI): domain Eukaryota; kingdom Metazoa; phylum Chordata; class Mammalia; order Scandentia; family Tupaiidae; genus Tupaia; species Tupaia belangeri. Next base: position 2,345,813 of record NW_006159686.1, on the reverse strand, counting down.
GGTATCGGCTACAGGAAAAGAAACTGAATTTAAGGCTGTTGATTTGTCGAGAACTGCTTGGCAGCTGGGAGGAAGCACATGGGTTCCTGTCTCTGACCTGAGAGTTCTTTCCAAGAAAGTCGCCTCCATTTGGGGATTTCTCTGCCGACACCAGAATACATAAATTCTGTCCTAATCTGACCTGTACCAACTGCATGGAGGTCGGTGATACAATACAATCTGAACAGGTGAAAACATTGTTTTTAAATCTTTAATACTGGGGCCAGCACATGGCTTAGTGATTATGTTGCTGGACTCCCACATGGCCAACCACGGTTCGAGTCTCAGACCCAGTGGCTTGAAGATCATGCCAGGTGTGTGTGCGTGCGCGCGTGTGCGCGTGCGTGTGTGTGTGTGTGTGTGTGTGTGTGTGTGCCCAAGATGCCAGGAGGAGAATGGAGGAGAAGGGATTGCAGCGTGGCCATCCCTCCTGGGGAGTGATTTCTCACTTTCCTTCTCACTGTCTCTCTCTCTCTGGCCAAGTGCACACACCCTATGACAAAAACTTCTTAAAAAAAAACTTTTCTATTTAAGATTCCTCTACAGTCTAAGATTCCAGACGATAAACACAGGTCTAAATAGGCAGAATGATGGGCATTCTGTGCTTCTCTCTGACAGCCTGCACGGTTCGGGAGGTCTCCCTAAGGAACCCACTGACTTTTGGGACCGAAGGCGGTGTTTCTTTGGCCACTCTGCTGTGCAGCCCACACTGAGCCCGCTGCTCCCGCGGCTGTGAGTGCGGGCTGGGCTGACTGCTGTCGTTGCCTCGGTTTCCCGTCCAAGGGTACCAGGCTGGCACAAAGCCTCTGAGGTTACGTCTGAGGGCAATGGAGGAGTGCTGGCGTTCTTGCCTGGGGTGGTGCCTGAGGTGGGGAGTCACATCGGAGGAGCGATGGCGGGTGCCCTCATGCTCCCAGCCACGCTGCACGTCTGCAGTCAGGACGGCTGCGTGGCTCAGACCTGGGCTCAGGAGGAGACCCTTTGGCTCCAGCACTGGGACAGCAGCAAGTCGGCTTCTCCATGTCCGGGTTTTCCTGCCCATGGAGGCAGGGAGGGTAAAGCGCCCGCCCCTTACCGCGGTTTTGTGGAGGAGATGAACGTGCTTAGACACTTGTGTGGTGGTGGTTGCTGTTATTTCAACCTCACTTCTGAGAACGCAGACAAAAATATCAAATGGATGCTTTATTCTGAAGAGCACATGCAGTTCGTCGACCCTTGGAAATTGCCCAAGCCCGGCCCCACACCTTCCGGGACCCCAGGTGACCAGTCTCCTGAGACTCCACCCATGTCAGAATGGTGCAGCGCCTCCTCCGGGGAGTGCTCTGCACAGACCTGGCTTTACCCAGAAAGGCTTTCCGTGTAAGAGCGAGAGCCAACCCAAGCTGGATGGAGAAGGCAGAGCCGGCACGCTGGGCGTGAGCTTGGGTCCCGCAGAGCGGATCTAGGGCTCAGGCTGTGTCACCAGATGACTTGTTTACAATGCCATCTGTTCACTGGAACTCGGCGTGGGGTAGAGCTGAGGTGTCCCCACACAGCCACGCGGCCTCACGTGCGCAGAGGCCCAGCGCGAGGTCACGGACTCTCTCAGTGCACGCAGGTACCCCACCGCACTTGCACTCGGGACACACATGATGTTCATCTGTTAGTTACACTGCAGTGCGTGCGGGAGACCCAAGTCCCCAGAAGGCGTGCGAGTCCTCTCGGCTGCTCTGGCTCCTTCTGCTTTCCTCTGCTGGAGTCCGTGTCGGGGTCCACGTGGGGGACTGACGGCCAGGTCAGCCCCGCCTCCCGACCTTCTGAGCTCCTGTCCCACAGACAGAACGGAGCTCTGTCCCTTGGCCGTGCCAGGTTTCCAGGGCCAGGGATGAGGTCATTCTGCAGCTACATGAGTGGGCACCTGGCCAGCTCCGCGGCTTTCCCTGAGGCGGGGCCCGCGTAGACGCGCCTGCCTGCCTCCTCCCCGGGGCTGTCAGAGAGGGCTGGGTCTCAGGAACAAGCGGAGGTGCTGGGGCTGTATTTGCTAAACAGGGGGCTGCTTCCTTTTCCTTCAAAACATCCCTTAAAAATGCTTTCTCGCGGCCTCAGCAGAAGCAGTTCCCTCGCAGCGACAGCCGCATGCCCCCAATGGTAAAGACTTCCTTCAATGACTTGTGGAGGCAGGTTCCTATGAGGAGGGGCTGAGAGTGTGGGGGGGAGGTCGCGGGTGTGCATGGCGGTGAGGACGAGCTCTCCTGACTTCACTCCAACGGCGTTATAACGTGTGCTCACGCCTTGTTCCGCAGAGGACTTGAGGCAGCTTACAACGGTGCACCCATTACGGGACGCAGAGCAAATCCCAGATAAATATTAATACCAAGTACTGCTGGCGTGTCAGTCTAGCCCTCCACACGGGCTCCTTCCACCTCGACGTGCTTCCGAGGCGTCCTGCCCTTATCCTGGCTTACACCTGAGACCTGGGCACGGGCGGTTAGGAAGCTCTGCAAGGTTGTGCAGCTGGCTGGTGGCAGAGTGGGGATGTCAGCCCGGCGGTCGAGCCCAGACTCAGGGCTCGTAACCTCTCACGAGACTGCCCAAGGGGGATGAAGATAGGAAACGAGGGGCCCAGCTGGGAACGGGGGTGGGGGGCGTGACACGGACGCTGTACGAGCCCAGACCCTGTCCTTCAGCTTTCTGGCAGCCCACAGTAGCCAGCACTACCAGTTACATGGTTCCTAGGGGCCACCTCTCGGGTGAGCTGAGGCAGTCCACCCAGAAGGAAAGGGAGTGGAGGTGAGCTCGGAAAGGAGCCCCTTCCACGGGCTCGCGGCGAAAGCGCCAGCTTGCATTCGCTGGGCGAGCACGGAAGCCCCCTCTTCCTGGCCTGTCTTCTGGGCGGTGTGCATTACGTGGACCAAGCCACTTCTCTCCCGTGGCTTATGGCGGAAGGAGGAGAGAGGGAGGGGAGAGAGGACGAGGAGACAGACCATGCGTCCGGTGGAGAGGACTAGGAGGAGGCTGCATGGCGGGAGGGGACATACTGTGCAGGGTGGAGCGCTCCAAGTTCTCCTGGAGCAGGCGGTGCTCGAGACCCAAGTGTGGAGGGCTACCAGGCAGAGGGGAGGGTGAGCTGGATCCAGCAGGACGCATAAGGGAGCTGTCTTAGGGGTCAAGGTCACTGGGAACGGAGGGCCCCCAGGAATTGTCTCTACCGGGTGATCACGCCAAGGCTCAGGGGCCTCGCTGCCTCCCTTCCACAACAAATCAGGACCAGCCGTGCCTTCCCTCTGCCTCTCTTACGGCAGATGCTAAAAGCACTTAGTGGGCTCTTAAGTGCTGAAGAAAGAGTGATTGTACCGCGATCGCAAAGTATATATATATATAACGCTCGGGGCCCCCCCTCCCCCCCTCCCACAAAAAATCAGGCCCAGCCGTGCCTTCCCTCTGCCTCTCTTATGGCAGATGCTAAAAGCACTTAGTGGGCTCTTAAGTGCTGAAGAAAGAGTGATTGTACCGCGATCGCAAAGTATATATATATATAACGCTCATAAAAAGGACAGGACAGCGAGCGCCTAACCAAGGATGAAGAGCAGGGGAGGGGGCGGGGAGAGAGCGTAATTTACATTTTCCCTTTGTACCGTCAGCTTTTTTACGGACCAGGTGACATGAAGACAGAGCTCCCACTCGTCGCTGACGCTGCGTGGGGAGAGCGCAGTAAAGCCTGACAGGTAATTTGGTAAATAAAGACAGTCAGCCAACATCTGCTGAGGCCGATAATATTCAGGGGCCTCATTGTTTCTATGAAAACTTAGTTACTCTGGGCCTGGATTAATGTTTCACTGTCTCCGTTAAACCGGGATTGCTTACACAGCTGCCTCAAACAGCATCTTGATGTATTCCCTCTGTTGCCAAAATCGTAAAAGAAAAAAAGTTAAGTAAAATCCAACCCCGCGTCGGATGCATGGCAGTCCTGTCTGCCCCCCCAGGCCCCGGGGCCTCTCTTCCGTCACCACGTTCTCTCTGACCGCTGTCCAGACTCTAATTAATCTGAGAAGCAGAAGGCGAGCTGGAGAGAGACGGACAGTGAGTGCCGGCCTTGCTAGGAGGAGGTATGGAACGCCCTCGCCCCGCGTGGACGGCGGCACGGTGGGCACAGCCGTCTCTCCTCGTCCAGCCCTGCACACCAAAGAGCAGCAGCGGGGAAGACACACCCACGCGGGTCTGGAGCACACCTGCCCCTCCGCCGGCACAGCCGGGCCACACCAGGAAGACGTAGCACGCGTCCTGATGGGGACCTGGAGCAGGGCCACGTGGGCTGTGTCCTGTAGGCGCCTCCCTTCCAGATAATCCGCGACACTTCGGCGCCCGCACGGGCCTTCACACACCTGTTCTGACACGCGGCAGGGAGGTCGGCTCTGATGGGTCGGCCTCGGGCTGGACTCCATTGCCCAGTTCACTGCTTTCCCTCCTGCCGTGCACACCCACGGCCCTCGTGGCCATGAGCAGAAGCTGTTTGGCAGTGGCAGCGTGGCCTAGGCCTTTCCGTCCCTTCGGCACAACGTGAAGTCCAGAGCCCGGGGTTTGGCTGGGGCTTGCTCGGTGGCTCCAAAAGCCACCCGGGACCCAGGCTGCTTTTCTTCACCCGCTCTGGCAGCTCCCAGATGGTGGCTGACCCACAGGTACTTTGTTCCAGGTGGGAGAAATGGGGAAGGTGTGCAGCCTCGGCAGCAGGCGACGGCCGGCTGTGGATCAGAGAGGCCAGAACGCTGTAAGCCCCGCCGGTGGACGGCCGCTCAGTCCTCCTGGCCAGACAGAACTCACACGGCTGCCCCGGAAGCCAGGACGCCTAAGGGGCAAATCGCCACCCTGCACCACTCAGGCCTCTGTCACGAAGGAAGAGAAAAGAACCCAGGCCGGGTAAGCAGCCAACGGGGCTGCCAGGACACAGCAGGGACACGGCTCTGGGGCAGTCCTGGAGGTGTCCGTCTGGGGTTGCCGTAGCAACCTCGAACCCATACCAGAAGAGCCTGAAATCAGGGATGGGACAGAAACTTGGCCCCGCCTGCGTCCTTGAGGAGGTGCCAGCTCATTGCTTTAAACGCCCTGGACTCGCCCTCCTTGTCGGCTTCTCCAGCAGACACCTTCGTTTCCGACTCTGTCTGAGTTTGGGTTTCCGAAGTGTCCGGTCAAGACACTGTACCTTACACGGTCTCCCACGTCCTGTCAAGCCCATGTAAAGGGAGCTCTCGATACACTTTCCGATTGCGTAAGATGCCCACCGTGAAGCGTGTCTCTGCGCATTCGCACTACAGCCCGGTGGACGCAGCCACGTTGGACGGCCGGTCCCCACACCGGCGGAACC
>NW_006159686.1:2337226-2339658 GCF_000334495.1 Tupaia belangeri chinensis | reverse complement strand
CGCGTCCCGACGCCGCCGTAACCGCTCTACCTTCAGCGGGAACTCGGAGCCTGTGAAACGCTAAGGCCCCTTTCCAGCTCCCAGCCCTGGTAGCGGCTTTCCGTCTTCCGCCTTTGGAGCTTGGCCACTCTGGAAAGCGCCTGGAGGCGGGACGACGCGGTGTGTGTCCTTAAGGGGGTGTTTGGACGAGGGCCTTCGTGACTTTAAGAGACAGAAGAGTCCTATATATAAAATGAGGAGCCTTCATGTCAGCAAAAAGTTAGAAAATGCATATTATGAAGACTGCATGGATTTCTAAATATTTTTTGTGCCAAAAAAGCCTTGTTCTTTAATGGCATTTATTCAGGGACTTTTTAAGGCTCTTCCTGCAGCAGCTCACTTTCTTCTGTGCCGGCTCCATTCAGACAGGCTTTCCTCTCCCCGTGCCCGGCCTTTACCCTCCAGAGCGTGAGCGAGGCGAAGGTTCCGCTTCTCAACTGTCCCCACAGAACGTCTCAGGGTAGAATCTCATTGGCTGTGAGGCACATGTCTACACTCAAATCAATCCGGTTATTGCTGCTGGGCTCTGATTGGCCAGGCCTGGATCACATGACCACTTGTGGCTTCTGCTGGCCTCTGATTGGCCAGATCTGGGTCACATACTCCCTTCTCAACATGAGTGTTGACTTGGTCCTACTAACATGGAAAGACTAGGGGCAGAGAGAAGGACCCCATCGTAAAGCCTCTGAGCACCAAGAGGCGAGGAGCATGGTCCCAGGGAACACGGGACGCTGTTATTGGAAGCCAGCCTGGAGGAGGCAGGCAGACTCACAGGTGTCCACTGCGGGTGCTCTCCTGCCATAGCCCAGGAGGCAGCAGCTGTGAGCAGTCTGGACCCACAGGCTGCGTTGCGTGATGGGTAGAGCAGGATCCACGGGTCTCATCGTGCTACTCCGAACGTCAGAGAAGTTAAGACATGTGAATCGTTTACTCCTGGGGTTTTCCACTTCATGCTTTTGGACCGCAGGTGTCGGAACATGGACAGTGGAACTACGGATTCGGACTGTGATCACATTGACCAGCTTCCACATTGTCACAGGATAATTACAAACAAATAACCTCATGACTCACAAATATACAGTGAACGGGGTCAACATTTTTATTTAATAACGACTCGTGAAAGAACCTCTAACATGTTATGCCATTCAAAGAATTAAAAGAGAGAGAGATGCCAGCCCTGAAGTAAGTGTATAAGTAGGTTAAAAATGGACTTCCCCACGTGGGTGGGCAGAGAAGCCGGCTCTCCGCGCACTGGGCAGGGTTTGTGTGCCTCCTGACAAGAACGATTTCCATTGCATTTGTTTATCTGTAATTTGCAGAACTGTAAGATAGGTCAAAGGTAGTGAACGTCAGGAATAAGGCGTAATCGTGTAAGCCTTGAACAAGACACACTTTCCTGGCGAACACCCTCCGTGTCCTTCGGCCCATTGCAAAGTCTGCTGCAAAATCGCGTATTTCCTTCCACCAAATTACCTGAAGCTGAAACCTCCACCTCTCCGGACCACCGCCAAGTCCCCCTGCTGGGACTTGTCAGGACCCGCCCTGCAGGGCAACTGCGTCCCAGGGTCTCTGACAGAGGTCAACACCCTCCCTCCCCAAGCCTGAGTTTCAGGCCATGAAGCCTGGGCCTTGAACCATGTCCACCACGTGGGAGTCCAGAGACGTAACCGCTGTGCCCCCTGCTGGCCCCACAGGCCTCTCTTAACCACCACATCCATCCTCTGCAGATGTTCCAAAGGAAACTGAGACAGGTTAGCAACTTGTCCCCGATCCTGCAGCGAGTGAGTGGCCAAGCTCTGAAGTCAGGATTCTGATTCTTGGACCTGTGCTTTTGTTGCTGGTAATGATAGTAGTAAAATATTATTATTTTTAAAAATCGTGCTGGTAGAAAGCCCTTCAGAGCAATATAAATATGCTTTAAAAATTAACAACTCTCTTGCGTTTTGTTTTTCATAGAATTTTTTTATTGAGATATAATTATCATGCCGTAAAATTTACCCTTTTAGAGACCAGCAGATGGCATAATAGTTATGTTACTGGATTCCCACATAGTCAACCATGGTTCAAGTCCTGGACTAGGTGGCTTAAAACTCACACTGGGCGTGTGTGCGTGCATGCCCACGATTTCAGGAGAATGGAGGAGAAGGGATTGCTGCGTGGCCATCCCCCCAAGGAATCATTTCTCATTTTCTGTCTCTCTGCTTCTCTCTGTCTCTCTGTCAAGTGCATGTGCCCTGTAGCAAAAAATATCTCAAAAAATTGTTTTGCCCTTTTTAAAAGAACACCCGGGGCTTTTAGTACCTTTACAGACCCCTGCAGCCGTCACCACTGCCTGGGTCTAGAACATGTTCATCGCTGGAAGGAAACCCTGCACCCATTACAGTCAGGCCTTC
>NW_006159686.1:2324888-2337195 GCF_000334495.1 Tupaia belangeri chinensis | reverse complement strand
CAGGCCCACTGGTCTACTTCCTGTCTTTCCGAATCTGACACCATGGCCATGTTGGGGAGGGGCACACGCCGGCCAGGCCCTCCTGTCGTAGCCCGCATGGGGGCTCCGGGCCTCGCTAGAGCTGGGCAGTACTCCATTGTGTGGCTGAGCCTGGAACTGAGGGAACTGGGTGCCAGGCCTCCCCAGCCCACAGAAACGTCCTCTTCCAGGCTCCCCGGGAGCCGAAGCTGTGCTTCTGTGAAACCTCAGCCTGAGACCGTGGGTGTGTCCTCTGTCCCGAGCCTGCGAGTGCTCTTCCTGGGAACTAGCGGGCCCAGGAAGCGTCCGGACTTGCCCCTCGCCACCAGAGCCCCCTGTCCTTGCCCTGCACTCCCGAAGTGACTCTCGATCTCTTCAAAGCCTTATGACCCATCTTGGTGCCCATGACTCCCCAGGGCCTGGGTGAGGCTCTTCGTCACCCAGTTACCCAGGTGTCTGCCTTCTGGGTTCTGCTCTGGCTGCCTCGTTGGGAGGCTTGAACGCCCACCTTCCTCACAGCGGGAGACTCTGAGGGGCTCCAGGTACCGAGGCCGAGTCTCCCAATGCCCGTCACGATTTTAGCCAGAACACCAGCCTTAAGCACTGTCCGTATTTATACTCGGCCTTGTTTTCGTAGTGCACGCCAGCGTCAGCTCGTCTCCTCTACCTGAATGACCATATTTCAAAGGCAGACTATGTCACGGCTGGAGATGAAGGACCCGCCTCGTGAGCCGTAAATAGAAGGCAGTCATAAAAATAAGTGCAATTAACTCTTGGCCTGGGGCCCACTTCTCTCCGCGCCGGCGGAGCAGAGAGGTCCTAAAAGGCTGTCCCCACCCCTGACTGTCCCCGGAGAGCTTTCCTCTTCATCCCTTTTCCGTGAGCGGAGGATGCACTTGCAATTAGAATACAGGTCATGCCTTGAAGCTCAGCAAACTGCATGCCCCGACTGCTTACCCTAGGTGGGTTCCCTTGCGTGGTCTTGTGAGTTACTCGGCGTGCGCCTTACGGGGACGTGCTGGGCCCCAGACAGTGCTGCTCACTCTGGCCTTCGAGGCCTCTGTCACAAGTCTCAGCCAGCGTGTCAGTGCATCCTCACAGCGGGACACTCTCCCTCTGTCTCACAGGAGAAATATGTAAGCTTAAAAACGAAAAGTCAACCTGGTTCCATGCCCTGGTAAATAAGACAGCCAGATCCCACGTGGCCGAGGTCATGGTTCAAGTCCTGGACCCAGCAGCTTGAGAAACAAGCCAGGCACATGTGTGTGCATGCCACAGATCCCGAAAGGATCACATTCTAACTTCCCTGACAACCCAGCCAATGCCCAAGACCTAGGACAGCAGGTCTCCCTGGAGGACGGTGCCCTGCTATACATTTGCACACGGGCACAAGGACATTGATCATGTGTTGTCTGTAACAGACACAGCTGGTCAGGTAAAGTCTGGCCCTTCCTGAAACGAACTATCATCCAGCCGTGACACTGAGTTCTGTCTCTGTCCACTGATCTGGAACGTTCTCTAAGGAGCATGGCAAAGTGGGAAGGCGAAGCCCGCATGGTCTATGTGGCCGCCCCATTGGGGGTTAAAGAAGTGAAGGGGTGCCCGGGCGTGGCTGGGGCTCGAGGACACGGCGCTAAATGAAACCAGCCGGGAGCACACACGGCGTGGTCTCGTCCCACGCGGTCCCAAGGACAGTCGCACTCGGAGACAGGCTGAGGGTGGAGTTGCCAGGCTGTGGGCGTGGGTGGCACGTGAAGGTGCTGGGCTGGGTAGGGGTGCGGCGTGCACAGCGAGGGCCATGTCCTTGCAGCTAACCTGCACACTCAGGGATGCGAGGGCCACGACGTGAGTCTGACTGCAGTCGAAAGAACAGATAAACAAAGAAATGTGTTTGTCAGTGCGTAGATCTCTGGAAAGCTACGAGGGGAGGGGCTCTGAGAAACTGGGGTTCAGGCGTGGTGGCTCGGTGATGTTAGAATTTTTTAAATTATGTATTTATTTTATTTGTATTATTATTTAAGTTTTGCTGTAGGACACCTATGCTCACCAGAGAGAGAAGGAAAGTGAGAAAGCAAGCTGCCAAGTCCAGGACTAGAACCACAGTTGGCCATGTGGGAGTCCAGCACCCCCCACCATGCCACCTACTGGTCCCATGATGTTTGAATTTTTGTTATTGCAGGCGTGTGTTGCATTTTAAAATATCCCTTTTAAATGTTGAAAAAGGTTTAAAATTACAATAGCCAAATGCACTTTGGAAATATACATTATAAATAGATTACATATGCTTACGTGTGATTTGTAGTATATATTTATCTGAATATAGAAACAAGCCAGGCACATGTGTGTGCATGCCACAGATCCCGAAAGGATCACATTCTAACTTCCCTGACAACCCAGCCAATGCCCAAGACCTAGGACAGCAGGTCTCCCTGGAGGACGGTGCCCTGCTATACATTTGCACACGGGCACAAGGACATTGATCATGTGTTGTCTGTAACAGACACAGCTGGTCAGGTAAAGTCTGGCCCTTCCTGAAACGAACTATCATCCAGCCGTGACACTGAGTTCTGTCTCTGTCCACTGATCTGGAACGTTCTCTAAGGAGCATGGCAAAGTGGGAAGGCGAAGCCCGCATGGTCTATGTGGCCGCCCCATTGGGGGTTAAAGAAGTGAAGGGGTGCCCGGGCGTGGCTGGGGCTCGAGGACACGGCGCTAAATGAAACCAGCCGGGAGCACACACGGCGTGGTCTCGTCCCACGCGGTCCCAAGGACAGTCGCACTCGGAGACAGGCTGAGGGTGGAGTTGCCAGGCTGTGGGCGTGGGTGGCACGTGAAGGTGCTGGGCTGGGTAGGGGTGCGGCGTGCACAGCGAGGGCCATGTCCTTGCAGCTAACCTGCACACTCAGGGATGCGAGGGCCACGACGTGAGTCTGACTGCAGTCGAAAGAACAGATAAACAAAGAAATGTGTTTGTCAGTGCGTAGATCTCTGGAAAGCTACGAGGGGAGGGGCTCTGAGAAACTGGGGTTCAGGCGTGGTGGCTCGGTGATGTTAGAATTTTTTAAATTATGTATTTATTTTATTTGTATTATTATTTAAGTTTTGCTGTAGGACACCTATGCTCACCAGAGAGAGAAGGAAAGTGAGAAAGCAAGCTGCCAAGTCCAGGACTAGAACCACAGTTGGCCATGTGGGAGTCCAGCACCCCCCACCATGCCACCTACTGGTCCCATGATGTTTGAATTTTTGTTATTGCAGGCGTGTGTTGCATTTTAAAATATCCCTTTTAAATGTTGAAAAAGGTTTAAAATTACAATAGCCAAATGCACTTTGGAAATATACATTATAAATAGATTACATATGCTTACGTGTGATTTGTAGTATATATTTATCTGAATATATTGTGTTTTTATAAATATATAATCTATGTTATAAAAATACATTTAGCAGTATAGATTTAGCAATCTGTGACCTACTTTGCAAGACTAGAATCCTGCTCTGTGATGGTTAAAAGGATTATTAGCTACAGGGCGAGATGGGATTGGGGTTTGTATTTTTCCACTATTACATAAGCAAATAAAACTGCCAAAGCACCATCTTTATTTAAATATTCCTTAATGATGTGAGAGACCTTTCCTCTGTATCTTCGGTGGTTTGTTTCGTTTTGTTTTTGTTTTTGTTTTCTTTCTTTTCTTCTTTTTATTTTATTTATTTATTTATTTATTGCTTCTCTCTTTCTTTTATGAAAAACAATTGTGATGTTTATGGAAAGAGCACTTGGCGAATGTTAAACAGGAAGCTACGCCGGAGTGGGGAGGGGAACGGATCTCTTACATAAGCTGATCCGAAGGCACAGGGTCCCACGCTGAAGCGTGGCTGCCCCAGCACGGGACCTCCTGTTTCTGGGCCTGCTTCCCTCCCCAGCCAGCATCCCTCGTCCTGACCAAGTCCCCCGTGGGCCGCCTCCCTGAGAGCCCAGACTGGCAGGTCCTGCCCATCCATGGGGGTGCAGAGGTCACCAGAAGTGGGGACAGTGGAGCGGAGGGCCTGGAGACCCGGCGCTTCAGTGGTTGCTCTTCATTCCCCCAGGGCCAAACTCGCAGACGGCAGGCTGCAAAGGGAGCGAGGTTTCTCTGTGGCGGGGCCCCATCATCCACGCTGTGTCTGCACAAGTGCTCCAGTGGGGGTCGTGTTTGCAGCGCGTGCTGGGAGCCGGGGCGTCAGTGGCCAGATAAGCCATCTGAGCAGGTGTCCCAGGGAGTCACTGCGGTGACATCGTGGCCTGCCCAGTGGCTCTGGCCATATACTGGGGAAGGCAGGGCCGGCGGGGCAGGATGGTTATGACGACAGAGGCTCTGCCAGCTCCGGGGGCTGGAGTCCAGCGCTCAGCCACCATGGATGTGGCGTCGAGGGAGGGCCCCCTCACAGACCACCGTCCTCCCACCCTGGCCTCACGCGGAGGCCCAGCTCTCAAGCTCCCTGTTCCAGGGCACTAGCTCCATCCAGGAGGGCCCTACCCTCCTGACCTGTCGCCTCCCCACGCTCACCCCCTACCACCATCACCTGAAATTTAGGAGGGAGCAGGTGCTCAGGCCACAGCACGTGACATTATTTCAGACAGGTCACACGGAAGAGAGTGGTCTGGGAGCTTCGTTCCTTCGCATCCTCTGGCGGGTCGTGGGGGAGCAGCTTCGATCCTGGGCTTTCTCCTGCACCGAGGTCTGACGAGCCTGTTCACGAGGTTTGCTGTGTATCTGCAAGGGGACCTCGTATTCAACTGATGTAACCATAACAGATTCTCCCCAAAAGAGGTGTTAGGAAAAGGAGTCCCTTCGCAGAGAAGGCACGAGTACCAGCAGGACAAATGGGGCTAAGTCCAGCAAACCCTCATGCCGGGGGCGCGCATTCCAAACCTGAAGTCTGGAGACCGGAGATAAACGTTGGCACTAACCGAGCATCAGCCACAGCCCCGACCCCCAAGGACAGTCCCGCCGGCCCAGGCTGCGCGAAGCCTGCTGTAGTAACTGAGCTGTGCTACCTCGTTCGGCCCTGGAACGACCGTGGGGTACTTTATCCCATTTTAAAGATGAAGGGTCCAGAGCATCCGAAAATGAAGGTCAAAAAGGAGCGATGGATGACTTTAAAGTCCCCTCCCCAAAACACGCACATACACATACGTGTGTGTGTTCTTCATTCATTGATAGATAGGTGGGGCTTTGCTGTGAGTTTCTACGGTTTACTAAGTTCAAGCCTAGCCTCAGTCTGAGAACTAAATATTTGTATCTCCCCACATTCATGTTTTGAAACCCTAAAGTCCCAGGTCATGGTATTAGGAGGAGGGGCCTTTGGGAGACCATTAGACCTGAGGTGCGCCCTCGTGGGAGGGGTCAATTCCTGTAAATGTGGCCAGAGAGACCTCTCCCTCCCTCCGTGCCGAGACAGAGCAAGATGGTACCATCTGTAAACTGAGAGCCAGGCCCCAGCACACCCCACACCTGGCTTGATGGAGGACTCAGCCTCCAGAAGGCAGGTGCCTTTCTGTTGTCTGCAGGCCCCTTACTTTACGGTGTTCTGTACAGCTGCTTGAGCTGAGACCCCTGGAGCACGGAGGGTGGCGGGCGGGAGGTCGGGGGTCGTGCTCGCCAGCCCGTGGTCTGCCTGTCCACCATGCATAGTCCCTGCTGCTTTAGGACACGGGTGGCAGGGCTCCAGCCTGGGGCTGCCTCGCTGTGCCATTACGGCTGGATGGCAGGGAGGCGCCGCAGCCTCACGGCGGACCACGGTCCAGTCCCAGCCTGGGGCGAGGCTCTGCCGTAGGTACCGGCCCACCGGGTCAGCTCTCCGTGGAGTTCCAGCTGGACGCTTCCGGCACCAAGCCTGCCACTCACCTCCCATTCCGGACCCTTAGGCATTGGGCTCCGGAGTGCCTGGCCCGGGCGACGGCTGCCAGCATTCGTGCCTTTCTGTCTCCGTACCCTTCTCAGCTCGGCCAGCGCTGGGAGACGCAGTGCATGGATGACCGAGCGACGGCCTGACGTGTGCGTGGTGCCGAGGAGGTGGGTGCCTGGAGCTCTCCCGGCCCCCAGGGTGGACCCGCGGCTAAGGGCTGGCAGTTACCCTGTGCAGTCCCACTCAGACGGAACTTTCCAGCAGCTAGGCTGACAGTAAAGGAGCCGTCTTCCTCAAGAGGCACTCATGGGAGCAGAAGGTCACCTTCAAAGTCCCCCCACAGCAGAAGCTCTTGGACTTCCTGGTTCCCTCTGCTTTTGATCATTTAGCTTCAGGGTCCTGGCCCTCCCATTGTCATCTCCAAGGACGGAGAGGCCTCGGCCCATCACGGGGAGAAACCGAGGCCCCCTTGCAGCCATCCTGGCCCTGCAGTGCACTGAGTCCTTTTTCGATCTTCTTCCTCTCTGCTCTCCCTCTCCCCTTCCTCTTCTCCCCACTCCCCTGCTCAAATTAAACAAACAGACCTCTACCCTCCCTGGAGCTGCATGTCGCTTCTTCAGGTTCCCAAGGCAAGCCCATGAGGGGCAGGGACAGCCCCGTCAGCAGAGCACGGGTAGACACCTTCCCACGTCACAGCCCTCCTGAACCAGCTGGAGTTCTTGCCTCGTGCATCTGACCTGTCTGGAACCTGGCTGAGCCCACGGCGTTCTGGTCCTGCTTCAGGGGCTGTGTCCCGAGGCAGGAGCTTACTCTATGCAAGGCTGGCACCTGCTTCCTAAGACCATCCCGAGGACCATGCGAGCTCAGCACCGTGAATATCCCCCCATGGCACGTGGCTCTCACCCTTCCCCTCTCAGCCTCGGAACAAGGTGGGCGACGGGAGGCCTCGCAGGTGGCCAGTGCTCTCTCCGTGCTGCGCCAGGGATCCCGAGGCTGTCCCTTCTCTTCCAGTGCGATGCCTCACCTGCGGGAATGAGGAAGAGCTGGCTGTTGGTAGCCTGGCTTCCCTTCTCCAGCTCCCCTAGCAAGGGTTCCTTCTCGACCCCTAAGATAAGCCTCGCTGTCAGGACCAGCAGGTGGCATGGTGGTTAAGGCACTGGATTCCCACATGGCTGGCTGTGGTTCAAGTCTTGGGCCCGGTGGCTTGAAAATCACACCAGGCATGTGTGCATGCATGTCCAAAATCATCCTAGTAAGAGAATGGAGGAGAAGAGGTTGTAGCGTGGTCACCATTCCTGGGGGTGGGGTTGTTTTCTCAGTTTCCCTCTCTATTTCTCTCTGGCAGTACATACGCCCTATACCAAAGTCCTTAAAAAAAAAAAAAAAAACAAGCTTGCTTTATTCCCCAGTTCAGGAAACAAGAGTCAGGCCAAGTGAGAAGCTTCCCTCCCCTGCCAGAGGCTCTGCAGTATCCTTAGGGGCCATCGAATGGGGGTCGCCCGTTGCAGGGCCCGTCCTGCAGAAGCACAGGCTCGGAGAGAGGCCAGGCCGGGGTCCATTCAGTGCCGTCTCCCAAGCTCGCTCAGTGCTGGGCCTGGGGCCGCACATGCAGCCATTGGGTTTGTCTGTGACTGAGCCCTGCCGTGTCCGCCTGTCCCCCACCACACACAGGAACGAGAGCTCCACGGGAAGCCCGGCTTGGCCCCCAGCCGCTCCGAACCCACTCTGCACCTCAGGCAAGAGATCTTAAGTTCTTGGGGAGAAACACCTGTGTACTCTGCAGGGGAAGGGAGCCGGGACCTCCGCCCCGCCGAGGAGCCTGAGCCCAAAATCAAATCCAGCCAGCGCAGAGACAGCGCGGGGACAGCCATGGGTGCCGGGCAGTGCTGGAGTACCGAGGCCCGGGGACAGCAGCCGCTTTCAGCGAGCACGCGGCGTTCCCTTTCCAGTGTGAGCCCGGGTGGCTCAGTTCCCCGCAGCCTTCCGCAGGGGCGTACCCCGCATTCACTCCAAGCTGAAACTGCAGTCTTTAAGCTGATTTCTCAAAGAGTACGATCCATTGCCACATCTCTACTCTCTGTTCAAGCAGCTTCCAAGAATGGCTTCTAAACGAGAGGTCCCGTGGGCTGCCTCCGCTCAACTGCTCCGGCTTCAGTGTCTGACTTGGAAACTCCCCGACTCTCTGGTCTCTGAGGCTGCCCTCTTGCTGCTGCTGCATTTGTTCCACATTCAGGGGGTCTCCGTGCCTGAGCCCCTCCCCCAGAACAAGATAAAAACAACTCAGTTCTCATCCCCGGCTGCACTCGGGCGGTGATCCAGGCCACCACAGACCAACTGACTCTGCAAGTGAGAGGGGAAGGTGGTTTGTAAAGAGCACTGGAGGGGGACCAGGAGATGGCAGAATGATCGTGTGGACTCCCACGTAGTTGACCATGGTTCGAGTCTCAGACCCAGCGGCTTCAAACTCACGCAGGGTGCATGTGCATGCATGTCCAAGATCCCGAGAGCAGAATGGAAGAGAAGGGATTGTGGCATGACCACTCCCACCCTGGGGAGTGATTTCTTGCTTTTTGTCTTTGTCTCTCCTGCAAGCACACATGCCCTATAGCAAAACTCTCTCTTTAAAAAAAAAAAAGAAAAAAGAAAAAGCGTTGGATTTTGTTTGTTTGTTTGTTTTTGGGGTGTTTGTTTTGGTCTTTATTTGCCTGCAGGCGTGTGAGCTTTTCAGAGACAGAGAGATAGGGAGGGGTGCCCTGCAGTGGGCGTCGTCACGCCGCAGTCCCTCCTCCTCGCTCCATTCTCCATCCTGTCAGGATGCTGGGCACACGCGCACACAACCGGTGTGTTTTCATGGCGCCAGGGTCAGGACTCTAGCCGTGCTGTCGGCCTCGTGGGCTCCAGCTGCCTGGAGCACTAGACCGTGGGTCCGCCTAGCATGGGAGTTTTCAACCTCCCATTGCTCTGTCGTGCAGCCAGGTCGGGGACCCCGAGTAGGGGGGTGAGGACTTTGAGTGCAGGTTCTTCCAGAATGAGCCTGATGGGCCCCCACTGCGAAGAGCCGTGCGGCAGGGACGGGGAAGCCTTCTCAGCCCCAGGGACGCCCTGCCTGCTGGACATGTTCCTACAGACGAGAGCAGAGCAGCCCCCGCGAGTGCTCCGGCCAGGCCCTGCTGTGTCTCGAGCCCAGCAAATTGTCCTGAGGGTGGGTATCGGGACCTCCTGTGGTCAGGAGCCCACTGTGCACCAGGGATCCCTCCTGCCTCTCCGGCCTGCGCCAGGCCACAGCTGGGCCTTGGTTACTGCCCGAGGAAGGGACAGATGGATGAAAGGGTCAATGTGGAGTAGAGAAAGCCTTCTGTGAAGTGAAAGCTTCCCTTTTCCCCCCCGGGCCTCCTAGTCTTAGCAGTTACTCCTACACAGAGACCTTCGACACGTCAATTACAGACATTACAGTAAATTACACTTCTGCATAGTTAATGCAGCCTCTTCATTATGCATTTAGCAGAGCTCGGCAGGCGTAAAGCTCATGAGCGGGCTCTGGAGCGGATCCAGCCCTGCCTCTGGTATCGCGAAACGTGACGTCTCCGTGGTGGACCTCAGAGCGTGTCTTTCTGGACGGTCTCCAGCAGACTGCTCTCACTCTTCTCTTGGAATGGGTTCAACCCTCTGGAAAGGCTGATAGCTTCAAAGGATGCTTCCGCCCTCCTCCCAGCTCCACAGAGATCCCATTCCTGTCTCGGGGAGAAATGAGTATTAACCTGCCCAGTGGGAAGAGACGAGAGCGTGAATACCAGGGACCTCGGCTGCTGGCGCAGCCCCTCATTCCTTACCCAGTCAACAAATATTTGCTGAGCGCTTCCTAGGGTCAGGGCTGGGATGTGCCAGGAGGGGACGACAGGCAGAGAGCTGTCGTCCTTGCTGTGTGGAGCTTGCATCTGAGCGTGGGGGGCCATGGCCAGACCATCAAATGTGTATGAATGAGTGACGTGCTCAGCCCACCCACAGGGTGTGGCCAAGACCCGGTGTTGCCCAGACTGGGACTTCACGGAGGACATGGGTTGGATTCGGTGTCTAACCTAAAGGCTGAGCACGGGGCCCACACCTGTGATCCCAGGACTTGAGTGTCTGAGGCAGGAAGACCCGAGCCAGGGGCTGGCCTGGCCCCACGGCAAGACTCTATCCTGGTACAGGGAGTCAGGCGCGGCACAGCCGTGGCCCCAGCAGGGCCTTGTCTTCATAAAGAAAATGGTCAAACAGATATAAATAAATGCAAAGCAACACGTAGGATGAGCGAATGGATCACGTGTCCATGTGGTCACATCAACACTAGGGCTGTATGGTCCCCAAGGAGCAGCGGTGGTTATCGGGGTGCGCGAGTGGCGGGCAGCAGGGTGCGTGCAGTGTCGGGTGAGCATGAACGCACGGGGTGGATGGACAGGTGGTGTGCTGAGTCACGCTTGGCCAGAGCATAAGGACTGGGACGTGCAGAGGAGGGGGTCAGCCACAGTGGGGAGTATCCTGATACCAGGATTCAGATGTTGAAATGTCACACGTCCCAGAGCTGGACTCAGAATGGTTGGTAAACACTGCTAGACTGTATTCTTCACTACCAAATGCTGTGGATGTATTTCCAACCTGCAAATCCCAGTGCACGAAAGCCCGTCTGCAACCGTGCACCTGCCGTTGCACCAAGTGTCCCCGAAGGTCCCCCGTCTACCTGGTGGAAAGCTTTGATCTGATCACTTCCAGGCTTGCTAAGGCATTCTAGGGAGAAACTCAGCTGATTCCATCTACTGAGTTCTGCTTAGCTCCACCTGAGACGGACACAGGTGGGCAGGGGCCACCATGCCAGTGGACTATGGGGAAGCGGTGGGTCTGTAGGTATCCGCTCTCATATGGTTTCTCGCACAAGCATGTACAATTCCGTCTTGTGCTGGGGCTTGACTGTGGTTTAATGCCAAGGTTCACTGAGGTTTCCAGCTCCTCCCTGGTCTCTAATCGTGTCATCTGTGCTGTTTCGCCACTCCACGGACGGCCCCTGTAAGAGGCTGAGAACCAGGCCGACGTCCGCCTCAGTTCTGTCTCTCAGGCACCTTCGGTAGCTTTTCCTGGGTCTCGGCAGATCTCATTGCCTTCCTGGCCTTGGGAGACTGGCAGGTGGGGTGTGTGCCTTCTCAGCGTCTCTCTCCTGGCAGTCTGAGCTAATTACTCTACTTCGGGAAATAAGCTAAAGAACTGTAGCAGTCAGAGCTTTGATCTGTTGCCGCATAAAACAGGATCCCAAGCTTATTGGTTCTAAGCAATGTTTATTATTTCTCACAAAAAAAGAAGAATTTACTGGACAATGATTTGGTTAGAGACACAGGGGTTTGTAAAATGCTCAGGAAGAGGCATATTATGGAAAACCGTGCATGCATTTTACAAATGTCTGCACAGAGCAGCCCAAACTTTACTTCCATTTCCCACTGACTTCTTGAAGTCCCCTTGTACGATGTTTGGTTCATCAGCTCGAGGCTGAGATGATCAGGAGCGCTCTGCCCTCATGGCGTCTTCATGCTGGGGCGAGTTCGGAGCGAGGCTCCAAGAGTAAGCGCGGCAAGTGCAGGCCCTAAGGCTTGGACTGTACGTCTGCTGGTCGGGGGGAATCACAGGGCCAGCCCACATTCAAGGAGACGAAGAAATAGACTCCGCCCTGGTGAGAGAGTGGTACAGCCAGGCCCCTGCAGAAGGGCATGCACCCTGGCGTGGGTAGAAATGGAGACTATCGTGTCATTTGCCAAAGATCCACCAGACAACCAGAAGACGCGTGGTCATCCCAGCAGGGAGGTTGGGGTAGGAACTCAGCTCAGAGCAGCCGCAGAGCTCGGCCCAGAGGGGGCTGCATGGACCCGGCCTCTCTCCTCCCCAGACCGTCTGTGCCCGTGTTTAGATTGGGCAGGTGTGGACACTGGGGCAGATGGCCTGGGCAGATACTCTTCCCAGATCTGTTTTGTTTATACTCAAACCACAGCTTACTTGATTTATTTACTCCTTCTCTGGAGAACCTACATTTTCTCCCTCTACTTAACCGTGCTGAGTTTCCCTCAGGGCAGCCTCACTAACTGCCAGGACTTGGCACACAAAGAAGGAAGTGCAGCCCGCCGCCGACGAGGCAAACTGGCCTGTTAATATTTCATGGCATCACATGCAGTCGTGCAATAGCGAGTGTCGGAGGCAGCGGGGCACACTGGGAGCCCCAGGCCGGAGCTCAAGGAGGATAGCCGTGTTTTCTTAATGGATTCATCTCTAAGGAAGGGCCCTGAGTGTGGCCACGAGAATGGGGGTTCGTAGTAGCCCCTGTGGAGAGGGGAAGAGAGGAACACAGAGGGATCCAGAGACGGGCGGAATGCAAGGGATGCAG
>NW_006159686.1:2324306-2324789 GCF_000334495.1 Tupaia belangeri chinensis | reverse complement strand
AAGAGCGGAACACAGAGGTATCCAGAGAACGTCCGATGCCACTGGTTTCCCTTTGGAATGGGCCTTTCCCATCCCAGCAAGGAACCTGTGTTAGGGAGGGCTCTCAGAAGAGACAGAGCCAATAGCATCAATGTAGGTGGATGACAGAGAGAGAGAGCTGGGTGACGGATGGATGGATGGATGGATGAGAGGCAGGTGATAGGTGATCGGTAGATGGGTAATCGATAGACAGCTGATAAGTCAGCTGTGATAGATGCACAGGTGATAGCTACATAGTAGAGGGACAGATGATAGATGTCAATAGATAGACGATAAAGACAGATGATAGCTATCATAGATGGTAGATGGTAGAGAGATGAGAGAGAGATGAGAGAGATGAGAGAGATGAGAGAGAGATGAGAGAGATGAGAGAGAGATGAGAGAGATGAGAGAGAGATGAGAGAGATGAGAGAGATGAGAGAGAGATGAGAGAGATGAGAGAGA
>NW_006159686.1:2319073-2323231 GCF_000334495.1 Tupaia belangeri chinensis | reverse complement strand
AGAGAGAGGAGAGAGAGGAGAGAGAGATGAGAGAGAGATGAGAGAGATGAGAGAGAGATGAGAGAGAGATGAGAGAGAGATGAGAGAGATGGGAGAGAGAGTTGGTTGATTACAGAGAGCTGGCTTGAGTGGTCATGGAGCTGACAAGTCTGGCACCTGAAGGTGGCAAGCTGAGGCCCAGAGAGCCAAGCTGTCCCTGCAGCCTGAAGACTGGGACCTGTGTGAGTTCAAAGGCGTGGCGGACACCAGGGTCCCTGCTTAGAGACCTCCGAGGGGTGTTCCCTCTCACGCTGGGGAGGGCCAGCTGTCTTTTTAGTCAGGCCTTCCGTTGTCTGGATGTAGCCTCCCAGTCTGCCTTAGGCCCTGAACGACTCAAGTGTGCTCTCACCCAGAATGCTGTACGACCGGACACCGGGGGCCCCTGCAGCTCAGTCTCACGCTCACATACAATGACCAGAGATCCCGTGGGACCTGGGGGCCGGGTGCAGAATGGCTCCCGCCCTGGGCCCTGCTGGCTGGTGCTGCTGTGGGCACTGCTGAGGATGGCACAGCTGGCATCGCTGGGACTCCCCCTCCTCCCGCCCTCACTGCTGCAGGGGGCAGCGAATCATTTCCACACATGTGAGAGGACTGTGTGCAGGCCTTTCTCAGGTACCTTGAGCCTGAGCTCCAAAGGACTGGACTCAGAGCTCACCCTGGCCAGCACAGTGACAGCCACAGCACCGGCACGCCCACCACGATGCCCGGGCATTGAGCTGGGAGTTGGTGAGGCGGTGTCCTCCCACCTGAGGCCGCATGCCCTAAATGCGATGGATCTAGCCACCACTCCAGCGGGCTGAGAGCTGGTGTCTGTGCACCTGGGGTGCTGGGTCCATCGGGCCGCCTGCTCCACCTCAGGACGCTGCAGCCTGCACGTGTGATTAGGCAGCAGGCACACAGGATCACGGGTGAGCAGGACGTCCTCACGCGAGGGCTCGACGAAGCCCCTGCGGCACCGTCTCCTTCCCGGGTCCCCCGTTAGCCCACGGTGCCGTTCGCTTCACCCCCTCGCTGCCTGGCTTCTTTTATTAATGAGATCTGCTGCTGTTTACACAGCAGGGGGTTTCCTATTTAAAAAATAAATAAAAACCCGGACTTCTGTTTTCTCTTGGAAAACAAGTCTCTGGCCACATGGGATTCCGACTATGAGTGGCTAGAAATGGGGAGCAGCTGTCCCTTGCCCTGTGACAAGGGACCCAGGTCTGTCCTAGTCTCGTCAAAACCTGTGTACACCTCATCTGCTCGCTGGGCCCACTTGGGCCCTTGAGGACCCTGTGAGAGGTGCACCTGCCTCTTCACCCCTCACCCCCAGCTCTGGCAACTCAGCCGGGCGCAAGTCTTGGTCCCAGAGACAATCCTCTTTATCTTCAGCGTGATTCTTCTCCAGAATGTTTACAAAACGCCTTTCTCCTGTGAATAGTAAGTTCTGTAGCAGTGTATGTATCTGCTAGGGATCCGCAGTGAACAGACCGATCGTGAGCACCCGTCCGACTTTCATGGGGATTACCTTTAAACAGGAGGGGCTGGGAGAAGGCCATAAATACATGGGGTCTTCACAAAGTTCACAGGAATGTATATGGTAAAAATATGCATGGATTCCTCCCCCCCCTTTTTTTTTGCACCAGAATAAGCTCATACCCTAACCCTGTTTTTCCACTGACTTTTGAGGTCCCCTTGTACAATGAATAAGTGAAATGCAGGTTGTCAGATGCTGTGAGTGTGGTAGGTGAGAGCAAATTGGGAGTGAGAGGGAGTTGAAGTGAAGGGGTGTGCATTTCAACAGGCTGGTTTGGGGAGCCCTCATGTAAGCAGGGGCCTCTG
Organism: Tupaia belangeri chinensis; assembly: GCF_000334495.1. Taxonomy (NCBI): domain Eukaryota; kingdom Metazoa; phylum Chordata; class Mammalia; order Scandentia; family Tupaiidae; genus Tupaia; species Tupaia belangeri. The sequence continues at coordinate 2,321,371 of NW_006159686.1, read as the reverse complement.
GGTATTAGGGCAGAGGACTCCGGGCAGAGGAAGGCCCTAAGTGTAAAGGTCCCCATTTTTTGCTGTGGTGGTGGGAAGCATCGGCAAGGCTTGGGACCGGAGTGATGGGGAAGGCGACAAGGTCCCAGGGCTGAGGCCAGGTCCCAGCTCTGCTGGGCCTGGTGAGGACTCTGACTTCAGCTCGGATGAGGTGGGAGGCGTTGGAGGCACTGGCCAGAGAAGTGAGTGGCCGGAGTGGCTTCCAGCTCTGGCCTGTGTCGGCGGAGACGTGGGCGGGGCAGGAGTGGGGACCCGATAGAAGCAGGAGGTGAGGGAGGCATCAGCCCAGTTCTGGATTTTGAAGGCCAGGCTGACAGATTAGGTGTGAAGTGTGACAGAAAGAATGAAAGTTCGCCAACAACTTCAGGCAGTGAGATGGGTTGGTAGCGGCCACCACCGTTCCTGAGCACCAGAGAGGTGCCAGGTCCCCAGTGTGCTGAGCCTGCACATTTGTCCCCCCAAACATGGGCAGGAGCCAGGCTGCCCCATGGCACAGGTTCGAGCCCTGTGCAGGGGGCTGGATCCCAGCTCTGGCAGCTCAAAAAACGCCTGGCATGTGCGTGTGTGCTCAGATCCTGACAGGGTGGAGGAATGGAGGACGAAGGACTGACGAGGCCCACTGGGGAGTGCTCTCTCTGTCTTTTTTTTTTTCTTGTACCCTCTGGCATAAGATTATTTAAATTTTTTTGAGATATTTTTGCTATAGGGTGCATGCACTCACCTGAGAGACAGAGAGACAGACAGAAAGCGAGAAATCACCCCCAGGAGGATTACCATGCCGTAATTCCTTCTCTTCCACTCTCCCCGTGGGATTTTGGGCACACACGCACATGCACCCGGCATGAGTTTTAAGCTACCAGGTACAGGATTTGCACCGCGTTTGGCTATGTGGGAGTTCACCCATGTACCATTACGCCATCTGCTGGTCCCTAATTTAATCTAATCTAAACGTATGCACAACGTCCTGCAAGTCCAGATTGTTCTGTCCCCATTTCTCAGAGGAGGAAACTGACAGGGACCTGAGCCATGTGAGTGATGTCAGGGCTAGTAAGCGCTACGTGTGGAGTCCTACCCAGGGCTTTGACTCCAAAGCTGCGCTTGCTCTCTCCCACATGCCGTAGGGAGGACACCAAACCACTGGCAGCTCCAGCCACGTTCATCTAGGGCAGGCCAGGAGGATGCAGATGTGATGCCTAGGAAGGACACTTAAATCAGGACCTGGGAGCTTGGGTAAGGGCTGGCTCCACACCTGGTATCTTTGGAAGTCTCACGACACATGGCCTTAGGAAGATAAATGTTTGCACATTCTTCCAGAGTGTGGAGCAGGAGAAGTAAGTGTAGCCCACTTGGTGGGCGTGGGCTAAGCGCTATGTGTCACACCATTCATCTTTGCAGCAGTCTCACAAGGTTAGCATTGCAGGTCAGAACGAATTCTAGAGGTGAAGTTAACAGTTCTTAAATGTCACTGCATTTTAGAATCACCTGGGGATCTAAGACTCCCAGGTCCAGGCCTTACGCCAGACCAATGAGAGCAAGATCCTGGGGGTAGGGCCTGGTCATTGGAATTGTTTAAAGCCCCCGAATAATTTCAGTGTGTCAGCCACATTGAGAATTAATGGATTAAGTAACTTGCCCATGGGCATCCCTCCACCAAATAGCAAAGTGACAATCCAGAATGAGGTGTGTCTGATTTCGGAGCTGATGGTTGTAGTGTCAGCTATCAAATTCTAGCTCTGCATAGACATTTTCCAAGACACTGGGAAGGAAAAAAAGAAATGAAAGAAAATCTTGGCAGTGAAAAGCCTGGTGATCACAGAGAGAAAACCCTTCTGGCTACAGCAATAATTCTCAGTCTCTTTGGTATTAGTAAAGATGCCAACGTTTGCTTGCCACCCCTCCAGAGTCTATTAGTCTAGGGTGAATCAGGTATTGGCCATTTTCTTTTCAACCTCCCCAGGCAATTACAACAAGCATCCAGAATCCAGGGCCTCTGCTTTAGGGGGTGGGAAGGCTCGGGTTCTTTCCATAAGAGTTGCATTTCTTCAAAGCAGTGTCATGCCATCAGTGCGATTTGCAGTAAAGTGCTCTCTGTCCTCATCCTTCTGTGTATTTACCTGCTCCTGTCCATTTTCAGGCTTTGGGGACTGGAGTAGAGAGAAGCAAAGGTTGTGTGCTTTTGTTTATAATCCAAGTTTGCTTGGAAACAAGACAACTCTCCTCAGCTTAGCCCCTCCCTGCAGCCACTCTGCTGTCTCCTAG
>NW_006159686.1:2306653-2317907 GCF_000334495.1 Tupaia belangeri chinensis | reverse complement strand
AATTTCAGAGAGCAGTAATGCACCAGGCAGGTCTTTCCATCGCCTTGGTATATTGGTCTGGGGGTATTATCCCAGATCGCCCATAGGATGGCCTTCCTTGGCGCTTCGGATGGGGATCACAGATGCAAAGAATCAGGACAGGAGAGAGCGGCTTTTAGCATCAGCAGCACTGTCATTTTTCAAGCTGTTTGTTTTCTGAGATTCTAGCTTCGTAGTCTCCCTGTGTTGCCACCTATTCTCTGTCTTTGTATCCATTCTCCCAGTAATTTGGAAGTATTTGTTCCAGTCCCTTCTCTTTGTCAATCTTTATCAATGCTTTCTGTTGCTTGCAACTCACAGTTCAAATTGATATTCCTCAGCACCACGGAGAGCTCCCAGCGAGCCTGGGGCACTACCATCGCAGTTGGGGTCGGTGGAACTTTCTAATAAAGCCTTTCCCGGAAGGGAAGGATGTATCCTTACTTTCGTGAAATTTGCTTAAAGTAGAATGAATAAAACAAAGCCTGGGTCAAATAATTCTGTTCTTGTGGAGCGGCTTCCTAATTATAAGGTTGATTTCTTCATTTTGTTAGCCTCGTCTTTCTGCAGGCACTAAGCTGCCAGCCGTGGCTGACTCTGGAGCTAAAATCCCTTACCCCCATGATGAGGATGTAAAACCCTGTTGGCTTTTTAATGACGCCCTCACCCCTGACTCCATTTTCTTACCAGATAAAATCCAATCGCCAAGAGGTTTGGTAAATTAGGTTTCCAGTGGTTCAAACTTTATTGTAACTGTTGGGGGAAGTTGATTTGCTTTTGAGTAAGAGCTTTTTAAGCCAATTTTTAACATTTCTTTCAAGAGTTACTGCAATACATCTCCACTATTGATTTAGCAAGAGATGGTTCTTGGGTGTTCTCTGGAGTTGCTTTAGTGTTTAAATTCCTCTCTTCACCACTCCAACATCACAAGCCCCGTATTAATTAGTGTGGAGGGCTCTTGGTCCCTTCGAGGCCAAAGCTTAGCAAAGACATAAGTCTACGCAGAGACAATGCAGAGGTCCTGACCACAGACAGAATTGCAACAGATTCCTTTCTGAATCTCCACCTGTCAGAATAATGTGCACCGTGGCATCGTGGCCGACGGAGACAGTCACGGAGTCAAGGCAGTGTTCGGTTCTGAATGAATCCCGGGTCCCCGTGAACAGCTGAGACTTCACTTCTCTACTGTGGCTTGTTCTCAGAGAACTCCTGAGTCATCCTTAAAGGGTATTTGAGATTTTTGTTATAGGGCATGTGCACTCTCTGGTGAGACAGAGACAGAAAGTGAGTTCACCCCCCAACCCGAGGAGAGGGCCACGCTGCAACCCCTTCTCCTCCTTCCTCCTCTTGGGGTTTTGGGCACGCACACACACGCCTGGCATGGGTTTAAAGTCAACGAGGCTGGACTCAAACCACAGTCCACTACGTGGGAGTCTAGACACATAACTGTGACACCATCTGCTGGTCCCAAAGGGATATTTCTTGATGGTGGCTTTAGTCAGTCAGCTCTAAGTCCCTGAGCATGCATGCTTGTTAGGGCCAGCCTCTAATCCACGTGCTGTAGACAGTGCCATTTGTATCGCTAGTCCTCATATCAACCCTGCGAAGTGGGAGGGATGAGCACCCACCTCTCAAACGGGGCACCGAGGCTGAGCAGCCCACAACCACTCAGCAGTGACTGGGAGGCCAGGCCTGCAGGCTCACAGCATGGTCCTAACACTTGCTGCGTCCCCTTAAAGAGCAAAGGATTGTAGTCTTGGCTCTAACCTCTAATTCCTTCCTCCCTCCTTCTCTTTCCCACATTTTCCTCCCCTCCTTTCTCCTTTCCTCATCATATCTCTTAATTTCTTCCTTTATTTTTCATTCTCTAAATAAAATGCTTCTTAGGAGCTCAGAGTTGCCAGCACACCTGCTTGGAGCTGTCCCTGTTGAAGCAGGGTGTGTTGGGTGTGCAGTTCCATGGCCACCACTGTCCACCTGCTTGGAGCAGGGATCCTGGGGACCACAGCAGGAGCCCTCCAACACACCAAGTGTGGGCACCTCAGCATCACAGCTCATCTATAGAATGCTTCCTCCAGGACAGAGACACGAGGAGGAGGAGGACCGACCCCCTGAGCCAGAGGTAGCAAAAAGCTCCAGCCAAGGTGTGGTTCAAGCTCCATCCTGGCTGTAGGGACTTTATAGATAAGCCCAGATTCCCAGCTCTCTAGGAAAGTCTTCCACTGTGTGGCACCACCAGGCTGCCTTCCCGTAGGGCCGCTGGCAGCAGGAACCACGCGGGATGACCCTAAGACAGAGCAGGGGGCCCCAGTGCCACCAGACCACTCTGCTCATTCCACAGAAGCATCCAGTTTCAAAAGAAACGTCCACCCCCTTTACTGTGGCACACGTCAATATGCGTGTTCTCAGAGGTGGGGAAGCTAAGGGCTGTACAAGGATGAAGAGGGTAAAAGGGTGAGAACAAAGCAATGGACAGACGGGAGTCGGCTCTTCATCCTCCCGTGGAACTCTGTCTGCAGGCAGGACGTTTAACCGAGGCCTCCGGGGCCCATTTCTCAGTGGAGTCTGCCCATCTCGCCCGTTCTCCAACACAGCTTCCCAAGGTCCCTGTGGGCAGTTTCTTCCTCTCTGAGGGCTGAGGACTCCAGCCACTGGGAAACTGACGTCGATGTTCTGAACAGACCAGCGGCCTCGCCCACACCCGCTGACCGGCGCGGCACACACTCCCAGCGTGAGCGAAAGCTGACGTTTACTCCAGCCGTGAACTCTGTTGCTTTGTCCCGTTCTGAAGCCAGGATTAAGCCCAGGTAGCTCACACACAGTGGGACTGCAGAAAGCTGCAGGGCCCTGTTCGGTGGGCCTCTTCTGCCATGTCCAGAACTGGATCGCTGTCGTGTCCATCCATCCTGGAGGCCCAAGGAGATTCAGTCCCTGACTGCAGAGGGTTAGGGAGTCTCTGCTCTCACCTCTGCGAAGTGGGAGCCTGAGTAACCGCCTGAGGGCTTATGGGATTTGGAATAATGCATGCACGCCCCCGGGCGGTGTCTGGCTTGTGGTGAGCATTTCATAAACAGGGGCAGGTTAGTCTCATTCTTATGCTAACTCGAGCAGAACACGTAGGCAGATAACACCGCTGGCAAAGCCATCAAAGCCGGAGAGGGGAGGACCGCTGCTTCTGCTCTGTGCTGCAACCTGCCCACCTCGCGCCCTCCGCTTAGCGGTGTTGTAGTGGAGAGGACACGTCTGCAGCAGGAGTCGGGCCGGCCGCCTCTGGGCCAGCTCCCTCCACATGCAGTGGAACACCATTATTTCCATATTTTAGGTGCCACTGGGTCCAGACAGAGGGTGTGGGCTGCTGCCATGCGATGCTGGGGAAGAGCTGTGTAAGGGCCTGCACACGGGGGTCGGTCCGAGCCTGCAGGGCTCTGCAGCCCATGGCACTGAGGCATGCTTGGGGGCCAAGGTGGGGTCGGGGCAGCTGGATGACTACCATGTCCAGAACTAAGGAAAGTGGATTGTTTGCCACATGGAATCAGTGTGGGACCCAGCAGCTGAGGGACAATGGCCAGTGGCCCAGCCAGTACCCAGCTCTGCTGGAGAGAGGAGATGCCAGACCCACGTGCCCTTGCAGAAAGGACAGGAGTCAAGGCGCGTCTCTGGCCAGTGAGGGGTGATGCAGTTGGGCAGAATGTGCTGGAAGGACTTCCCAGACACTGAGTTACATAGAGCAATTCAACTTGGGCCTTGGCTGTTGGACCAAGAGCTTATCTCTTATCTTGGGACACTGCAGACACCTCTCCCTCATCCTCCAGAGCCAGTAATTCTCTCTTAAAGCTTGCAGCCCACGGCTGGGTGATCCAGGCCTTAACACTTTCCCTCCCAGAGCAACCAGAGTCACAGTTCCCTGGGCTCCACTTCTGGCCCAGAGAACTTACGAAGATTCGCATCCCCGTGCTTCGTTCGGTGTGTCTCCTTCTGTGGCCTTTGCCTCTGCCACTGAGCAGGGCTGATGGTGGCGGGCGGAGAGTCAGCATCATGCCGCTGAGCCAACCCTGAAGAGGAGGCGCATCCGTGTCAGATCAGCGCCCCAGTAAAGGGAAGCACCTCTCTCGTACCACGAGTGCGAGTGTGGACAAAATGCAAATACGCGGGCTGTCCCCCCAGCAGAACGCTGCTAATGAAAAGAGGCAGCTTCCTGGATTGGGATCAGGGACAGTTTGCTGTCCCCTGCCCTCAAGGACTCTGGTGCTCTGTGACATTACATTTGACCACTGACTGTCCGGGGGAGGAGGCTGTAACGTGTTTGACTCTGCCACCAGTTAGCTCTGTGAGCATCGGTCCTGTCACCTGCAGATGGAAAGTGCGGACAGTCAGGAGTTCCCAGAGCTGGCGAGGGTGAGCTGACTAGACACCTGCTACCAGGGCCCTTGCGCATGTACCGGTCGGTCAGAATTCTTAGGCAAGCCGCGGAGTCCCTCTGCTGAGTAATCCCTCCAAGCAGAAAAGTCTCATTAAAAGATAGCGGGCAATTCAGAGACCCTCCAGGGCAGCAGTGGCCTGAGTTCATTTACTGACACCCAAGGACAGACCAGCCAGGGGTAAACACCGAGATAAATATCCCACCTCTGCAGACAATGTTGTCGGAACACCGCTGCCAGCTGCTTAGTGACCAGGGGCCAGGATGTGGGCACCCCGTGGCTGCCCCAGGGGACCCACAACCACTGTGCTTACAGGAAATCCCAGCTCTCCTCCCAGCCGATGTGTCAGAGCCCTGTACGTCTAAGTGCCTCCTGAGTGACTCTGACTGAAGCTCTGTTCAAGCCTGCACATAGCTGCAAGGGATCCTGGGAACAGAGCTCTGTCCTCTCGGCTCGCCCAGACCAAGCTGGTGAGGTGGATAGTGATGCCGAGTGGGGGGGCTGCCTGCAGCATCTGCCACACCGATACTTAACATGGGGGCTCCTTAGTTCAAAGTTCATCTAGGTCCACACTCAGGTAGGAGGCGGACTGGGTTAACACACCGTCCGAACGTCTGGCACAACCACACCAGGGTCTCGCCACTGTCACTCACCTGTGCTCAGCCTTTAATTTGCTTTGCCAGGTCCTTAGCCATGGGCACTGTCCAGCCCCAGCTGTCTAAAGCGCAAGAGAGTCCCTGGCCCACGCGCACACCAGCCCTGGGGAGAGCCCTTGGGTGGTCCACTCACAGCTGTTCCCTTTCTCTCCTTTCCAGGAGCAGCAGCGTGTTCAATGAGGTTGTGCAGATGAACTTTGAAATTGCCAGCTTCAGCAGCCTCTCGGGGACTCAGCCCGTCACGTGGCAGGTCGAGTACCCACGGAAGGGGACCACGGACATCGCGGTGTCCGAGATCTTCGTCAGCCAGAAGGACCTGGTCAGCATCGTCCCCCTGGCTATGGTAAGCGTGTCACGGCCGCTCCTGCCTGCGCTGCCTGATTTCCTCTGCGTCTTCTTGTCTTCCCCAGGGCGTTCGCGGCAAGTGTTCACAGAGTTCCTTCCAAACCTCCCTTCTCCCCCACGCCGCGTCTTATTGGGCCTGTCTTTCTCAACTCATCATCCTCCTCACGTGGTTACGATAGTGGCCACACCCCCACACCAAATGCGTTACTTACCTGCCCCTTCAGGGTCTCTGCCAGTTCCTTTTTCTGTTCCTCTTTTACGGACTCTCTGGGCCACCGCGTATGAGTCAGAATGAATTAGGCTATGCCATGCAACAGACGACCCCAATCCCACGTACCTGAAGTTACTCCTGTTCATACTCACTACATGGCTTAAATGGGAGGCGCTCAATTCGCTGCAGCCCCCAGGGACCCAGACTGACGGGGCATGGCCATCTCGTATCTATGACATCAGGAACACATGGTCTCCTCAGTCGCTGTGGGGAAAAAAAAAAAAAAAGAAGACAGTTTGCAGGTCACCTGCAAGCTCGTAAGCAGTGGCCTAGTGACACTGGCACTCTCGTCCTCTTCCTGGTGGTCAGAGGGCAGCTCATGGCTCCCCAGATTGCAAGGGGGCAGGGAAACGTGGGACAGAGAAGGATGGAAAGTGGGGAGCCAGCACCCGAGCCTCGCTGTGGGAGCGGCCAGGCTCCCATCAATGACGCAGATAGAATGAGACCAGAGGTGCAAGGCAGCACACCCAGCCTGCCTAGCTCACTTCTGGCAAGACCCTGCCATGCTAGAAATCAGCAAGGGAGACAGAGAAGAGAAGGGACCAGGACTGGACGTCCCTGTCGGCCCGCGTCCACAGTGTGCCCTGTCAGGGCTGTTCCCAGGCCACCCCACTCGTGCAGCGTGTGAGAGTCCAAGAGCAGGTACTCCCAGAGGCCCAGATAGACTCCTCCCGCATGTGAAGCCTGGCTTGGCCGGTCCGAAATCAATTCCTGTTAAGCTTGGGAAAGGGCAGTCATGATTGCTACCACACTGGGAAATGTATGTGTTAGCACTTTGTGGGTTGCACACGACTTGTGTGACTCCCAGTCCAGGAATCATACTGGCTCCTGTCCCCCTAGTCCGGACTCACACTGTCACCAGGACCCCGTTCTACCTGCCTCCCGCTTCCCCTTGACCTACTCATGATGCCAACACAGCAGCTGATGCTCCCACCCAATATCACGCTTCCACGCCAGGAAAAGCACCTGCGTCATTTCCAGGAGCTTTGGCACGGGTCTCATTGCCACACGCTGGTTCTGGTGGGGCCACGTGACCTCCAAGAGCCACGCTGTGGTGGGGATGTCAGCCCAGCGTGGGGGTGGGCTGGAGCAGGCGCTGTCAGTACCCCTCTAGCATAATCTTACCTTATCACTCAGCACACCTGCCTGTCTAACACCTTAAGCACCCACATGTTTTTGTCTGAGAGTTTTGTCTTGCATCCAACCCCCTCTTCTCACCAGCACAAGACAAAAGCAGAGAGGAATTAACACACCCCCATCCAAGAAGTGCTGGCACCAGTGACTCACTGGGGCTGACATATACATACCCCAGCTCCCTCACCCTCCTGTGAGCTGGCTCTGAAGCCCATGTCACACTGACTCCTTGAATATGCCTGGGGGACTCCAGCTCCAGTTGGCCCCTGCTGCACCCTCGCCCTCCACTGCCCTGTCCCCTGCCTGCCTCACTGCCCCGCCCCCTCGCCAAGCTTGCCTGCAGTTCTGGAAGAAGCCACTTGCATGGGAATCCTCTGTGGCATATAAGGGAGGTTTCCAGAAGGACGTGGCAGGGTCACTTCACTAGAAAAGCTGTGTGTGGCCAGAGGCCAGTGGGCAGAGAGGCGCCTGCTGGTACCTGACGTGCAGAAAGCCTTCAGTACCCCGTCCAAATAATGAAGTCACCTTACACAACTGTGACCCGAGGCCGCGCCTCCCTTCACTGTAAGTGAAGTTCCTTGGGGAGGTGACGTGCGCATTTGCTTCTAAGCCACCCACGCTGCTCTGGAGCTACTTCGACCTTGCAGACCCCACAGCGTTTGATACTGGCCCTGTACGGAGCAAGTCCACAGACCCGGGTCCTCAACTGTCACACGCCAGCCCAACCGTGCCTTCTTCCAAGGGCGAGAGAGTCAGATCCTCTGAGAAAGTGAAACCAGTATAAGGTGAGGGGACATTATCCTGGACCATTCTCAAGGGCACACAAGAATCCTCCTTGAAGCAATGGTAATTACTGGCGTGGTCTTGGAGTTTGGTAATGCATCTATACACAGATCTCCTTTATGCAAGTGAGTTCAGAAAGAAAAATGATGAAATGCAAGAACTACTTAGCAGGCCAGCAGGTGGCATGGTAGTTACAGCTATTGGATCCCAAATGACCAACTCTGCAGTTCAAGTCCCACACTTGGCAACTTGAAAGGTATGCTGGGCATTCATGAATGTGTAAAAAAAAGAAACTATAAAGCAATTAATGAAAAGATAATTGACTATATATGGAATGATTTGTGGAGCTAAAATGAAACCAGGGCCCAGGTGGTAACAACTGGGCCTGCAGAGAGAAAGTTCTGGTTTGTGGCCCGCCCTCCCGAGCACAGCGGGTGTTCCGGCGTGCCCGCAGTCTGGGCGGCCGAACGCCGAGGCGGATCACAGCGCAGAGACTCCCCTCTCCTGAGAGAAGTAAGTAAACTTTAGTAACTGAAATTAAATCAGGCTGAGCATTGACGAACAAAATTAAATACATGAAAAGCTTGTTAAAAAATTCAAGCTGCCATCCTTCAGAAGCCCATGGTGGACAGTCCTCTCTGCACCCCGGGCACCTCCTGGGCTCTGACCTGGAGGCAGGTGCTCGTGCAGTTCATGGTCTCGCGTGGCCTATAATACACAGCTTGACGCATGGGCGGGGCCATGGGACGACAGGGGCGACACGGGAGTGGACAGCAAGTGAGGGGTCTGAAGAAATGCTGTCGCTGTTTTCCATGTTTTCAAAACTTTTCTCAGAACAATGGTTGTAGCACATTTATAATCAGCCAAAACTAATTTTTAAGTGTATGTGTTTATTCCATGAGTGAGCGAGAGACCGTACACCGCCACCCCCCCGACAGCAGGGCCCCGACCACAGCACCTGCTCGGCCCACGTACCCAGGGAGGCCTCCTCACCCTGCAACTTACCTTCCTGGGACTGCCTCACAGAGCAGCCCCTTCACTGCCCACCAACATGAAATTTTTATTGGAAGTAGCAAATGAAACCACAGCTTGGCTAAAAAAAAAAGTTTAAAATTAAAGAGAAGAAAACCTGAATAAGCAGCAAACCCTTCCGTTGATTGTTGGCAGCCGCTAAGAAAGAGGGGTAGATCTTCGACAAAATCCAGCCCATTTCCCAGTCGCTGCTCGTTTTAAAGAGAATAAACCTCAGAAAGGTAAAATAAGGGCTTACTGCATAGAAAAGGGGCCTCGTTGGGCAAGTCCTCACCCTAACGCTGGGCCCTCCGGAGCCACCTCCTGAAGCCGGGAGGAAGCCGTGTGTCCCTCCTCCTTCCCACACAGCTGCGGCCACCCCCCCGGCCAGACATGGCCGCAGGGACGGTGCTCTGCTCCAGCAAAGCCACGTCCAGGTGGGGCCACCTGTCACCTCACCTGAGTCACCCGCCTGCCCCTAGGAATTAATTTGTTTGACAGAAGCTGACCCAGAAAGCTGCCCTCTGCTCACTCCTCCCAGGATGGCTCGGCAAGCGACTCTGCCCTGTGTGGAGCTCAGAACCTCCCTCTGGTCCGACCTGCTCCTTCATCCCACCGAGCCAGGGGAGGCTGGGGCAGGGAGCAGAGCTCTGTCACCACGCCAGGGGAGGCTGGGATGGGGTGGGGACAGAGCTCCCTGTCACCGAGCCAGGGGAGGCTGGGATGGGGTGGGGACCGAGCTCCGTCACTGAGCCAGGGAAGACTGGGGCGAGGTTGGGGGAGCAGAGCAGGTGGGAGTGGGAGGACGGACATCCCAGCCCCATCTGTGAGCACCAGGACGGCAATAAACATTTTGGGGGTACGGTTCTTTGACGTAAGAGGAAAGCAGTCAGCCCGGGAGTCCGCGGTGCCCCAGGGTGGATTTGGCCGTCCAGGATGGCGGCAACGGCGTTCGGTCACAGTGGCTACGTCGGTGCTGGGGCACGCTGTCGTCCAGCGTCATTCCCTGGTCAGAGCAGTGGGGCAGCTGCTTCCACAGCGTCCGCACTGTTAGGTGCCATAAGTGACTTGAAGTGGTTTAAAGTGTACGGGCGATTACACAGGCGGCATGCGGTGGGGCCGGTTCCCATAAGGAGCTTGGACTTCTGGGATCTGAGTATCTGTAGGGCCCTGGAGCCTCCCCCATGGATGTCGAGGGGGCTGTGGTCACACCACAGGGCCCCGGAGCCTCCCCCGTGGACACCAAGGGGGCTGTGGTCACACTGTAGGGCCCTAGGACTTCCCCCGTGGATACTGAGGGAGCTGTGGTCACATTGCAGGGCCCTGGAACCTCCCCCGTGGACGCCGAGGGGGCTGTGGTCACATCAGGCTGCCGCGAGCGAGCAGGGCCAGACCACGCTTGGCTGGCAGCTGGTGCATCCTGGGTGAGGGTGCAGGGGTGGTGTCTCTTTTTAAGAATAAATGAGACCAGGAGCAGCAGGTGGCATAATGGTTACATCACTGGACTCCCATGTAGTCAACCGCGGTTTGAGTCCCAAACCCAGTGGCCTAAACTCATACCAGGCACGTGTGCATGCATGCCCAATCCCGGGAGGAGAATAGAGGAGAAGGGATTACGGTGTGGCCATCCCCTGGGGGGTGATTTCTTGCTTTTGCTCTCTCTGTCTCTGTTTCTCTCCCTGGTGAGCACACGCGCCCTATGTCAAAAACCTGAGAGAAGAAGGAGAGAGAGGGAGAGAGAGAGAAGTCATCCGACCTCACACTGAGCTCCTGAAATGCGCAGGCACTGCAGGGATGGGCCGTGGCAGGTCCTGTCGGCAGTGGACAGACGCCGCTGCCCGTACAGCCATTGCCCTAGCCCCACAGACTGTGGTGATGGGCACGTCCTGGAGAGATGACCGAGCAGTGGCCAGGTCCTGATGGGACACACGCGAGGCCCAGACCATGGCGTGTGACCGGTTTCTAGCTCCCGCAACACCCGGAGTCTCCCTCCAGTTTATTTCAAAGTAAAGCACTTCTTTTCAAGCTTAGCTAGAGAAGGCAGTAACCCGGACTTCGGGCTGGTTTACTAAGAGGCCCCTTCTCCCAGGGCTGATGTGTTTGTCCCCAGATGGAATTTCCTGGGAGGTGGTAAGAGTCCCTTGGAATTTTGAAGTTTCAAGCAATGATCATTGTGCAAATGGAAGAGGAAACTATTTTCCTCGACCCCTGAGACCTGGTGGGGATTGGAGTTTTTTTCTTATATACACCTTTCAAAATTCCAAGAAAGCGTCCCTCTGTCTGCATCAAATCGAATTAAAGATCACATGGCTGTCCTTGGGGCTGTTGAAGGAGAGATAGCCACTGTCCTCATGCCTCTGGAGGCTGCCCGCTCTGGGCGTCCCGGAGACTCACAAGGGCCTGGGAGGTCCGTGGAGCAGGCGCACAGCAGGGAAGGACGGTGGGAGAGCCAGGGCCCGTCCCGTCCACAGTGGCCCCGTGTCCTCCGCCTTGGCTACCCCTGGGAAGGGCCGTGCAGTGGCAGGGCTGGCACTGCAGAGCTGCCCTGGACTGCAGGTCACTCCAGGAGTGATGGGCGGCCGAGCACTGCCCAGAGCCTGGGGAGGGGGCAGCCCCAG
>NW_006159686.1:2303828-2306179 GCF_000334495.1 Tupaia belangeri chinensis | reverse complement strand
GTCACTTTCTCTGTTTCTCCCTCTGTATGGAAAAAAAAAAAAGAGGAAAAGAAATAAATACTTTAGCCAGCTCAGCCTGAGTTGGGATCTTAATATCCTTCCAGTGAAGGGCTAGAATAACAATATCTACAACAGCATAATTGAGCATGTCACAATAACAGAAACATGCTAGCTATTTGCAAGGGCATATCCCTCTGCTGTGTTTAAGAGACTGGTCTTAGGAGCAGCAGGTGGCATAATGGTTACATCACTGGACTCCCATGTAGTCAACCGCGGTTTGAGTCCCAAACCCAGTGGCCTAAACTCATACCAGGCACGTGTGCATGCATGCCCAATCCCGGGAGGAGAATAGAGGAGAAGGGATTACGGTGTGGCCATCCCCTGGGGGGTGATTTCTTGCTTTTGCTCTCTCTGTCTCTGTTTCTCTCCCTGGTGAGCACACGCACCCTATGTCAAAAACCTGAGAGAAGAAGGAGAGAGAGGGAGAGAGAGAGAAGTCATCCGACCTCACACTGAGCTCCTGAAATGCGCAGGCACTGCAGGGATGGGCCGTGGCAGGTCCTGTCGGCAGTGGACAGACGCCGCTGCCCGTACAGCCATTGCCCTAGCCCCACAGACTGTGGTGATGGGCACGTCCTGGAGAGATGACCGAGCAGTGGCCAGGTCCTGATGGGACACACGCGAGGCCCAGACCATGGCGTGTAACCGGTTTCTAGCTCCAGCAACACCCGGAGTCTCCCTCCAGTTTATTTCAAAGTAAAGCACTTCTTTTCAAGCTTAGCTAGAGAAGGCAGTAACCCGGACTTCGGGCTGGTTTACTAAGAGGCCCCTTCTCCCAGGGCTGATGTGTTTGTCCCCAGATGGAATTTCCTGGGAGGTGGTAAGAGTCCCTTGGAATTTTGAAGTTTCAAGCAATGATCATTGTGCAAATGGAAGAGGAAACTATTTTCCTCGACCCCTGAGACCTGGTGGGGATTGGAGTTTTTTTCTTATATACACCTTTCAAAATTCCAAGAAAGCGTCCCTCTGTCTGCATCAAATCGAATTAAAGATCACATGGCTGTCCTTGGGGCTGTTGAAGGAGAGATAGCCACTGTCCTCATGCCTCTGGAGGCTGCCCGCTCTGGGCGTCCCGGAGACTCACAAGGGCCTGGGAGGTCCGTGGAGCAGGCGCACAGCAGGGAAGGACGGTGGGAGAGCCAGGGCCCGTCCCGTCCACAGTGGCCCCGTGTCCTCCGCCTTGGCTACCCCTGGGAAGGGCCGTGCAGTGGCAGGGCTGGCACTGCAGAGCTGCCCTGGACTGCAGGTCACTCCAGGAGTGATGGGCGGCCGAGCACTGCCCAGAGCCTGGGGAGGGGGCAGCCACAGCCTCCGTGACCATGAAGGGTAGAGGCGAGTGCCCGGGACCTCAGGGGGCATGTACATGGATGGGGACTGGAGAATATTGCTTTTAACAGGACGGCGGAAAACACTGTCTTGTTGTTCCTGGTCTCCACTCTCTCCAACCTGCAGGGTCCCATATAACTCTGTGGGAGGGCTATACGGGTGTCTCCAGGCTCAGGGCCGTCGAGAACGTTCGCTTGATGGAGAAATGGCTACATGACCAGAAGTGTTTCCTCGGCACAGCTGGGGACTCACTTTCAAATTAAATTGCCAGGTCTCCCTTCCCTCCAGCTAACTGGCCCAGACGTTGGCCTGAAAAGCAAATCTATGCCTCTATGAACCTGCTTAGACTGGGCAACCTTTGCAGAGTGATTGATTGACTACCCGGAGGCAATACCTCGTCCCCAGCCTGCCACGAAATCGGAGCTCTGAAAGAACAAGGGCCAGCAGGTGATAGGGAGTTAAGGCACTGGACTCCCACATGGCCAACAGCAGTTCAAGTCCCTGACCCACCGGCTTGAAATTCACACTGGGTGTATGTGCGTGAGTACCCCCAATCCTGAGAGGAGAGTGGAGGAGAGGGGATTGTGGCGTGGCCATCCCGTGGAGGGTGATTTCTCGCTTTCTGTCTCTCTGTCTCTCCTACAAGCGCATGTGCCCTATAGCAAACAAAAGGAGGGGAGGAAAAGAGTGAGTTTGGCCGTCCTTCACAGCGGCAGCGTCCACGCCTGAGCTCTGGCTCCCCATCAGTCACAGGACGGGGTGCGGAGAGTGATGGCGGTCTCCTCCCAGTTCGCACTTTCCTTTTCATTGCCTACTTTACTTAAAAGGTAAAAACTGTGCTCCCATTATAAATATTTTCTAGCTCTATTGGAAGTGAGCGAGAAACGGAGCTAGGAACGTCGGATAAGCAGAACATCTTGCAGGTCGGCTCCTTCTGTCGTCACCCCCCCCCCAGCCGCCCGAGC
>NW_006159686.1:2296769-2303621 GCF_000334495.1 Tupaia belangeri chinensis | reverse complement strand
GTGCGGGTGGTCTCTTCCTGTCGTCCCCCCCCCCCGGCCGCCAGAGTCTGGTCATCCAACCAGGGGCGCCCAGGAGCGTCCCTGCACGCTGCAGTGTCAGTAACTGCCACCTGTCCCACGTCTCACCACGTCTGCCACCCGCGGAGTCTGCCATTTACTGAGCACAGAGGAGAGCACAGAGGCTGGGTCCCCGTAAGTCAGGGCACCCCAGCTCTTCCTCCGATGGCTGTGCGACCTTGTACAGCTGACATGACCTCTCTGCGTCTCGGTCTCCTCCTCTGTAAAATGGGCGCAGAAATAGCAGTAGGCTCATTGCACTTGTCTGAGGACGTAATGTACTCGGGAAACCCGGCTCGGTACTGAGTAGGCCTTCAGGAAATGCTGGTGCCTTAAACGAGCTCTCTGCTAAACTTCGATTTCAGAGGCCCCGTCCCCCCACGCCGCCTGCCGGCCCCTGGAGGGTGTATTTCTTTGGAGGGTATTAAAGCAGCAGCTCATTAGTGGCGTTACCATAAATGAAAGACTGGTACCGTGGAGCTGTGCATCGTGTGCCCGTCGCACCCCCTCTTGGCCAGGGGACAGTCCACACTCAGGGAGATCTGTGTGCCACCCCCATGTGCCCAGGGCCGCCTGGTCCTCCAGGTTCGGGCTGTCGGTGAGGCTATGGAGCCTCCTGCCGGGGAGGCAGACAGCGCTGTGAGCAAGCAGCAAGGGCATGATTTGTGACACCTCATTTGTACCCCGAGACCGTGAGCTGAAAATGCCACTGCACCCCCACAGGGGTCCTGAGCCCAGGAGCCACAGAGAACACAGCGGGACGCTCCCCGGGACGCCTGCCTCCTCCTCTCCGGAACACACTGTCTGCTGTGTGGACAGCAGGGCCAGAGGTGTGGAGCCTGCCCCGCCGGGCACGTGGGCACTGCCAGGACCTCACGCTGCCCAGCGAGGCCCTGTCTCCACCTGCAGGTCCACGTGCTCCGCCCGGCTGTGCACTGCTCACTCCCCGTGGCTGCCCTTTCACCCTTCAGGCTTCTGCTCCAAACCAAGGTGCCGACTCTGGTTTGCCTGTGCAGAGCGGTAGGTGACTGTCGCGGTCGGCACCCCTTTCATTTCTTAGCTTCTGACGGGACCACAGTACGGCAGGTTTACTAGAAAAGAAGCACAGGAGGGTCTGCGATGCCCCTTCTGAGTATTCCTGGCAGGCAGGCGTGGCCCGGGGTGATCCTCATTCTTCCTAATAAATGCTGGCCAAGAGGGGGTGCAGGTGTCACCCGCAAAAATGTGCGTTACTCAGAGCAAGCATCTTAAGGCGCTTGCTCTCATCAGACCCAAACCCCACTGAGAGGCAGCCCCTGGTGTTACGGCAGACACATGCCTGGGTCAGGGTACAGATTTTAACTGTGCACTTGGGAAGACGCTGCCTGTCCCCTTAGTGGAAAGGAGACAAAGTCTCCTGCGTGCTGGCTTGCAGAGCCCCCCGGGGTGCTCAAGTGCGCAAATCAGCAAAGCAGAGTTCCTGCGTGCTAGAAATTCTTGAAAGTAAAAATGAAAGGGAATCGTTAATGGAATTTCATTTTCAAGAACCTTAGGTGGGTGCAGATTTGAATGAGAATTAATCTTGGTCTTTTGCGTTATAAATTAATATAAGCACAGCTAGATGAAATGAGATTTTTTTTCCCCTTCCATCTGGATTTTGTCATGGAGTTTAAAAAGGTCAAAATCAACACATTCATTTATTTTATTGAAAAGTGTTCCTTTTGCCTTCCAAACACATTTGAGAAAGTTCCACTTTACCTCTGAGGGGCCACCTGCCCCCAGGTAACACATGAGCCCCCAAAACAGATCTCCAAAAACTAAAAGCATCTGCAGCGAAAGCCGACCCTCTCAGGGGGTTGCAGGACCCTTGGTAAATCTCCTGGGACTCAGAGGAGCCTGGGCGTCCTGGGGGTGCCGGCCCTCAGCGTGCAATCCAGACCCTGCAGCTCCCTGCCCTAGATGCCGTCTGGGTGGCAGTTTCCCCCAGGAGATGCAGACTGAGGGCAGAAGGTCTAAGTGCCCCCCTCCAACTGGTTCCAGATCTCAGCCCCGTTCTCCAGGGAGAGGCGAGCACTGCCACTTCTGCTAAGCTCTCAGAGAAAGCTTGAAATCCCTCTCATCCACCTTTAAAGAAGAGAAAGAACAGCTTTATTTCACTTTAATTGGCATACAAAAAGTGCACATGTCGGGAACCAGCAGTTAGCGTAATAGCTGTGTCGCTGGACTCCCACGTAGTCGACCGCGGTTCACGTCCCGGACCCGGTGGCTTAGAACTCACGCCGGGCGCGTGTGCATGCGTGCCCAAGATCCTGAGAGGAGAATGGAGGAGAAGGGATTGCGGCATGACCAACCCCCTGGGGGGTGATTTCTCGCTTTCTGTCTCTGTGTCTCTCTCTGTCTGGCGAGCACACGTGTTCAATGCATTCGATGTGACGTGTCTGGACGCAGCACACGCCGTAAAGCCATCCTTGGTCCAGGGAATGCATGTGTCCGCCTCCTCCAAGGTTTCCTCCTGTGTTTGTTTTGTTTGGCTTTGGCTCTGTTTTTGAGTCTTTGGGAGTGTTGTTTTGTTTTCCGTTTGTGTCGTTTTGCTTTTGTATCATGAACACACACCGTGAGGTCTACTGTTTTCCATTGGCGCCATGCTGGAGGCCGGCGATAGAGCGGCAGGATCTTTTGTTGGTAGCATTTGATTCTTTACTGAAGGCATCTCGGTTTGATCGCCATGTACTGACTGCATGCACACTTTGAGAAGCCATGCTCTTCATCTGGAGAGCTCCTGATAGAACTGAAACCTTGTGCCACTGAGGGCAGCTCCCATCACCTCCCCCTGCGTCGGGCCACCTCCACGCTGTCCTCCCCATCCGCGGCTACTGCAGAGACCATGCCTGTGGAATCTTGCAGTATCTGCCCGCCCCTGCAGGGGGCGTACTGTACACTGCATTGTGTCCTGCTGGTGCGTCTGTGTGTCGTAAACGGGCATTTCCTTCGTTACTGTGACTGGAGAACACATGTTGTACGGAGCCGATGGGTTGTCCTCACAGGTTCATCTGTCCCTGGACACCCCGCCTCCTTCTACAGCCTGGCTAGCGTGAATGGGGTTGAGCTGAACACAGGGGTGCCCTGGACGTCCCGCCTCCTTCTACAGCCTGGTTAACATGAATGGGGTTGAGCTGAACACAGGGGTGCCCTGGACGTCCCGCCTCCTTCTACAGCCTGGCTAGCGTGAATGGGGTTGGACTGAACACGGGGGTGCCTTGGACGCCCCGCCTCCTTCTACAGCCTGGCTAGCGTGAATGGGGTTGGACTGAACACGGGGGGCAGGGGCCCCTTCGACACACCGGCTTCATTTCCTTGGATGTGGGCTCAGCAGTGCGGCTTTGCATCATAAAGTAGCTATGTTTTTAGTGTGTCCAGGACTTCCCACGGCGCCTTCTCTCATTTCCCCAAAGGGCTATAAGAAAGGTCCCCATGTCCCGCAGTCCCACAGCAGGAGCTGGCGTGTCGGCGTGTTTGTCACGTGCTCAGCGTGTTACACCTGGTACCTCCTTACAGCATCGCCAACGGTCCATGAAGGAGTGAGCGTTGCCCCACCTTGCAGGTGAGAACGCTGAAGCACAGAGGAGTGAGGGAGGGCACTTACCCAAGGTCACTCGGCAGACAAGGAGCAACCGTGGGACTTGACCTTGCCCTGTCTGTGTCTTCCCCTGCCCTGTCACCGTGCTGGAGCTGAGAGGACTTAGAGCCTAAGGCATTTTTTAAACCACAGTCGCCTCTGTTTGTTTTTAGAGATTTTCTTGCTTTAGGGAGCGTGTGCTTGCTGGAGAGACAGAGAGAGAAAGTGAGGGGGGATGGCTACCCTGCAATCCCCTCTCCCCCCTCTCCTCTCGGGATTGTGGGCATGCATGCACATGCACCCAGCATGAGTTTCAAGCAGCTGGGACCCGAGCCGGTCAGCCATGTGGGAGTCCAGCACCTCAACCGCCACGCCACCTACTGGCTCCACTGTCTTTTCTCAGTCGCTGTTGCTGTCTTGGTTTTGAGGCATCTTCCCATGACCCCACCACCACCACGCAGTCTTGCTTCCAGAAAACACCGCAGATAAAATGAGGCCTCCTTTGCTACGAACACCCTGTAGGCCCTGCAGCTGACAGAGTGGACAGCCCAGAACAGAACGTTGCCAAGTTCACTGTGAATATTTGCCTTTCTGCAACCTGATTTCTCTGCAGCCTTCGGTGTCTAGGTAGGAAATCTGGGACTTTCAGAGTCAGCAAAAGAAAATGTCACTCGTAATTTTAGGGCTGATTTTAATTGAGATTATTTATGAGATGAGTTTCCTACAGAGATACTCTGGGACTCATGCAAGTGCCTTCACTTTCTGCAAAACCTTCTGAAGTTTCAGCTCCACGTGGGAGACTGGACTTAGAGTTCCACACAGGGGCTGGGCGAGTGGACCGGATGCCCCTCTCAGGAGTGGCCATTCACCTGGGAGTGACCAAGGGCCTGGCGGTCAGAGCCCCACCGCCTTCCCTGACAGCGGGGACTCCACCACTTAGCGGTGCCTCCTGTGTTTGGTCTTTGAGGCGGTCGTGGAACCCTCTTCCAGGCAAACGTAACCAATCTGCCCCCAGGCTGTGGTCGTGTAACCCTGGGAGAGCCGGAGAGGAGCTAGCAGGAGTGTCCAGAAATTAGAGCTGCCCTGGTTTTAACTCAGACAAAGCTAGCTGAATTGTATTGAGTTTCATTTCCACAATGATAATAATTAACGCCTACTGAGCGCTGGCACAGCGCTAAGAACTTCACATTCGTTATCTCACTTAATCCTCCGAGCAGCTGCTTCAGCAGCATCTGAGCCTGTGCTGTCTTCATCGTACGGCTGAGGGCAAAGGGGCAAAGGCCTGTGGGCAGAGCTAACACGCCGTGGGGACCGGAGGACTAGGGGTTTGAACACACATCTCTCTGACTCCAGTCTCTTTTTCATCACCATACCTCATGGTAAAAGATTCATAGTAAAGGGGCAGATAAAAGGGTGCGAGTGGCGGTGACAACAGTGATGGTGGTGACAGCGACGGTGGTGTAATGGTGGCAGTGGGGTAGTGGTGCTGGTGCTGGTGATGACACTGGTGTTGGTAACATTGATGGCGGTGATGACAATTATGGTGAAGATGGGCAGTGTGGTGGTGGTGGTGATGCTGATGGTGGCGATGATTACGGCCAGGACGGTAAGGGTGGTGTGGTGACAATGCTGATGGTCACGCTTGGATGACATTGATGGTGGGGATGATTACAGTGAGGACGGTAAGGGTGGTGTGGTGACAATGCTGATGGTCACGCTTGGATGACATTGATGGTGGGGATGATTACAGTGAGGACGGTAAGGGTGGTGTGGTGACAATGCTGATGGTCACGCTTAGATGATAGTGATGGTGGGGATGATTACAGTGAGGACGGTAAGGGTGGTGTGGTGACAGTGCTGATGGTCACGCTTGGATGACATTGATGGTGGGGATGATTACAGTGAGGACGGTAAGGGTGGTGTGGTGACAATGCTGATGGTCACGCTTGGATGATGATATTGATGGTGGGGATGATTTTGGCGAGGACGGTAAGGGTGGTGTGGTGACAGTGCTGATGGTCACGCTTGGATGATGCCTGTCCTCCTAGGACGCAGTCAACAGCAGACGAGTGGCAGACAACTGGCTTCCCTTGAGAGACTCAGACAGCGTGAGATCCGTGGGGCACGCGCAGCGTCAGCAGAGCCAGAGGGAAGCCGCGTCTAGGGTGAACCAGCCATGAGCCAGGGTTTGCAAGTTCCTCAGCGCCCTGTCATCTCTGAAGGTACCAGGGGTATGGAGGGAGAGACCGGGCAGTGCCACCACAGCCAGAACTTGCCAGGGATTGCTCCAGCCACTGGAAGCTGCAGGAGCAAGGAGCTCTCCCTGACTGGAGGGAGCGAGCCCTGCCCACATCGGGGCGCTGGACAGATTTCTGCCACGCATCGCCTTCCAGCTCATGTCGCTGTGTTACAGCAGCCACGGAAACCTCCACAAGACCAACACCACCCAGGAGGTGCCGCTGCCCAGCTGGCTGTGGTCTGAATCGGGCAGTGCTGTCACCTGGCCTCGGCCTTCACTCCAGGCCAGCCAGACAGAGGCAGAGAGCAGGTCCGGCAGGTGCTCTGTAGACAGGAAGCGGCATCCGTCCTTCCAGGGCCGCCCCTCTCTGCCCGTGCAGTGGCCTCTTGTGGAGCCCCAGGGAAGTCTTCTTTTCTGAATTTGCCAGAGAAGCGCAGTGTCAACAAACCAGCTTCTTTCCCTTGACCACGTGAAAGAAAGGCAGGGCCTCCTTCCCCCCAGCTTTGATTTCTCCAATATGTCAGTAACACCGTGTGGGACCGGGATTTGATGACCAGATTACTGCTTATGCTTCTCGAAATTAAATCTGCAAAGCCAGTCCAGGCTCAGGAAACTGGGAACTGTCTCCAGTAATTTGCCCAAGGTTTGAATTAATCTGCGAGATCAATCCAGAGGCCATGAGGGGGCCCTGGGAGCTGTGGTCTGGGGTGCCCTTTGACCCAGCCCTCATGGCCTGGCAGATTCTCGTGGAACCCCCCAGCAGGCACAGCAGTAGCCATGTGGAGGAAACGAAACCTTGGCCAGGACCTTGGGTCACCAAGAGAAGAGAGAGGCTGCCCAGAGGCCAGCCAGTCACACGCCCAGGGCCTATGAGAGGTGACCTGAAATGTGCAGTATTCACACCTTCAGTGCCGATGTGACAACAGGAGGGGACTTAATTAACGGGGGGGGGGGGGGGGGG
>NW_006159686.1:2294647-2296520 GCF_000334495.1 Tupaia belangeri chinensis | reverse complement strand
GGCCGGTAGGAACAAGGGGGGGCATTTATTTGGGGGGGGGGGGGGGGCGTAAGGACATGCTCTGCTGAGACACTGCGCTCCACTGGCTGAGCTCGCATAGGAGACCCAGGTTCGAGTCCTGGTCCATCCTAAAGGCCAGGCATGGTGGCATGAGCCTGTAATCCCCTCAACTCAGCAAGGTCAAGGCAGGAAGGCCATGAGTTCAAAGCTGGCCTGGGAGATGCACTGAGACCCAGTCGGAAAAGGAGCTGGGTGTGGTGGAGATGCCTAGTGGGGAGGCTGGGGAGGCCGCGACTGGAGACGACAGTGGGAAGACCCTGTCCTAGGGGAGTGTTGGAGGGAGTGTTAGCCTCCGCTTCTGCGTCCGTGTTTAGTTTAATGGGGGCGTTGGCTCGCCCAGCTGCTCCCACGTGCCCTGCTTGTCCCTTTGGCCGTTTTTGGGGGGGTTTTTTTTTATTTATTTATTTTTGGTGGTGGTAAGCCAGCATGCCTCTTGTCATCCTATTTCCTGGTTCTTTTCAAAATCTCTTAACCTAAAGATTAAGCCCAATCATTTTGAGCCAATACAAGGCATTATCTAAACATAATTATCAAAAAATGAATTTGTGCCAAGACTTGCCATAGTAATTAATTTAAACTGGAGCTGTTACTGGAATGTGAACACTCACTGTCCCCGCCATCGGAGACATGCTAATCACAGCGACCAGGAAATCTCGCCTCGCGTGCACCAGAATGGCTGAATGGAAAGACAGGCCACACCAAACATGGTCACGCGGAGGCACCAGAACCATGTGCAGGGGGCAGAAGGGAGGCTGAGGCGGCAGTGTGGTTCGAAATAGCCCCGCTGATGTTCATGGTGAATGTCCGTGTCAGACAACCCAGAGATTCCGGACTCCCAAGCCCTAGGAGAGATAAAGCACCTGGACCCCTGGCACTGGGGGGCACGCGGTACCGCCACACAGCGCGGTTCGTCATCTGGGCTCAATCCAGATGTCCCTCCGTGGGCGAAAGAGCGGACAGACCGAGGTGTAGCCAGACGATGAAACACCATTTGTCTAGAAAAGGGGGGCATATGCTAGTGCCCCAAACAGCTGGGAGGAAAGAGACTGGACGCCGAAGGGGCTCGTACTCCAGGGCTCCACTGCGTAAACTTTCTAGAAAAGGCAGAGCGTGGAGGTGAAGCGACCAGGGCCGTCTGGCGCCCGGAGCTGAGGGAGAGAGGTGTTTGGACCCGGAGTGTGGGTTTACAGCGTGTGCACCCACCGCACTGGGGCCATGCAGCGGACAGCGCCACCCGCTCTGACGGGGTGCAGACAGGCTCGCTTTCATTCAGAGTCCTGGGTGTCCTGTGGAACCACTGCGCTGGGACGCGGTGTGTGGCCGGCCTCGGCCACGAGGGGGCAGTAGCGTCCATTATTCTGTAGCCGAGCGGGGCCTTCCATCTGTGGACCCTGTCAAGCAGGATTCCTGGGGGCTTTGATAGATCCGGGCAGATAACGTTGAGAGGGAGCATGAGTCCTCCAAGCCTCCAACCGCCGTGGAATTAACCGGGCCCAGAGATGTATGAACGCCCTGGCCTTCACGAAGACGTGCCGAAGCAGCCCGCAGACCTGGGCCCTGCAGGGCCTCGGTCCCCACCCGGGGGGCCTGGGAACCTGGCTCTGGCAGCCCGCGGAGCTGTGAAGGCCCTCCACCAGAACCCCCTCCTGGCCTCCCTCCAGCCAGCGCTGGCACTGTCCACGCAGGGCCACAGGGACCCCTCTGCCCCTTGACGAGTTCCGTGCAGGGTCACACGGGACTCTGGTCTCACCCCTTGACCACCATGGCTGTGGCCAGCCGGGGGCCCAGCCACCAGTGCAGGGGGGGGAAGCCA
>NW_006159686.1:2284064-2294494 GCF_000334495.1 Tupaia belangeri chinensis | reverse complement strand
CAGTCACCCGGAACTTGTGTCTGCGCCCGCTGGACAAACTCCCGTGTGGTTTACGGGGACCTGGAATACCGCCTCCCACAGCCAGCCCTCTGACCATGCAGGTTCAGAGCCCCGTCACTCCCTTCCCCACCTGCTCAGCCCTCCCTCTCCCCGTGCTTCTTCCAGAAATGCCAGTGGCCCTGACCGGGGCTGCCTCTGTGGTTCAGCCCATCAGGCCTGGCCTGAGAGTTATGGAGAAACTCATGCCAAGGGGACACCGGGCTGGCTTCTCTGGGACTGGCGAGCACCTTCCAGGTAGCTTGACAGCAGACAAGCCCGGAACCTCAGCAAACCCACCAGCCGACACTGGCTCTCCACACAGGGACGGCAGAAGCTCAGCCGGGTCGCTCCTCCATCCGGCAACTCGGGGATTTGGTGCCCACCTCCCGTGACAGGACTGCCCTCGAGGGCCCAGGGGGCGACATCGCAGAGAGCTGGTGTGTGACTTGTCCCCGTCTCAGAACGGCCGGCCAGCGCTGTCCACTCCCAGTTCAGTGGCTCCGCCCATGGCTCAGGAAAGGGGAGACCCAGGTGTGAGGGCACCGGCAGTGTGTGGCACACTCGGGGCTGCATCGGGCAATAGACAGGGCTATAAGGAGCACTGGCCGCTGTGCCTCCCCCGTGATGAGAGGGTCTCCAAGGAGGTGATGGGAAATGCAAGTTCTGAAAAACGCTGCACGTGGAGTTCAAGTCCCTAACACGGAAATAGGCTCGTGCTTTAATTCCATTTCCCGCACAGTGTTTGAAACCCCCTCATATGGCTGGAGTGGGCGCTGACCTCAGGACTGACCCCAAACACCCAGGGCTCAGAGCAGTGGCGTGCAGACGCACCGAGGGGACACGGGGCATAGAAAGCAGCAGAAGCGACCCCTTTCTCAGCCGCCGCCTTTCTCGCCTCGGTTGCAAAAGTATCCAGACTGACATTTCTCAGGAAAGCCGATGCCACGTGCCACCCCAGAGGAGCCTCGTGTAATGACTCTGCGGCGGCGTGGCCCCGTGAACTCAACTCAGTCAGATTGCATTCTTGTTTTCAGTGCACGTCCCGAACAGACCCTCCGCCTCACATCAGCAGCAAATCGGCAGATAAGTGAAGCTGGCTTCCTGTACCCACTCTGCACTGTGGACTGATTGGAAGTAAATGGGGTGGGAGCGGGTTTCCCCTTGGTGGCAAAGCCCGGGCTTGTCGGCTTGCCACTGTGAGCCGGCAGGGCTGTTAGCACGCGTCCTCGGGGAGGGACGGAAATTGGCTTGGCTGCTGTTGAGACGGGCTGCAGCTCCCAGGACTGATCCATTAAGTGGCTGGCCGCTGGGAGTCCTCCTCTTCACGCTAACCATGGCGGGGACTCGGAACGCGACAGGCAGGCGTGAGGCCGGCTCGCATGCCCTGTCACCAACGCAGTCAGCACAGTCCCCCACCCGGGAAGGCCGTGCTGGGACCCGCAGGTCATTTTGCCAAGGGTCCCCTTGCGTCCTGACTCCGGGAACCAAGGAGATCCGCAAAGGCCCACATAGGAATCCCACGAAATGCCCTGCTGGGCCGCTTCCACCAGGAGGCCTGGGTCAGTGTGGGCACTCAGAAGGCACCCAGGGAACTGCAGCGGGAAGTCCTCACTGCCTTCCGTTCCCCACCCGTGGGCGCACACAGGGGACGCTCCGCTCTGCTGATGGCCCGGGAGGCTCCAGCCAGGAGGAGCAGAGCAGGGGCGTGCTGGGGCGATGCAGAGGCTCTGTAAACAGCAGGAGAGAAATAAAGGGAGTGTGTTTCTCATGTCTTCCCTGGCTCGGGCGAATGCTCCCTGCAGAGCAGACAGGGTGGGCCGACCAGAATGGAGGCTGGCAGTGCCACACCATCCAGATAGTCGTGCTGGGCACAAACCTCTGGCTAACCATTTTGCCAAGGGTCCCCTTGCGTCCTGACTCCGGGAACCAAGGAGATCCGCAAAGGCCCACATAGGAATCCCACGAAATGCCCTGCTGGGCCGCTTCCACCAGGAGGCCTGGGTCAGTGTGGGCACTCAGAAGGCACCCAGGGAACTGCAGCGGGAAGTCCTCACTGCCTTCCGTTCCCCACCCGTGGGCGCACACAGGGGACGCTCCGCTCTGCTGATGGCCCGGGAGGCTCCAGCCAGGAGGAGCAGAGCAGGGGCGTGCTGGGGCGATGCAGAGGCTCTGTAAACAGCAGGAGAGAAATAAAGGGAGTGTGTTTCTCATGTCTTCCCTGGCTCGGGCGAATGCTCCCTGCAGAGCAGACAGGGTGGGCCGACCAGAATGGAGGCTGGCAGTGCCACACCATCCAGATAGTCGTGCTGGGCACAAGCCTCTGCCTACCGCATCGCGTCTGTGGGGTCAGAGCGCCGCTCGCTGCCCTGTCCTGCACCCCACCCTCCGGGCAGCCACAGCTCATGGAGCCGGTCCCCAGCTCTCTGCCCGTCGCTCCTCTCTGATGACGGTGCTGGCGGTGCTGGCCTCCTGGCCACGCCACGGCTGCACTGGAGGGCATCTCGCTCCCAGTCCTGACAGACGTGGTCCTGACCGTCGGCGTCAGCCCCGCACCACGCTCTCTGCTCTCCGCTCTGCACTTTGCCCCCCAGACTAGTACCCTCCGACCACGCCTCCTTCCGGAATCCATCCTGTCCCGCAGGAGCAGGCCAAGGCCCGCTTCTCTGTCTTCCAAGGCCATCTTCAAAAAGTACTGTGACCCAAATTCCTTTCCCTAAACGTCTTTTTAAAAAATAATTTGTCGGGACCAGCAGTTAGCATAATGGCTGTGTCGCTGAACTCCCATGTAGCCAACCGCGTTTCGAGTCCCAGACCCGGCGGCTTAAACTCACACCGGGCGCGTGTGTGTGTGTGCCCAAGATCCCGAGAGGAGAATAGAGGAGAAGGGATTGCGGCGTGGCCATCCCCCCTGGGGGGTGATTTCTCGCTTTCTGTCTCTCTGTCTCGCTCTGTCTTTCTGGCGAGCGCACGCGCCCTATAGCGAAAATCTCTCCAAAAAAAAAAATCTGTCTTCTTATGATGATGATTACCAGAGGGCACACGCGCTCGGCAGAGGGAAGCACCCCTCCGTGAGCGCGGTCGTGTCATTCCTCCGTTTCTCGCCCTGTCGGCATCTTACCCAACATGCCGAAGGTTTTGTGTTTGAACTTTCCAGGGAATGCATGCACTCGCCAGAGAGAGACAGAGACAGAGAGACAGAGGAGGGAGGAGAAAGCGCCCCGTGGGACAGTCACGCCACAATCCCTTCCCTCCCGTCTCTCTAGCCTGTCGGGGACTGGGGCACACACACCTGCTCAGTGTGGTTTTCAAGCTTCTGGGGTCGGGGTTCGAACTGCAGCCAGCTGTGGGGGCCCCGCCCCTGCGCCCTAACCACTAGGCCATGGGCCAGCCCGCCTCTCCAAGTTCCGTGACAGTGCTGTCAGGGTGTCCTGTCACGGTGTGATGGCTGAGTGGGGGCCCCCCACCTGCACATCCAGGGGAGATGGGCAGATGGACGCAGGCACCTCGCCGAGCCCTCGGTGCCGGTCGGTGCCCTCTCGTGCCGAGCTCTGCCTAGCCCATGTCAGGTTGGTGCTGTCACTGCCATGGCGAGCGCCCATGGCCTCCCACCTTGGTCTCGAACTTGTGACTCCGCAACCCAAGGGCAGATCGCGTGGCTCCATGCCATCAGCAGCCCCAAGAATCACGTGCAGACCAGCACGGGTCACCGTCGTCACTGGGCGTGGTCCTGCCTGGCCCAGGGAAGGTGCCCCAGAACCAGGAGCAGGTCTGAGGACTCTGGTCTCCCTCGGGGCCACCAGGAGCTCACTAGCTATCCCCACTCGGCCATCAACACTCCTGCCCGCTGCGACCCGCTGTGCACCGGGCTTAGGCTTCCTATCCTGAGACACAGACCCGACGTGGGCCCAGCGTGCCAGGATTTTCAGGAGTCGCAAAGCTCAGACAGCAGAGGGAGGGAGGCCCCGAGAGCGACCGCGCTGTGGTGGCTGGTCAGCGTCCGTGTTGGAGCTCACGTGCCCTGTGGAACGCAGCGCGGCGACAGAGGGCATGAGGGCAGGTCCTCTCCCCAGCTGCTGCGTGAACCGTCACCCCCCCACAGAGGTTGCACAGAACTCCGCAGGGACATGGGAGGGCGGACACTAGAGGAGGTTACGAGGCCTACCCTGCCGGCCCCCGCCTGCCGTCTGCAAGTGGCCACTGACAGAGGCACAGTCAGACCTCGCTGTGCGGCTGGGCAGGTCCGAGGGGAGCTGCACAGGTGGACCTGCACCCCATGCCGTGCCCCTAGTGTGTTCCTGATGACGGATTGTGGGACTCGCGGGCAGTGCCTACACCAGCTGTTAGCCAGATGGCCTTGCTTAGGCTTCTCAAAACCAGTAACTGAAACAAAGGAAGTTTATCTTACCTGCATGGGTAAGGCCATACCCACTCCTTAGTCATCAGTTTTAGGCTTCTCTTCCACCTTCCAATCTTTCTCTTCCATCATCCTTAGTGAATGGCTTTTATGCACATGTTTTGTCTCATGGCCCAAGATGGCTGCTGGTGCTCCAGCCATCATATCTTTTCGGTTATCAGGAAAGTCATGATGTGTTCTTGCATAGCGAAATACGCCGTGACTTTCCCCATGACCTAATATATTCTACATAGCAAAGGGGAGAACAGGACAAGGGGATGCCTTCACCTACTGAGGCCCTGAAGTGCTGCGTCATTCCCTACTTACATTTGGACTCGAATGGTTGTTCTCAAACTTTCGGCCGCATCCGAGTCACCTAAGGACCGTGAGATCACAGACTGATGGGTGGGGTATCGGGAAAACAGGTCCATGCGCCCGGCTGCTCACAGCGTGTTGAGAACCACCACGCCGAAGTGTCTTAGGGCTGACTGACCGTCCACGGGGTGGGGCTCCTACCCGTCCCTGTGTCCCCTCTCCACCCAGGAGCCCTCGGAGTGTTCTCAGTGGGCATTTCACACCCACCCCTGGGATCAATCCCCCTTCTCTAGTTGGTAGGGCTTTCTTAACTTTTTTAAAATCAGTTCACACCTCTGAGTCTTTTTAATTCTCCAGAAGAAACTGTGTTCTTTATTTATTTAAAAATTAAAAATACAATTTACCTAGAAAATGGCCGAACCAATTTACATTTATGAGAACAAATCAAACAACAAAGTGTTTCCGTAAAGCCGTGGGCTCTTTTCAAATCTGAAATGACAGTGATTTAAAGTACCCTGTGGTATTGATTCTCTCCAGCACAGTGGAGTAGTTCTCTGATTTATGATGGAGGGTGGGCGGGGAACGCAGCAGAAGGAAGGGAGAGGGGAACATTGAATACCAGAAGCTTCCGAGTCGGAGCTGTGCCGTGCCGTGTTCTGTGCGGCCCTGAGCCTGCGTGGTGAGATTCGCGAATGTGGGGCTGGCAGGTGCTTTGGGGCAGGGCTGGGGGCTGACTTTACGACCAAACCCTGGAGGCCGGGTGGCGTGGAGGGAAGGAGCCTGCACCCGAGCCTCGTCTGGAGCGGTGCTGAGCGGTGAGGCCAGGGCAGAGCGCCAGCCTCTGCCGACCCCGGCCCGCGGTGCGTCCTGGCCCAGCTGGGCTCCAGGGGCTCAGAGAACCGCACAACCTCTGCCCTCGCTGTGCCGGAGCACGTCGCTGCCCACTGGCCTCAGCTGAAAGGTACTGCCACGTGCAGCCGGCCGTCTGGAGCCGTGGACCCGTGGTGTCAGCCTCTTGCACACGTGCACACATGCACACGCGCACACATGCACACGCGCACACACGTCTAAGTCTCCAGGAGAGCCTCCCTCTGCCCTGACGCACCGTTCTCCCCCAGGTCATGGAGAGGATGAAGGACCTTCGCAGGCAGATGTGCCATCATGCCCATGCCACGCCAGGTGTTCCCCTCTGGGTGTCCCCGCCGTCCTCCTACCGTCCATCCCCGTCTTCCACGGCCACACAGCTCTGCCGTAACTTGAGGAAGGGCACCAGTGTGATCCAACCAGGACACAGCTCGCTCGTGGGGAACAGGAGAGGCACAGAGGAGCCCTTGACCTCCTGCCCTCCGAAACCTCAGGCCCACCTGGGGGAGGCGGCCAAGGGCTCCCCAAGGCCCAGTCCTTGACTTCCCTGACCACGATCCACTGGGTTCCCCCCCATGACCTTCGGATCCTGGATGTGACGCTCTCAGTGTTTCAGGCTAGCAGAACCGCTTCGTTTCCTCAAGACGCAAAGCCTCTGCTCGAGGTGTGCTGCAGGGAGATGCTCTGCCTTCTGCTCCCTCTCCAGATTAATGTGCCACATCATGTCAAATACTGCACTGTGGGAACCAGCAGGTGGCATGACGGTTACGTCGCTGGACTCACCTGTCGAAGACTGCAGTTCAAGTCCTAGACCTGGCAGCTTAAATCTCACACCAGGCACATGTATGTGCGTGCCCAAAATCCTGAGAGGAGAGTGGGGGGGAAGGGCTTGCAGCATGGCCATCCCCCCCCCGGGAGCGATTTCTTGCTTTCTGTCTCTTTCTGTCTCTGTCTCTCTGACAAACCCATATGCTTTATAGAAAAAAATCTCTCAAAACAAAGAAACAGTAATACGTTTCTAAGGTTAACGCACCACAAGTTGGGGCTTCCAGAAGCCTGTGTCTCGCAGTCCTGGGGGCTGTCGGGGTCCCAGGAGCCTGGTGTCCGTCGGACTGGCTCTCTCAAGGCTGCTCTCTGAGGCTGAGACGGCGTCTTCTCCATCTTCCCACGGCCTTCCCTCGAGCACACGCAGACGGGCGTCTCTTCCTCTTCTGATGGAAACACACTTAATACTGGCTCAGGGACCGCCTTTCTGACCCAACCTGACTGCAACTGCTTCCCCAAGGACCCTATCTCCAAACAGAGTCACTTTGGGGATTGGAAGTTCAACATAGGAATATTGGGGGATGCAACTTGGTTCATAACAAAAATACTTATGGCTTTTATACTTCTGGCCTCAAGAAATTCAAGTCTTAACTAGACAGCCCATCCAGAGAGGAGACTGAAGACAAAACAAACACTGAAATGCTTGCTAAGTGATGCTAGGAATACTAGCCCGGAACCTGAAACGCGATGCGCAAAGCTAAGCGTATCTTCCTTCACCATTCTTCCTCTTATTTCCGTAAAAGGCATCGTCCTCGACTCCTTCCTCCCTTTGTATCTGTCAGGTTCTGGATACTCTGCAGTAACAAGCAGCTCCAACTTCTCAAGAGCTCATTCGAAATGTCAGAGCAGCTTTTGCTCAAGCTTTATGTCTAGAGCTGCTGAAGAGGGACTGTTCATCTCCTGGAGGCTCAGGCTGAAGGAGCAGCCACCATTCAGATAATCCCAGTCGCTCTTCCTGAGTTAACAAGAACACTCTGGGACTGCTCCGGCCTAGGAGTGACACATGTCATTCTGGACAGTATCGGGCGTGTTTGGGATGGTATGGTCATACATAACTCGTGTCATTTCAACTCGCAACTCGCTGGCCAGAATTAGTCACAGAGCTCCCACTGGCCACATGGGGATGGGACCTACGATTTTACCGGGCGCCTGGAAGTGGGAGAGCCAAAATTACCCCACAGGGTGCACAAGGTTGTCCACACTCGCCTCCCCGCATGTGGTCCGTCGTCTGTAAACTGAAGTCCCAGCGCCTTCCTGTCCCCAGTGCCTCTGTCCTCATCCTCGCCCCCAGCCTCTCTTGCCTGGGTGAACTGTCTCAGTTACTTCCCTCTCACTGCACCAGACCTGCCCTGGACATCAAAAATACCCTCACTCCTCTTAGGACTAAGTCCAGACTCCCAGCAAGGCTGCTCGGCCTTGACCGGTTCCCCCTCCACCAGCTGCTCTCCACAGCTGCCGTCCGTGGGGAAGCCACTCTTTACTTCTCTTCTAAGTTTTGGGATGTCCTGTGCTCCTTCTCAACATGGAGTCTCTAAGTCGGCTCTTCCCTCTGCCCATGGGACCTGCTTGGGGCTAGAGGGCTGCTTGTCATTTACCAGACTTGTGGCCTGTAAGTCTCTTTCTCTTTTGTTGGGAAGAGGAAAGAGAGAGACGATGGCCGTGGGGGCTAGAGGGCTTGGCGAACGCCAGGGCCATCTCCCTGCTGACCGCGTTGACCTCTGAGTGTCCTGTCTCCGTGTCAAGCCCAGGATGCAGCGGGTGAAGCACCCCTTTATCTTCTAAGACGGAAGTCCATTGGCCAACGAGCAGTGGTTCTGTAGGGAGCCCTCCGAAACCTCAGGCCCACCTGGGGGAGGCGGCCAAGGGCTCCCCAAGGCCCAGTCCTTGACTTCCCTGACCACGATCCACTGGGTTCCCCCCCATGACCTTCGGATCCTGGATGTGACGCTCTCAGTGTTTCAGGCTAGCAGAACCGCTTCGTTTCCTCAAGACGCAAAGCCTCTGCTCGAGGTGTGCTGCAGGGAGATGCTCTGCCTTCTGCTCCCTCTCCAGATTAATGTGCCACATCATGTCAAATACTGCACTGTGGGAACCAGCAGGTGGCATGACGGTTACGTCGCTGGACTCACCTGTCGAAGACTGCAGTTCAAGTCCTAGACCTGGCAGCTTAAATCTCACACCAGGCACATGTATGTGCGTGCCCAAAATCCTGAGAGGAGAGTGGGGGGGAAGGGCTTGCAGCATGGCCAAGCCCGGCCAGCGAGCGATTTCTTGCTTTCTGTCTCTTTCTGTCTCTGTCTCTCTGACAAACCCATATGCTTTATAGAAAAAAATCTCTCAAAACAAAGAAACAGTAATACGTTTCTAAGGTTAACGCACCACAAGTTGGGGCTTCCAGAAGCCTGTGTCTCGCAGTCCTGGGGGCTGTCGGGGTCCCAGGAGCCTGGTGTCCGTCGGACTGGCTCTCTCAAGGCTGCTCTCTGAGGCTGAGACGGCGTCTTCTCCATCTTCCCACGGCCTTCCCTCGAGCACACGCAGACGGGCGTCTCTTCCTCTTCTGATGGAAACACACTTAATACTGGCTCAGGGACCGCCTTTCTGACCCAACCTGACTGCAACTGCTTCCCCAAGGACCCTATCTCCAAACAGAGTCACTTTGGGGATTGGAAGTTCAACATAGGAATATTGGGGGATGCAACTTGGTTCATAACAAAAATACTTATGGCTTTTATACTTCTGGCCTCAAGAAATTCAAGTCTTAACTAGACAGCCCATCCAGAGAGGAGACTGAAGACAAAACAAACACTGAAATGCTTGCTAAGTGATGCTAGGAATACTAGCCCGGAACCTGAAACGCGATGCGCAAAGCTAAGCGTATCTTCCTTCACCATTCTTCCTCTTATTTCCGTAAAAGGCATCGTCCTCGACTCCTTCCTCCCTTTGTATCTGTCAGGTTCTGGATACTCTGCAGTAACAAGCAGCTCCAACTTCTCAAGAGCTCATTCGAAATGTCAGAGCAGCTTTTGCTCAAGCTTTATGTCTAGAGCTGCTGAAGAGGGACTGTTCATCTCCTGGAGGCTCAGGCTGAAGGAGCAGCCACCATTCAGATAATCCCAGTCGCTCTTCCTGAGTTAACAAGAACACTCTGGGACTGCTCCGGCCTAGGAGTGACACATGTCATTCTGGACAGTATCGGGCGTGTTTGGGATGGTATGGTCATACATAACTCGTGTCATTTCAACTCGCAACTCGCTGGCCAGAATTAGTCACAGAGCTCCCACTGGCCACATGGGGATGGGACCTACGATTTTACCGGGCGCCTGGAAGTGGGAGAGCCAAAATTACCCCACAGGGTGCACAAGGTTGTCCACACTCGCCTCCCCGCATGTGGTCCGTCGTCTGTAAACTGAAGTCCCAGCGCCTTCCTGTCCCCAGTGCCTCTGTCCTCATCCTCGCCCCCAGCCTCTCTTGCCTGGGTGAACTGTCTCAGTTACTTCCCTCTCACTGCACCAGACCTGCCCTGGACATCAAAAATACCCTCACTCCTCTTAGGACTAAGTCCAGACTCCCAGCAAGGCTGCTCGGCCTTGACCGGTTCCCCCTCCACCAGCTGCTCTCCACAGCTGCCGTCCGTGGGGAAGCCACTCTTTACTTCTCTTCTAAGTTTTGGGATGTCCTGTGCTCCTTCTCAACATGGAGTCTCTAAGTCGGCTCTTCCCTCTGCCCATGGGACCTGCTTGGGGCTAGAGGGCTGCTTGTCATTTACCAGACTTGTGGCCTGTAAGTCTCTTTCTCTTTTGTTGGGAAGAGGAAAGAGAGAGACGATGGCCGTGGGGGCTAGAGGGCTTGGCGAACGCCAGGGCCATCTCCCTGCTGACCGCGTTGACCTCTGAGTGTCCTGTCTCCGTGTCAAGCCCAGGATGCAGCGGGTGAAGCACCCCTTTATCTTCTAAGACGGAAGTCCATTGGCCAACGAGCAGTGGTTCTGTAGGGA
>NW_006159686.1:2276173-2283560 GCF_000334495.1 Tupaia belangeri chinensis | reverse complement strand
AGGGAAAGGATGAGGGATCTGCATGGCCCATCTCATCAGACATGTTTATTCTCTTGCGGTCCCTTATTCACTGAGCGAGTGCTCGCCCTGGGCCCGTGACCTTGCTGGGGGTCAGGTCCAGCGGTGAGCTACCACCTAGTGAGGAAACGGACAGTGTCCCATCCCTCCCTGTGCCTCCTCTCTGACTCATCACGGCAAAGAACTGGCTGCAAACCTTCATGACCCACTTAGCAAAAAAAAAAGTTTTC
Source organism: Tupaia belangeri chinensis (assembly GCF_000334495.1). Taxonomy (NCBI): domain Eukaryota; kingdom Metazoa; phylum Chordata; class Mammalia; order Scandentia; family Tupaiidae; genus Tupaia; species Tupaia belangeri. The sequence goes on along the minus strand of NW_006159686.1, from coordinate 2,283,312 downwards.
TGTTTGACTGGATCTGGCCTTTTTGAAGACAATGCAGTGACCATGAGTGTGGCCTCCCAGAACCCACAGGGCGTTGGTTGACTCTAGAGCCGTGTTTTGACTGTCCATCATGCACCAAACCACATTCTAGGCATGTGTCAAATCATAGCTCCCCAGGAGGGGCTCTGGAAATGACGATCTTCCCTAGCTTGTTTTACACATGTGTTGTGGTTAAGAGAAGCAGGCCTTGTGGAAGAGAGCCCTTGACAACATCCACTGAAGAAAGCGTGGAACGGGACACCTACCCTGTGAGGATGAGTCACCTTGGTACGAGACAGACAGGTGTTTCCCGATGTCAGGTGTCACCCTCCAACTTTTACCGTTACCTCAGAATGCCTCGGATTTGAACCAAATTCAATCTGTTTAAAAAGGCATCTGTATATTCTAAGTGGAAAATCAGCATCTCTTGCCAAAAACTGAATGCAACTTAAGAATAAAAGGAAAAAAGCGATATTATTTAAGTCTGTCTATACTCTGTCCCCGCCAGGGGCTCTGAGGCAAGCTGGTCTTCCTCCGTTAGATGTCAGAGAGCTGTGGAAGACAGTCTTGCACCAAGCGCGCCATCCGCTTTCACGTGACCAAAGGGACTGGAAGACAGTCAGACTCCTGTTCTTACCATGCAGGTGGGGGTCATTCGGATCACTGGTGAGGCTGTCAGTGCCACCTTCTGAGAAGCGCTAGACACTTAAGAGAATTGTGTTCAGCTTCTATCCGGGGATTAGCATGAGAAACTTGGTGGTCCCGGCCCTGAGAGACACAGCTGTAAGAAGGAGGACACTTCCTGTCCCCTGTCCGTGGGATGAGGAGCAGGACAAGGCGGTCCCTGAGAATTCTGAGGCTCTGGAAGCCTCGGCATAATTTACATGGAAGAGAGAGGGATCTAGACCCAGTCCTTGGGCACCAAGGTGCTCCCTACCCTGAAAGGGACAGTACTTATGGCTCTTTGGCCCTGGGAACTCAGAAAGTTCTCTGTGCATGGGGAGCTGCTAGTTCAGGACCACGTCCAACCAGAGCTCCTGAAGTCCTCACCTCCCTGCAGGCACAGATGGTCATAGAGGCTGCTATGCACTGACTCCTCGAGTCACTGTCGAGTGTCTGCTCGGTGCCAGGCACTGTCCTCGCACTGGGGACACGGCAGTTTATCAGATGAAGGTCCTTGACCCAGCCACAGAGGTGCAGACAGTAGGGACGCTGCTTCCTGACAGTGGAGACCGTCGGGGTTCATGTCCCAGGCCTTGCACCTGTGGGTGTGCTTGTTCTCAGCTGGCTGCAAGGCCGAGGGTGGATCCCAGCACAAAGACCCTGTGGAAGACCTCTCTCTCTCTCTCTCTCTCGGCCCAATCAGTCACTTACGTCCAGAGGAAATAGGTCAGAGCCAGGGAGATGATAACCCTGAAACTGGGATGCCACTATATGCAAACAGCTTCTTTGTTAATGAAGCTGAACAGAGCAAAAGAGGCAGAGGTGGAGAGGGACAGACACTCAGGACCCGTCTCTTCCACGTAAATTATGCCAAGGCTTCCACAGCCTCAGAATTCTCAGGGACCGCCTTGTCCTGCTCTTCATCCCACGGACAGGGGACAGGAAGCGTCCTCATGCTTACAGCTGTGTCTCTCAGGGCCAGGACCACTGTATCCGTCACCATGTTTCTTATGCTAATTCCTGGTTCTAGCCGTCCCTGAAGCTGGATTCTTCTCTTGGCTACTTAGTCATGCAGGGTGCAGGCCAGTTTGAGTTGGACTTTGGCCACGAGTAAATGAGAGTCCAGTAACCCATGGTTGTGACCTCCTGTGTGCGTGTTCCCTGTGTCATGTCTATCCGTGTGGACAGGGATGGCCTTTCTCCTGCTGTCTACCCTGTGCCCACTGACAAGACATGCTGTGTGCACAACACAGACGGTGACTGGGGAGTCTTCATGGGTACTGCTGTCATCTGGATGTTTGTGTTCCCAAAAATGCCTGCACTGGCATTGGGGCCAGCAGATGGCATGATGGTTAAGGGGCTGGAGCCCACATGGGCTGCATGATTCATGTCTCAGACCCAACAGATTGAAAACCACGCCTGGGCACACATGTGTGCATGCCCAAAATCCCAAGAGAACAATGGATGCTGCATGGCCATCCCCTCTGGGGAGTAATTTCTTACTTCCCTATCTCCCTATGTCTCTCTGTCTCTCCGGTGAGCGTGAATGCCCCATGGCAAAAAAAAAAATCTAACAAAAGAACAACAACAAAAAGAAAAAGAAACCTAATCCCTAATGGGGTGGTGTTAGGAGATGGGGTCTACAGAGGTGATTAGGTGTGAGGGTAGACCCTTCCTAAATGGGATTAGAGTCTTTATGCAAGAGACTGAGAGATACCCCTGCCCCTTCCACCATGTGAGGACACAGAGAGAAGGTGCCATCTATGAACCAAAAACTGCATGTGTGTGCACTGTGTGGGTGTGTGTGTATTAAACTCCAACAACCATTAGAAAACTCATCACAATTAATCCATGAGGGAGAGAACTGCTTAATGAAGCTATTAGCCAAAGACCATGTGACTGAGTATGTAAGGGCTGAACTCTGAGCACATTACCTGTAATGAACCTGAAAATGGACTTGGGAGTTTCTGTGGTATTCTTCGCATCTGTAATGGCCATCCTGCCAGCTGCCCAGATTGCCACCCCAGCTCCCGGAATCCCATGGCCCTGGGAGAAGACAGACTGAGGGTTATTTAACTGCTGGCTGAGGGGCACACGCCTCAGAAAGCTGAGACCCCACTTGTACCTGATGACTCTTCCAACGTGTTCTTGCTTCATGCGGAAGATCATCTTTGTGTCAGCTACTTCCCTGGAGAAAGAACAGAGAGAATGTCTTTCCTTGCATCTGCTGCTTCCAACAGGAGCAGTGTTTCTGGGCAGGAACTTGGAGAGAAATTGGCCCAGTGGGAAAAGGTGTCAGTAGGTGTCCCAATGCCAGTGGCTTTTTTTGGTCTTCATCTGGCCATAAGAGAAGGTCATGAAAGTACAAGTGGGTTGTTATCCTGCACACTCAGAAAAAGAAGGCGTTTTCTTTGTCACTTTGCAGATTGAACCACGCATGAGAGGCATGATGCTCACGACTGTGCATGAAGTCAGTGTGGATGAGATCAGCCGACATCTGCATAGCTGTGATGGAACGAGCGCCCAGGGAAACAGAGGAAGGCAGCTTGCTTTGCATGAAATCTCCTCTTAGAAAGGAGCCCGGCATGCCGGTGTCCACGTCAGTGTGGTGGTCACGGGCATTTGGGGCTGAGAACTACCCACTCTGTCGGTCTTGCAGTTGACACCTGCGGCTGGTGTGTTGTCCTTGTCTGCCTTCCTGGAATCGCTCCACTTCATCTTCTTCTGATAACATGAGCCTGATTTTTTTGAACTGCTTTTTTCTTGTTGGAATCAGTCTTGGTAGGCTTTGTTGTCGAAGCATCCAGATCCTTTTCTAAATAAGGAAGGAGCACTTGACCCAAATGAGGCCAATCAGACTTTCTCCTAGGGGAATTTAAATCCTGAACAGAGTAGCTCCAACAGAAAAGGCTGAAGACAGTTCCAACTTTGCTTTGGACAGACAACTTATGATTTCCTGCTTTTGATATTCTCCAAGGTGATCTGGCTCTTGCAACGCCTTCATAGCTTTTTCTTGGCTCTGTGAACAACCCAGGGTCTGTTCAGGAGGCGTCTGTGTTTGCTTGCCGGGACGGTGACAGCACAGGAGCACGAATTCACTGTCCCGCAGCTCTGGAGGGCAGAAGTCTGAAATGAGTCTTGTGCTGCTAAAATTAACATGGCAGCAAGCCTCATTTCTTCTGGAAGCTCTTGGGTCAATCTGTTTCCTGCCTCTTCCAGTTTCTAGAGGTCACCCCAAGGCTTGGTCATGGCCACATCATGCTGGTTTTACCTCCACTGCTGCATCTTCTCGTCTTCTGGAACCGATGGCTCCATTTGTGAGGACGTTAGAATTTCAGAGTCACCAGATAGTGCAGAATGATCTTCCCCTCTCGTGAGTCCTAGTTTGACTACAATTGCAAAGTCTTCGGGGGGCACGTGAAATAACGTGTTCACAGGGAGTCACAGGTGGCCATCTCTGGGGGTGAAAGAGAGACATTATTCACTTTACAGTGGTACCTTCTGTCTCGAGGGCTCAACTTAGTTTCCGTCGCTTACAACCAAACTGTAAGTGATGTGTGCACTCTGCCCGGCCTCTGCATAGAGGAAAGAATGAATCTTTTGTTGCTTTTACAGCCTAGGAAGATGTTCACAGATGAATCAGAAGTCAATTGTTGAACATCTTTGGGAAATTGTTCCAAGGGTTGACCTTCCCAAGTTCCTACGGGAAATGCCACAGTGTCCCTTGTCGGAACAAGGGCAGCCTTGACTGAGGGAGACCCCTGGAATGGCCCGGTATCCGACATCGTTGCACATGTCCCTTGACCCTGCATGTCTGGTTCGGTTGGCAGGACACGGAGCTTCTGAACACCGCCATCCTCACAGGGAAGACTGTGGCCGTGCCCATCAGGGTGGTCTCTGTGGAGGAGAGCAGTGCCGTGACGGATATCTCGGAGTCAGTGGAGTGCAAGTCCATGGATGAGGACGTCATCAAGGTAAGTGACGCACGGCCAGGTGAGGTGGCGTGGGCGTCGCCAGGGGCACGCGGGCCGAAGTAGAGGCTCCTCCGCGCGGTTTATGCACACCTTTCCAGCCCACTCGCTCAGCTTGTTTATTTCTGTCTCCTCATTTTGGTATCTTGCCAACCTAGTTTTGTTGCTTTCTTCTTTTCTTTTCTTCTTTTCTTTCTTTCTATGCCTGTCTCATTTTTTCTTCTCTCTTTCTCTAGTTTTTATTGGAAAATGTTGGGACATAGTGGTTGGGCATAGGACTCTCACATGGTTGAACGTGGTTTGAGTCCCAGACCCGGCGGCTTAGAACTCACACCTGGCACGTGTGTATGCAGGAGCTCTGGCCCTGGTGTGGCGTGATCTCGATGCACTGAATTTGGGTTAATTTTTAGACTTTTCATTTGGAATTTCAAACTTATTTCAAACTTACTAAATGACAATTAATGAACAGAGAACACCATTCACCCTTTCCTGGGGTTTACCGTGGGCAACATACATGCCACTTGCATTTTTTATGTCCTCTTCTCCCCACCCAGACAAATGGTGGGTGAGGGATGGACGGGGGGATGGACACGTGGGTAGATGTAGGTTGTCGATAAATAGATGGATGACAGGCAGGTAATGGAAGGGCAGGTCACAGAGGAGCGGTAGGTGATAGATTATAGATGATAGATAGATTATAGATAGATACTAGATCACAGGAGATAGAAGATATAGACAGATGATAGGTAGCTGATGGATAACACGTAGATAATGGACTGACAGATCGTATTTCCATTTGGTTTGTTTTTTGTGTTTTTTTCCCTAGGTTTAGGCATAAGGCATGTGTACTTGCCAATGAGAGTGAGAAAAAGAAGGAAAGTGAGAAATCACCCCCCAAAGTGGAGGGCCACACTGCAGTCACTTCTCCGGTCTCCTCTTGGGGTTTTGGGCACACACACACACACACCTGGAGTGATTTTCAAGCTGCTGGGTCCAGGATTTGAACCATGGTCAGCCATGTGGAAGTCAGAACCTTAACCACCTCACCACCTGCTGGCTCCCACAGGTTTCCATTTGTATGTGTCCCACTCAGAGATCCAGGTACCATTTTCTAGGCATGTACCAGCAGCAGATCAGCCAGGCGCAGCCCTGCCCTCGTGGAAGCTGACGGTGGAGGGAGGCCGACGGGAACAGGTGCACAGGGAGTCACGGAGCTGCAGCAGGTGCTATGCTGCATGGGGCTAGGCTGCTGCCACATTGGAGGGTGGTCTCTGAAGAGGGTGCCATGAGCCAGCTAGTGGGGAAATTATGACTGAACGCTTGCCATTGGCCAGCATTGCACAGCATTCTGGGTGCAGCTCCGTCCTCAGAGGCTCAGCCGTGAGACCCCCCCTTGTGCTCCCTGGAAGCCCCCAACCTAGACCACAGCCCTGCCTGCACTGAGCCAGGAGCTCCCGTGGCCACAGGTGGCGAGGCAGCACCAGGGCAGGGCGGGATGCTGAGATTTAAGGCATCATTAGCATAGGTTCATTTGTCGAGTTCCCAGTGCTGCCTATCTGACCTCTGGGGCACGGGGTCTCGCTAGCTGGTCCCAGCACAGAGCTAAAGATGATGCACACCGGCCACTTGCGGCCTGGCTCTCCCCAGGGGCCAAGGCGCCTGCGGAGCTCAGGCATGCGCCGGGCAGCCTGTCTTCCCCGAGCTCGCTCCGGGCGGCACTGAACTTGCCTTCTGCAGAACTTACTGCTGATTGCACAAGCTCTGAGTGCTTGGGAGAGCCGTTCTTTGTACAGCCTTGGGAGAGTCTGCAGGACTTCCTGTTCCTTTGGAGGGTACTCCCTCAGTAGGAAGGGGGACAGACATCTTCCAGAGAAGGGAAGACTTTCCAGGTATTCATCACATACTTGAAGGGCTTTAGATGACAAGTCAGGTCTTTATCCTCCAGAGCCGATTGGAAGGAAGGAAAATCACAGACTGCAAAGTGCTTCCTGGAAGCAGAGGCCCCAGACCCAGGCCCAGTTCCCTTGCAGACATGCCTCCTCGCTACACCTAGGGTTCCCTTTGCAAAGTACGGACGTTCCTTCCATGGGAGCCCTTTTAGGGCCAGCACCCTCCACGTGGGACGCACAGTGAGGTTTAAATTGCATGTTGGGGTACCAGCAGTTAGCATAATGGCTATGTTGCTGGACTCCCACGTAGTCGACCACGGTTCAAGTCCCGGACCCAGTGGCTTAAATTCACACCGGGTGCGTGTGCATGCGTGCCCAAGATCCTGAGAGGAGAATAGAAGAGAAGGGATTGCGGTGTGGCCATCCCCTGGGGGGGTGATTTCTCACTCTCTGTCTCTCTCTCTCTGTCTTTCTGGCAAGTGCACATGCCCTATAGCAAAAACCTCTCAAATAAATAAATAAATAAATAAATAAAATTGCATGTTGGAAAAGCTGTCCCAGATGGGCCCATGTGTCATCGGCCAGCCTTGGCCAGGCC
>NW_006159686.1:2259921-2276059 GCF_000334495.1 Tupaia belangeri chinensis | reverse complement strand
AGTGCATGTTGGAAAAGCTGTACCAGATGGGCCCATGTGTCATCGGCCAGCCTGGGCCAGGCCTCAGTGTCCTCCCACCTCCCTGCCCAGGCCAGGTGCCCACCCAGCTCTGCCAGCCTGAGTGGACGGCCCCCCGCCCGCCGAGAGCCGCACACACGTCCCCGCCCGCGGTGTATACACTGTGCGCTGGTTAGAGTGTGCTTTATCACAGGCAGGTTTCTGCCCGGCCGTTTGAATTCTGTCTGGCTGTCACGGCAAGGGGCAGGGACTGAGAAGGTGGGGAAGGGGGTAGGCATTGTCTCTGAAATATCGCTCAGCCGGGCCTTTCCCTGCCTCCTGCTTTCTCCTCGTCTTGCTGAGATGTCAGGAAAGTAGTTAATGCGTGTTAATAACAAGGGAGCTGCTGCACCTGCACCACACACACCTGGGAGCGGAAGGCTCGAGTCCTGCCGCTGCGCACAGGGTGCCAGGTAAGCCAGTGGATCCCCAGGGCCAGCGGGACGCCACAGTCGAGAAAGGTGTCCCAGTGTCAAGTCTGGGTGAAGGTCACTCACACTGTGGCCACTTCAGGACAGGAGGTCCCACAGGGAGGCTCCCCACATCCTCTGGGCACCCCCTCACCCCTAACTCTGGGTTCAGGGCTCTGCCAATCCCTGCCATGCTCCCAGCCCTGCCAAGGACCTCTGCCTGGGAAGGAGAGAAATGAAAGTAAGATAAACAGAAGAATTAGGCTGGGGAAGGGAGGGGGAGAAAGTCACGGCAGTATCTTCACCCCACGTCTTAGCGCATGACAGTCAGCTGTGCTGTGTAACAAACAGCCCCGGTGCCCAGTGGGTTAAGACAGTCACCAGATTCTTGCTTATGCATTTGCGAGTCAGCAGACCCAGCAGAGCAGACCGCACTGCAGTCGGGCGTGGTAAGCTCCGCTGGGTCTGACTCTCACTGGCAGTCGGACTGTGGTGAGCTCCTAGCTCCCACTCTAGGACCCGCATGGAGAGATAGGAGCTGTTTTAGAGGAAGTCCTCGGGGCGAAGTTCACGGGCTGCAGAAATGCACACTTCTTAGCCTGGACTGATAAGCTGCCACTTCCACCTGAGTCCCCTGGCCAGAGCCAGCCACACAGGGAGTCCCAGCGCCACTGGAGGGGCAGGCCGGTCAGCACTACGGCGTTGGCGTCTGCGTGTCGGCCTGACCCGCTGGTACCAGCGGTGTGACCTTGGGCACCTTGGGCCTCCGTGCCTCCGTCTCCCGTGTGTAACGTGGATGTGCTCTGCGCTACGTCTGCCTCGTGTTTCGGACAAGGATCTGGTGAGCTGGTCCACGTGGACATTGAGGTGGCGCCCCGTCTCCTGCCGGCACGCAGCGCACGTTCCTGTTGTCACAGAGCGCGCAGCCCCCGAGGAAAGCCCGCCTCTGCGTGTGCACACGCGTACACGGGTGTGCCCGTGGCTGGACAGGGCGGGGTGGGGCGGGGTGCTAGGTGAGCAGGCAGCCGAGTGCCCACGTGCAGGGAGAACTTGCTGACCGACACCTGGGCACCCTCCCCACCGAGGCCACGTGTGGTTGCCTTGACAACAGTCTATGGGACGTGGAGACGGGTCTGGCGGCTGTTGTTTCCCGGCTGTTGGCGTGAAGAGATGATCTGCCCGGCCTTCTCCAGCACGCATTGCACCTGCCTGTCCACACAGGCTCGGGCGGCCCCTGGCAGGTTTCCTCTGTGTGTGCTGTGGTGGAAACACGCTATAAGAATAGAAATTAGCAAAATATTAAAATTGGCTACCAAAGCCCGACACAGCCACGATGGAGGGGAGACAGAGAAAGCACAGGCAGGAAGAGCAGGCCAGGAGGGAGCCGCCCCACCGAGGGTGAGGGGCTGCGGCCCAGCAGCCGGCCAGGGCCCACCCGGCCCCATTGTGGCCTGTGAGACCAGAACCACAGGGTGGGAAATTGGGGCGCTCGCAGGGTTCAGGCAGCCGGCAGAGTGGAGTGCCAAGGTTTTCTATGCTGGTGACAACTGTGCGTTTTAAAAATACCGTGTGAGTTACAAGCCTGACTCACATCCATCTCAGCATTCACTGGGCATCTCCTGTGTGCTAGGTTTGCGGCACTAGGTTTGTGGCACCGAAGGAGAGGACAGAGCCCGTCATCCAAGCTCACGTCCCAGTGAGGGGTTGAGTCAGAGCCCAAGCGGACAGAGGAAGTGCGGTGTGTCTGTTCGTGTGTCCGTGTGTCCGAGGGCGCTGGTAAGAGAGGAGGAAAGCAAGGAGTGGTGATGTCGCGGGAGGGCGATTGCAGACAGAGCAGAGGCAGGGGGTCTCTGAGACGCTGATGCTGAGCAGAGGCGAACCAGCCTGGCACCATTGTGGGGCGCCGCGCTGTGCAACGTGGGTACGGAGCCGCCTGCCTGGGCTCTGCCCGTCGGGTCCCAGTCCCACATGGCCTCCACCCAGACGTGACAGCGGGACCTCTAGAGGTGGTCCGATGTCCCCGGGGGCCATCACTGCCCAGTCGAGGTCCACCGGGTTAGAGACCTGAGGCCGTGAGGACGAACCCCGTAGAGGGCCGTGAGAAGATGCACAGCAGACGGAGCGGCAGGCGCGAAGGCCCTGAGGCGCACATGACTGGCACGTTCCTGGACCAGCCTGAGGCTGGAGGGTGGGGCGGAAACCGGGTAACCACTCGAGGACCTACCGTGCACAGCGGGGGAGCAGGGCATGCAGGGAGGGCATGCAGGGAGGACTGCTGCGGTCCCACGGCGACACCAGGGGGCAGCGGTGACAGCAGGGACAGCGGTGACAGCATTCCAGCCCTACGGCTACACCGAGGGAGACAGTGGTTACAGCATTCCGGCCCCACGGCTACACTGAGGGAGACAGTGGTTACAACATTCCGGCCCCACGGCTACACCAAGGGGTGACAGCAGTGACAGCATTCCGGCCCCACGGCTACACTGACGGGAGACAGCAGTGACAGCATTCCGTCCCCACGGCTACACCGAGGGAGACAGTGGTTACAGGATTCCGGCCCCACAGCTACACCGAGGGGAGACAGTGGTGACAGCGGTGACAGCATTCCGGCCCCACGGCTACACTGACGGGAGACAGCAGTGACAGCACTCCAGCTCAGCTATTACGAGGGGTGTGGGAGACACTGGGACAGCGTCTCCATTGTGGGCCCCAGACGGCAGGGAGCGTACGGGACAACTGCTTGGAAGTGGACCATGGCCCCACTGCAGGTGCTGAGCCTGATGCTCGAGGTGGGGCCCAGCAATCTGCCGGAAGACCTCCCGATGGTCGCCAAGCCTGAGAGCCCACCTGGCCAGAGGAGCACTCAGGCCAGGGTGCTGCTGGCCGGCAGGGGTTGACAGCAGACGCCTGTGCTTCCTCCTTGGGGAGTGTGTCCCCCAGGGACCAAGGCTCACATGACAACAGCATACAGAGGCCGACCGCATGTGCTGGATGGGAAACCCTGAGGCTCACCTGGACCCCACGCTGCATTCAGCCTCTAAATGCCAGGGCTGTGGGTTCCAGTGGTGGCCCTGCAGTGGGCAACCTGCCCACGAGGGAGACGATGCAGATTTCAAGAGACAACGCCAAGGACCGAAGGGGTTCCTGCAGAGCTTCCAGTCTCTCTGTGTGGACAAGCGGCTCATTGGTGACGCCACGGCTCCCAGGGCTCACCACTTAGGAGACAGATGTGTCCTGAGACGTCCCCAGACGTTTACGACGCCTTCAGGAGCAGCGGTGCCGACGGCGCGGGCGTGCCCAGCCACTCACACCCTTGGCGTTCCTCTTAATTATTCTAAATTCTGGAGCGGCCGGGCTCCCTCCCACCAGAGCTCAGAAAGGCAATAAATGAGGAAAGCCAATGGCCATAGATTACAACATTGGTCAAAGAAGCGATTGCTGATGTAGCTCTGGCTCGGCTACTATGCTAGTACCTGCCGGATCCAGGGCAGTGTTTACATGCTGATGACAAGTCTGGGACAGCAGCTTCAATGGTTTCCATCCTAATCAGCGCGCAGTTTCAGACTACTCCAGACTAGGAGTGACAAGGGCCATCCGCGTGTCCCTGCCCCCTCTCTCCCTGCCATCGTCCCCAGCAGATGGGAGACATTGTCCCAGCCCAGCCCCTCCAGCTGCCCTCCAAACAGACACGCGAGGTGAGGATGAAAATCGGGCCAGAGCAGCCATCGATGTTCCCACAAGCTGGGGAGTTCTGGGCAGTTCTGGGCACTCCTTACTCAGCTCCGGGTGCTATTTGGCCGTCCAGAGGCCGCAGAAGGGGACCCTGCTCCTCGCAGAGTACGTACGTGATGTAGCCAAAGGCAGATACGCAGATCAACGATCACAGCGCGGCGGTAAGGGCCCAGTGGGGGTCCGTGAGTGACTTCATTAACCCTGGCTTAGCTACAGCGCATGGGGGGGGCTTTCTCCAGCTGAGTCCGCTTTATGTGTGCTCCCACGGGGGACCCACACAGCTCTCCGCACCACCTGAGAGCCCTCTCGAAGCTTCTGGAGTAGCTTCCGGTGTTTCTGCTGCCTTTAGCTTAGTCTCAGCTAAGTCTCCCATTGTGTCTCCCACCCCAGGAACCTAATGGCTGTCCTGGAGCAGACATGGCCGTGAAGAGAGAGTGCCATTCATCTGCCCCTGCGTCCCTGTGCTCGTCTCCACTCACACGCCCACCCTCCTGTGGACTGTCCGACTACTCCTCTATCCGCCCTTCTCCATCTGTCTGTCCATCCGGCCACCTGTGTATCCATCTCTCCATCCGCCTCCCTCTCCATTCCTCTGTCCCTCCATCCACCCCTCCCACTATTCTTCCATCCCTCCCTCCCTCCACCCCTCCATCCTCCCATCCATCTGGCTGTCTGTACCTCTCTCTCCTCCCATCCCTCCCTCCACCCCTCTATCCTTCCTCCCATCCCTCCCTCCACCCCTCTCTCTCCCCTCCCATCCCTCCCTCCACCCCTCTATCCTTCCTCCCACCCCTCCCTCCATCCTCCCACCCGTCTGGCCGCCTGTACCTCTCTCTCCCCTCCCACCCATCCATCCATGCTAGGCCCACGTTGCAGAGTTCCTGCTTCGTGAGCAGCTGCTGTAAGGAGCCAAGAGATCAAAAATGACTACGACATACTTTTTGCCTTCAAGGACTTTGCCGCCCAGTAGGTGATGTGGCCACATGGGGACGCTTTAAATCGCAGCCCGTAAAGATGGCTACGCGAGGCAGGTCGTACTGTTTCCTGTAACTCAACCTGGTTTCTATTTTCAGTTCAATAGAGTGGCAGAGACAGAATCCCAGTCTAATTTCCAGACTTCGCTTCTGCTGCAGCCTAAGAGGAGGGGGCTTCTCGTCTAGTCTTCTGTTCGCAGTGGGAGGCGGGCCTGCAATATTGGCCACGGTGCCCTGGCCTCCTCTGCAGTGGCCCTTGCTGCTGTCCACGTGGCCCCTTCCTGTCTGCTCGAGAACGCAGGCATCTTTGTCTGCTGGTTCTTCGCAGGCTGGGAATGCCCGAGGGGGCTGTGCGACGTTTGTCTTTGCACACAAAGCGGATGTTCACAGGCCTGCTGCCTATCTGCATGCTCTCCTGTCTACCCACCTGTCCCTCTTCTGAAGCAGCACTCTGCTCCAGGAGGGGGGACAAGACATACGTGGTATCTTGGAAGTTCATGAAAATGCATAGTACGAAATACGATGCATGCAGGACCAGCAGATGGCGTAATGCCACGTCGCTGGACTCCTATATAGTCGACCACAGTTCGAGTCCCAGACCTGGCGGCTTAAACTCTCGCTAGGCACGTGTGCATGTGTGCCCAAGATCCCTAGAGGAGAATGGAGGGGCAGAGATTGTGGCGTGGCCATCCCCCTGGAGGATGATTTCTTGCTTTTTGTCTCTCTCTCTCTGGTGAGTGCATGCGCCCTATAGAAAAAAATAAATAAATAACCTCTCCAGGAAAAAAGATGCATGAATTTCAAAAGTTTCTGCATCGAAGTAAGTTCACACTTGAATTCCAGTTCCCCACCAATTTTGATGTCCTGTCATATGGGGAAGGCATTCACAGGTCAGTAGTCACTAGTCTGATTCTGCCATTCGCATAATAAATGACAAACGCGAAAATACACGGGCACTTCCCGGGTCACAGAAGGCACGCCCCCGGGCCCTGATCTCAGCCAGGCCCAGCACACAGAGGTGAGATGTGCCCCAGAGAGGGGTGGCAGGTGCCAAGGCCTGGTGTCCTGGGGACACAGCAGGACTGTGCGGACAGGGGAGGCACTGCAGGGCCGCTCCATTGTTGGAGGCTGTCTGGGGTGAGACGTGGGTGAGCCCTCTTTCTGAGAAGATGCTAGCCTGGGGCTCCCCTGGCAGCCACACCGCAGACCCTCGGCCCACCAGGTCTCGGCCACAGCTGCAGTTCTGTGCGGGTTCACGCTGACTCCTTGACTGCAGGGTCACCTCAAGCTGGTGTTTGCATTATCTCAGGCACAGACAGCCCCACCCAGTGGGAGAGGGGAGCTGATAGAGCATGTCCCTGACTTCTGTCCCTCAGGAGGACAAGGCTTGAGGTCGAAAGGCCTGATGGTCACAGCAGCAGGCTCCAAAATGCCTCTTCCTACTGGCTTCTCAGTCTGCTCTCTCCTTTCCCTGTGGGCACTTCTCACTTCAACTGGCTGCACTAAACCCTTGTCTCAAGCTCTGCCTTGGGACGACCTGAATTAAGCATGTGTGCTTTGCAAGAGGGTCAGACGGCCAAAGAAGGGTGGTCTCCAGGACAGCAAGAACTTCCCACCCTCCTCCCCTTGCTTTGCAGGTGTCCGACCGCTGCGACTACGTCTTTGTCAATGGCAAGGAGGTGACGGGCAAGGCGGACGCGGTCGTGAACTTCACGTACCAGTACCTGAGCGCCCCCCTTCACATCACCGTGTGGGTGCCCCGGCTGCCCCTGCAGATCGACGTCTCTGACACGGAGCTCAGCCAGATTAAGGGCTGGAGGGTCCCCATCGTGGCCAGTAAGAGGTGAGTGTAAGGATGGGCGAATGCCATGGGGCTGCAGCCTGGGGTGGCGAGACCTGGAGCCCCGAGGGGAAGGGCTGTGTATTGAGGACAGAGAACAGCGGGGGTCGGGCGCACCAGGTGTGTCTGACGGAGAACACTGCCGCAGCCCCAAGCCCTTCTGTGCTCATTCTTTTCCAGAGAAGGCAAAGCCGTGGCTTCAGCTGTGGAGCACCTGGCGTCCTGCATCTCGCGGTTCTAACGAGGCTCTCCTGGCCCGCCCTGGCTGACGCTCAGGTGTCTTCTGTCTGTAAACCCAGCAGATTATGTCTATGTTTAGAGCTTTCGCGTGCCCTGCAGCGTCAGCACAAAGACCACATCTGCTTTAAGGTGCTCCCTGCTCCACGGAGCCAGAAGAACATCTATTTACTGAGCTCAGTGCTACAGGGGTCACCCGGGACTCGGCACGTGGCAGGTGTACTGTGATCAGAACTCGTCCACCCCCTAAATCCTGGCCACCCTCTGAGGAGGCCGTGGCTCCAGGATCACCCAGCCAGGCCCGAGCCTGCTAAACCACACGTCTCACTGCCCCTGGCTGTTTGCTTCAGCTATGGCAGGCTGTCTCCTCAAAGCAGCTCTCCCGAGTGGCAAGAGAGAAGTAATTCATTTTTCTAGTCCTCAGGGAATTCGGAGTTTGGTTTATTTTTTCTAAGTTAAAAGCAGAGTCCTCGTCTTGCGTTTTATGAATATCTATAAGCTCGAGATGCTCTGTGCGGATCAAATCGTTGGACGGAATTTCATTGCACTTACCTGGCCCGTGGGGCGACCGCTCAGGGACCAGGCTCTGATGTGCCCGCGCAAGCCGGGATTGCTGCGTCTCAGTCGGGGTGACGTTCTCAGCTCTGTGACACCCAGGCGTGTCAGCTAAGTAAGAACTGCTGCTGAGTTCCCAGATTCCTGCCTGAAATTCTCCATCTCAACCACCAGGGCTATTATGTGGGGGGTCAGCAGGGCACCAGGGCTTCTTGCATCGTAAGAATGAACCAGGGTACGCCTGACGCAGAGTAACTGCAGCGACGAGATGCCAGCCCTATTTCTAGAACAGGAAAGACTCTGAGCTGATCAGGGAGGACAGTCAGGAGTCTAGCTGGTCCTTCCAGCCACAGAGGCCAGGGCTGGGGTTTGGTCCACACCCCTGAGAAGGCAGAGCTGACTTGCTGGGCTCCAACCCAAGCCCTGCACTCCCCAAGCTGTGAGTGCCTGGGCAATCCACCCAACCTCTCTGCCTTAGTTCCCTCACGTGGACACGAGAATAGTTACAGGCTTCCTTACCGTGTGTGAGATTAAAGAGTTCGCGCGTGGGAGACCTGCCACAGCTCAAGCATTTAATAGTTATCTCCGATTGAACTTTCTACAGAATGTTCCAGAACTGCTCCTTCCGATGTGTGCTGGCACACAGCTATGAAATACTGCAAGTGTTGCCAGTGTGAGCAAGAGGTGGAATTTTCTGATTTATTTTGTTTGCATTCATTTAAATCACGCTTTTCAGGGCCACGCGGAGCTCGAGGTCCCTAATGAAACGGTGCGGACTAGCTTCAGTCTTACGCCCCCGTGGTCCTGAGCGTGGCCTCCTCGAGGTTGAGGTGGTGCCTGTCTGTCTCAGACATGCCCGTGAGTCCTCTGCCCGGGTCTGAGTCTCCCTTCTTTCCCTAAGGCCCACTCGAGAGAGCGAGGATGAGGATGAGGATGAACGGAGAGGCCGGGGCTGCACCCTGCAGTTCCAGCATGCCACCGTGCGGGTCCTCACCCAGTTCGTGTCTGAGGGCACCGGTCCCTGGGGCCAGCTGAGCCACCTGCTCAGTCCCGACTGGCAGTTCGACATCACCCACCTGGTGGCCGACTTCCTGAAGTTGGAGGAGCCTCATGTCGCCACGCTGCGGGACAGCAGGGTCCTGGTCGGGCGGGAGGTTGGCATGACGACCATCCAGGTAAGAGGTGGGCACCTGTGGCCCCAGGCAGGCTCATGGGTGGGCAGGCATGGGGCTGGGTTCATGATGGCTGCAGCTGGCAGGATGAGACCAGCTTCTTCCAAACTGAATTGAGAAGGGGGGCTAGATGCTCCTGGCTTGCTCACAGAACCCCTCTCAGCTCTGCCTCCTCCAACCCACCACCCCCAATGCTCCCCACACACCTCAGGTTCTCCCTCCTTGGACCCACCTTCTGGGCTTGTTCCTGCTTCACCATCCTAGCAATGACCTCCTCCGTACCGCTCCCCCATCAGCAGGTGAAGAGCCTGGGTCCTTCCTCTCAGGCTTCCTCTCCCTCAGTCCCCATCCTCCCGCTGTTTATCTACTCACGGACTCTCCTTGAACCCCGCCACCTCCTGTGCTCAAGGAAGCATATGGAATGGTAGGGTTTCAGGAGAGGAGACCACAGTGTGTGGGTGGCCTTTTCCTCAGCCTCTCACGTCCCTCTTACTGACTCCTCCCTTCCGGAGTATCATCCTGGATTCTGGCACCACACACGCCATCACTGGTCCATTTGTGTCATTTCCTTGCAAGCCCACGTGGGGCTTGGGCGATGAAGCAGAAAGCCGTGTTTCAGCAGAGGAAATGTCATAATGCGGGGGGAGGAGTTCACACCAGCTCATCCCAAGATTTGTCTGGAGCTTGAGATGGACCACACAGAGTCAGGTGACGTGCAACTTCTCATGAGCTTCGGCAGCGGACCACAGTACGGTTAACCAGGTTGTGCACTGCACAGAGGCACGAGGGTCCCTCATTTAAGTGGGAGGGGTCATTCCCTTTTAAAGCCAGAATGGATTTTAATAATTATTTCCGGTTTTCAGCAGACAGAACTAAAATGTCTTGGGGAAGGAGTGGCTTTATCTGACTCACTAAGGCAGAGTGTGGCCCATGCTCATGGTGAAGCACGGTGTGACTCCTTCGCTATGTGCTCTGGGCCTCAGGCTTGTTGGGAGATGTGGTGCTGGGAAAGTTCCTGCTTCCGGAGACCGGAGTGATGGACTCCTCTTATGCCCTGCCACTCCCACAGGTCTTGTCCCCACTGTCCGACTCTATTCTGGCAGAGAAGACGGTGACCGTGTTAGATGACAAAGTATCAGTGACAGACGTGGCTGTCCAGCTGGTGGCTGGGCTATCTGTCACCCTCCACCCCAACACAGAGAACAGCAAGGCCATCACAGCTGTGGCCACAGCAGAGGAGCTGTTGAGGAAGCACAAACAGGTAGGAGCCAAATGCCAGGTCGCACTGTGCCCGGCCCAGCTGTAGGGGAGGGTGGAGGGGCTCCAGGACCAAGTTATCAGAACCATGTCCAGAATGGAGGCCTGTTGTTGGAGACAAAGGTGCTCATCTCATCTACATTGCTTTTGGACGACAGAGACCATGCCTGAATTTATGCATCAGCTCCTCACCAGGTCTCCCAACTGCCATTCTTACTCTCCTCCACTCTTCTCATTTCTCAAGAGCAGAGGCAGCTTTTAAACCATAAATTAGATCCTAAATTTCACTGGCTTAAAATGCTCCAATAACCTTCTATTAAGGAGAGATTATATGTCTTCAACCTCTCACAAGGTCCTAAGTAATAGAGCCTCTGCCTAAAACTCTGATCTGATCTTCTCCAACTCTCAGCCTCTCTCAGTTCATTTTAGGCAAACACCCTCACACCTTGAGCTTTTTTATGAGGCTTATGATTGCTGTTTCTTTGCCTGGAACACATCACCTTCTTCTCACCTCTGAGCATTGCCTTTCATTTTCAGACCCAGCTGTGATATCACCTCAGAAATGCCTTCCCTTACAGTCCTAAGTCCAGTTCCTACCAGCCTTATTTTATTTCCTTCATTGTATTTGCTATTGTCTGAAATCATTTACTTATGTACAGCGAGGAATATGTTCCAAGACTCCCAGTGAATGCCTGACAGTACTGAATCCTAAATACACTGTTGTTTCCATACACTCATAGCCATGATTAAGTTTAACTTATATGTTGAACATGGTAAGAGATGAACAGCCACTAATAAGATGGAAAAATGATTAAGTATAAGTAGTAAAAGTTGTGCACATGTGCTCTGTCTCTCACTCAGCATACCACATTGTATGTACCGTATTCATTCATTTTTGGACTGTGATGGGTTATGGGTAACTGAAAGTACAGACAGCACACAGTGGATAAAGGAGACCAACTCTTGTATGTATGTATGTATGTATGTATGTATGTATTTATTGTATGAATTCTTATTTACATTTAGTCATTGTACATCTTCATAGCATACAATATGGTTTTTCAATGCATGCATGCAGTGCATGTCAGTTGAGTCAAAGATATTACTATATACATCATCCACAGAAGACAAGCACTCTGCTCATGCCCTATCCCTAGTGCCTACCCCAGTGCTAGCCCCTGTAAGTCCCAGTAAACACTGGTTAAGTGAGTGAATGACTCTCAGAGCTGGGAGGGAAGGCAGGAAACTGAAAGCAAGGAGGGAAACATAACCTGCATCTCACAACCAGGACGAGATCCTCCCACCTTGATAACCTGCACAGCTGTCTGCTCTGCCTGCATGACCTTCTACTCTGGTGCTATAGTTAGGGTCATGCCTGTGAGAAGAGGGTAGACTTAGGAGCTGGAATGTAGGACAGTGTCACAGTTCTGTCCTTCACCACCTAGGTGATCTTGGGCACCTATGTCTCAGTCCTGAAAGAGAGAGTAATAACACGTAATTTAAAGAGTCCTTTGGGAGTTCAATTAGGACTTGCTATGTTGATGCGGAAGCAGCGGCTGCTATGGAGGGGTGCCATGTCAGTAGGAGGTTCTTCCATGAGGACAGGGTCATTATCACCAGCTAGTGAAGACATGTGGGACCTTGCATGCTCCACTGGAACATGCATCTCTGTTCAGAGTGCTCTGCTCCCAACCCCAGCATATTGCTGAGGAAGCTGGAATTAGATCTGCACCATGGACAGGTGGAGGAGCTGCCCTCCCGTGGCTGGGACCACAGGCAGCAACAGGGGACTATAGCCCTCTGACATCCAGGAGTGGGAACATGTTGATAGTGTTCCAAAGAGGAGGCATGATGATGGAAACCGCGCAAGTAATAGGCAAGGGGGCTGGCCTGTGGCAATGCCTGGGAGCTTTTGCTTCTAGGGAGACTGGAAACCCAGCTGCCATGCAAGCATTCAGTACAGTTCAAGGACTGCAAACTCAGCTGCCCACAGGGGCGGGGATAGTAGCATAAATGAGTAAGGCAGGCTGCATGGAATCCGTGGTCACCTGTCCAAGCAGTGGGATCTGAGATGAACCAGAGCAGTGATAGCAGGACACAGGGCTACATAAGCTAGCTAACGCTGCGTAACAACTTGCTGTGAGCTTAGAAACCTAAAACAACACCCACTCATTCACTCACAGCCCCGGAGTGGGCTCAGCTGGGTTCCATGCTCAGAGCGTCCCAGGGCTGAAGTCAAGGTATCAAGTGGCTGGGTTCTGATCAGGAGGCTCTGGGAATAGTCTGCCTCCACCCTTATTATGTCATCGGTGGGAACTAGTTGTTCTGTTGCGTGATAGAGGTCCTGTTTCATTATTAGTTATTGGCTGGGAGCCTCTCTGGGTTCCCTGAGTCCACACACTTTCCTTCTCACTCCCAACCCCATTCCCCATTCCCATCTTCCTCAAAACCAGCAGCAGTGCATAGCAATGCTTCCACTCTTGCTGACTTCTCCTACTGCCCCGGCCAGAGAGATCTCTTTGCTTTTGAGGGCTTGCGTGACGTCACTGGACCAATCCAGATGGTCCAGGAAGATCGTCCCACCCTGAGGTCAGCCATACCTTGCATCGTATGAAACCATGAGAGCTAGCGCTCCCATCCAGTGCCCAGGTGCTCGGGCTTCGAGTGGGTCACCTGGGCAGGGCCACCTAGCAGAGTTGCCCACCACAAGGACACCATGGCCACCGGCCTTTGTTTCAGAGCCTCAGGAGGAGAGACCTAAGTGCAATCAGGCCCACATGCTGCCCTGGCTTCTCATGTCCTCTCCTAGGGGTGGGGAGTTGACGTCATCTTTCTGGTTTATAAAGAGCAGAGTAAGAGAAGCAGAAAGGAGTGGGGAAGTGAAAGCCTAAAGCCCGAAGCTATTTGCTGAGAGCAGGTAATTAATTAGGGTGGACTATAGGCATTGCAACCTCCCTGGCATGGGGCAAGGCCACCGTCCCCACCTGACGTAGCCCATCTGTCTTCATCAGCTGACGGTAATTGGAGGAGCCCAGCACCGACTCAGGGGGATTTATGGGTGTCGCTGGTGCGATTTGCAAACAAGCCTCTTGAAAGGATAGAGCTCTAAATCATTCCTGGGCATGTGCTATTTTAAGTCATTCAAAATTTCTCATCTTTGGGGATGTGTGTTGGCTTCTCCTGATAGAAAGCCGTGTTCCAGCCTCACCATAATGAGCCGATGGAAGGACTTAGTCTCCATCACACAGCAGGGAATGATGGAGATGGATTTTGGCAAGCCTGCTGTGTTCTGAGGTTTTAATTCCAATTGCCTGCCATTCAGAGGTCTTGTTTTATGTTAACTCCTTTCTCTATCTAAAGTTTGTGAAGAAAAATTAATTCAGGATGAAAAGACAGCTAGGATGAACGAATGAACTCGCACTCTGCGAACAGTTTCATTTCAGCCCTTGGTGCACAGGAGGCTGTTACCTTGTTCATGATGTTTTTCACTTTGAAATGCAAAATCAGGACGCGCTTACACCAATGAATATGAGGGCCATAGCATGTATGTTCCCCTGTGTCTCAATTGCTTTAAAAAAAAAACTGTGATAGAAAAACAAAATGAAGAATCACTCATTTGGTTTAACGTTAGAAAAGGGCTTGTCAGCAGATGTGGCAGAGACAAGGATGGGACCTGCATTACTGAGCCAGACCATCCGTCTCGGTTTCAGCTCCCCGAGAAGCTGAGCCTGAGACAAGGATTAAGTGCAAACGCCTTATCTGGGCAACGAAAGGAACTGCTTTAGGAGAGTTGGCGAGTAATGCAGGAAGGAAAGGTGGCCAGGATTACGTACTCAGCCCCCACAGAGGAAAGCTGCAGTTTGAGTTTGCTGTGGAGACTCTCAACCAGTCTAGAAGCAGCAAGAAGAGACATTGCATGGGAGGGCCAAGGGGGCTGGAGTAAGCATAGCAGCTCCCGCTAGTCATTCATTGAGGACCGTCTGTGGAAAGTAGGACTTCCTTGGCACTCTGGCTACAGACCGGACCTGAATGGGCAGATACTTACAGATACGGAATGGGCAGACACTTACAGAGAGCTTCAGAAACTCGATTTCCATACACTCTCACCACTCCTCAGAGCCGCCAGAGGTTGCTCCGGGCCCTCCATTGCAAGTGACAGAGCCCCAGCTCGAACTGGCCTGAAGAGACAGTAGAATGTGTCAACTATGCCCGGGCTTTGCATCTTCAGGCATAGCTGGATCCAGATGCTCAAATAGTATCATCAAGATATTTTGATTACGGGTATTTTCCTGCAGTTATGGCGTACCTGAGTCAGTACGGTGTTGAGCGCCGCTGTCTCCGCTGTTCTTTCCCTCGGGATCTCCTATCCAGGACAGAGTCTCGCTCTCTCCACTCCTGGTTGTGTGTGTCCTGGCTTTCACATGTCTTCAGGATTCTATGTTGAGTAAATGTGTTGGCTTATTTCCCGGTGCACCCGTCCTGCCCTCAGACGCGCCTGATCTGCTGTGTAGGCCGCCCGTGGAGCGATCGATTTCGGTGGCTGCGTTCTTCATCTCCAGGAACTCTGCCACGTTCCGCACACCTCCCTGCTCTCTCCCATCACGCCTGCTCTTGCAACGTGGCCCTCCTTTCATTTCTTTTTAGCAATTTTATTTCATAGGTATTAGTGGGCTGCTTTTTGTTCTGTTTTGTAGTTTTATTTTGATTCTTCCGTTACCTCAAACACTAGCCTGCTCATCATCCTATGCCTTTTTTTTATTTAGGGATTTTCATTATAGGCCACTTGTGCTCCTGGGACAGACAGAGACAGAGAGACACGCAGTGAGAAATCGCCTCCCCCCGGGGAGAGAGATGGCCACACCACAGTTCCTTCTTCTCCACTCTCCTCTGGGGATTTTGGGAACGTGCACACACACGCCTGACATGAGTTTTAAGCTGTCAGGTCTGGGACTCAAACCACAGGTGGTCACATGGGAGTCCAGCGCCTTAACTGCTGTGCCACCGTAACTCTCTCTATAGGTGAGTTATTAAAGTCTCCATCTGTCAGTGGAGACTTCCCACCTATAGGCTGTACTTTTTTATCATAAGCTCCTCTTGGCTTGTCCTGTTCCCAAGGACTTCCCCCACAGCTGGCGTTTCATTTCCGGGGGCTCAGCTTCCAGCAAGTTTCCTGGCAATCCCTGCTCCATGGGGTGAAACCCCACACTGCAGTGAGGACTCGATTTCTGGGGGCCGGCTTCCACCAGCACTCTGAGCACAGACAAGCAAGGTCGCTATGTCTCAGCAAACAGAATCAGGCCTCACTGGCAGATGGAGGGTGGACGTGGCCAGACAGCACCCCGAGGGTGGGCAGCCCGGCAGGCGTGGGGTGAGGGCTGTTTGCACAGTTGCACTTCCTCGGCAAAGGCCAAACTGGAGCGACCGGTAGGGCTGGTTGGGGGCTCTGGCAATAGCTTCTCTCAGGGTCTCTAGCATAGTGGTTGAGGACCCTGCCTCTTGGTACTCACAGGCCTGGGAGCACACGTCCTAACTTCTCCTTAGGAGAGTATAACCATGCCTACTCCCTGAAAGGGGAGGGACTGCATCGTGTGAGCACCCATGGCCCTGAGTCCTGGTCCATGCCCCACGGAGATCAGCTCTGCTGAGAGCCCTGGGGACCACGACCCACACTCCTCCTTCACCTTGCTCTGTCCTGGATGCTGAAGTTCTGGCACTGCCGAGACTGCTCTGGGAGGGCCCACTCTGGGGGCAAACTGAAGTGTCTGTAGCTAACAGGATCCCACTTTCCCAGTGCTGCTGTCCGGCCCCGCCTCCCTGGGGCTGTGCCGTCGCTTGGCCCAGTCCTCCCCGGGGCTGTGCTGTTGGCTGGCCCTGCCTCCCTGGGGCTGTGCCATTGGCGGGGGG
>NW_006159686.1:2258555-2259886 GCF_000334495.1 Tupaia belangeri chinensis | reverse complement strand
GATGTGTCATTGGCGGGCCGGACCTCCCTTGGGTTGTGCTGCTGTCCAGCCCCGCCTCCCCGGGACCGTGCCGTCGCCTGGCCCAGTCCTCCCAGGGCTGTTCTGTTGGCTGGCCCCGCCTCCCCAGCACTGCTGGTCGTGGGTCTTCATGGCCCTGGGAGGGGCAAAGGCAGAAGGCGTGTGCTCAGCGAGCATTTCCCGGGCTCACAGGATGGGAGTGGGAGCAAGTCAAGGCCAGTAGCTTTCACAGGGTTTCCCCCGATCGGCCGTTACTTCACATAGCTGTTCAGTCAGTGACCGTCAGTGACAGCCACAGCAGAAAATCAAGTCTTCAGAATGAGCCAGCCCCTTCCTTTGGCCCCGAGCGCCCCACTGTCCTCTGGGGGTGCTGTCTGTGACAGGCCCCATGCCCAGAAGACGGCGCAGTAACCGTGCCACCACGTCACCCCCTGCATCAGCAGATGGTCAGCAGGTGCCTTCGAGGGTGCAGCAGGGTCAGCTCCGGAGGTGCCATGCGCTCGCCGTCCTGCTGTGCAGGCAGAGCAGAAAGCGCTGCTGATTCACAGCTGCGCGTCAGGAGGGGGCGTCTGGATTCCCCGACTGACGGCGTCTTCAGCGCTGCCTCCCCCACCAGCCCCGTCTGTGACAGCGTGACCAGGGGCTGTGTGGGGGCCACCGTGCTCTGGGAGGACATGTCCTGCAACCTAGTCACGTGACGTCTCAGTCAGGGGAGCCGCTGGGGCTCGTGTCCCGGTGTCCCTCAGGGCTCCCGCTGGCTGACGTGACTCCTGTCACACGTGCCTTCTCCCACATTCACAGCTTCCAGCTCCGAGTTGGACCCCTGCCCCCTGGGCCTTTGGGCTCCGCCGTGGGAGGGTCCCTGCGAGGCCGTGGCCACCCGCTCACTCCTGTCTCCCTGCAGGAAGCCGTGGTCAGCGCTTGGCTGCACTGCAGCGATGGCTCGGTGACGCCCCTGGACATCTATGACCCCAAGGACTTCTCACTGGCTGCCACCTCCCTGGACGAGGCCGTGGTGTCTGTCCCCCAGGCTCGCTCTGCCAGGTGGCCCGTCGTGGTGGCAGAAGGGGAAGGCCAGGGGCCACTGGTCCGCGTGGACATGTCGATCGCAGAGGCCTGCCAGAAATCCAAACGCAAGAGCGTCCTGGCCGTGGGCTTCGGCACCGTCAGGGTTAAGTTCGGACAGAACGACGCTGACTCCAGCCACGGTGGGACCCGCGACGAGGACGAGATCAAGAACCACGCCAGCGACCGCCGGCAGAAGAGCCCGGACCAGGAGCGCGCGGGCCAGGACGGGCATGTCTACGGCAGCT
>NW_006159686.1:2258088-2258453 GCF_000334495.1 Tupaia belangeri chinensis | reverse complement strand
GGGGGGAGGCGCTGCAGAACATCCCCATCGACTTCACCAACTTCCCGGCCCACGCGGACGTCCCCAGGGCGGGCGGCGGGCTGGAGGAGAACGACCTGGTGCAGAGCCCGCGCGGCCTGAGCGACCTGGAGACCGGCATGTACGCGCTGCTGGGCGTCTTCTGCCTGGCCATCCTGGTCTTCCTCATCAACTGCGCGGCCTTCGCGCTCAAGTACAGGCACAAGCAGGTCCCGTCCGAGGAGCAGGAGGGTATGAGTCACTCCCACGACTGGGTGGGGCTGAGCAACCGGACAGAGCTGCTGGAGAGTCACATGAACTCTGCCTCCTCCCTGGAGGAGCAGGTCACCGCCATCGGCAGGGGACAT
>NW_006159686.1:2247844-2256678 GCF_000334495.1 Tupaia belangeri chinensis | reverse complement strand
GACGCGACCCCCAACGCCAGCGACGGCAGGAACGCCGGGGCGGGCGTTCCCCTGGAAGCCAGCGCCAGTGACAGAGGACCCAAGAAGCCCTTGCACGAATGGGGAGGCCCAGGCCAGCCCTACAGCAGCTCTTCCGTGGGGTACATGGAAGGAAGAGGCGCCACCACAGAGAGGTCGGCCTTCCGCAAGAAGAGCGGCCAGGAGAGCCTTCTGGATGACGGGGGCCACCTGCAAACCATCCCCGTCGACCTCGCCAGCTCCCCATCGCAGGCGGACCTCCCGAGGAGCCACGGGGAGTCGGACGAGAACGGCCTCACACCGGCGTCCCAGGGCCTGAGCGACCTGGAGACCGGCATGTACGCGCTGCTGGGCGTCTTCTGCCTGGCCATCCTGGTCTTCCTCATCAACTGCGCGGCCTTCGCGCTCAAGTACAGGCACAAGCAGGTGCCCCTGGAAGGGCCGGCCTCCGTGAGCCACTCTCACGACTGGGTGTGGCTCGGCAACGAGGCAGAGCTCCTGGAGAACGTGGGGGACACGTCACCGCCCCAGGACGAGCGCACCACCATCCTCGACCGCGGACTCGGACTCGGGGGCTGCGAGGAGAGCAGCCACCTCCTGCTCAACGGCAGCTCCCAAAAGCCGGCGCAGAGCCAGGGCCACAGGTCGGCCGACCCCGGGGGCAAGCAGGAGCCCCTGCACTCCCCCACCTCCAAAAGGAAGAAGGTGAAGTTCTCCACCTTCACCACCATCCCGCCCGACGACGGCTGCCCAACTGTGAACTCCATCCTCAGCACGGGGGAGGAGGTCAAGTGGGGGCGCCCGGGCGTGGGCGTGGGCGCCCCCGAAGGACTCGGAAACTACCTGGAGAAGTTCAAGGACAAGGTGTAGGCCTCTCTGGACAGTGGTGTTGCTGGTAGGGACAGGGGGGAGGCCTGGGGCCCTATGATAGCCCAGCTAAAAGGTCTAAGCCGGGAAGGAATGTTTTTTGTATCAAGAGGTTTTTTTTTAGCTGTTGTTGATGGCGGATTTTCAAAGTCAGAGGAATAAACTCTGGGGCAGGGGTGCAGATTAAGACATGGAATGGTGAAATCAGGAAGGTTATTTTATGAGTCACAGTATAATACGGACAAGCTACCAAAAATTATTTGTTAAAAAAAATGCAAAAAGACAAATAAAAAGAGACAGAGCTCATAGCCTGTTTATATTTCTAATAAAGAACTAAAATGTAAAACTAGGGCCTGCTAAGAGACATTTTCCATTTTAATTCAATATTCACTTTGCTGAGGACAGCTTTTGACTGTCAGCAGGAGGGCGAGGAGAGGATTTTTCTGAGTATAGGCTGCCTCTTGGGATAAGACCAACGGTCTTAAATCTTGACTTGATTATCTTTTCTTCCCTTTTACTCATTTCCTTTTACATTTTCCCTTTTTTCTGTGTCCTGCGCTTCTGTTTGATTTATAGCTACTGTTCATTTCTGAGGACTAAGTGGTAATTTTTCCTAAATGAAACATAAATTATGTTCCTGTCTATTAGATCAATTCTTAGAACCAATGTCAATTAATCCATTTTTCTTTGTTTTTTTTAGTTTTTTTTTTCCCCCCATAGGATACGTGCACTCACTGTAGAGAGACAGAGACAGTGAAAGGGAGAGATGTGAAAGGGAGAGATGTGAAAGGGAAGTACGAAATCACCCCTCAAGAGGGATGGCCATGCTGCAATCCGGTCCCCATTCTCCTCTAGGGGTTCTGGGTGCCATGGTCGGCCATGTGGGAATCCAGCGTCTGAGCCACCTGCTGGCCCCAACTAACCCATTCTGTAAGTAGTAACGTTCCTGGTTTTCTGTGTCCCTCCAGCCTTGTTGGTGTTTGCTGGGCTTCCCCAACTGGGAGGGCTGTCAGAGCCTGCTGTGGGGAAGGGGTTGCCATTGACCCTTCACCACTGCAGGGTCTGCGCCGTGGGTGGGTCATTGCTAAGGGCTGCCCATCTGGCCCGCAGCCGGCAGAGCAGAGCCCACCCTGGACATGGGGACACTCAGCGGCTGCATCCCTGCCTTGGGCGCGATGCTGCTGCATGGTAGGGAGTCGGGCAAGCCCCAGGTAAAGAAAGACATCGTCCAGGGATAACTGCTCATCTGTGCGGTGGTCCCCCAAGAGGAGAAACTGATGCTCCAAAACGAACAGAGAAAACTGTTCGAGGGATGCGAAGTTGTTTTCCTTACCTTTGTTGGGCAGGGTGGACCAGCACAGACTCAGCAGATAGAGTCTATGTTAGATTGCCAATCGCCTGTGTTTTTGATCAGCGTAACTGTGTAGCAGCATATTGCAAAGGCTTTTGTCCAAAGTGATGCGCACGTGGCCAAGAAGACCCCGCAGAGGAAGAACACCCTCGTCACTGCCTGGTTTCCCCATGTCCGTGGGTTCCAGGGGAGGGCAGCACGCCCAGCCGGGAGATCCTCGCAAAGACTCCAAGGATGTTTGCTGTTTTCATTTTTTTTACTCCTAAAATCGATAGCTAAGGAAGGGTCCTTGAAGCCTCATAACCTTGGTCGGACCTCTGAAAAATGTATTGTAGTGCATAGACAGGGGGAGAGAAGGTGTCTACTTACTGGTGTGACGCCAGTTGTCATTCAAACGACCTCATCTTGACAAGTCCGTATGTTGGGTGAGTCCCTGTCCCCCTCCCTGACAACGCAGCTTTTGCTGAAGAGTTTGACTGTGGCCGTTGGAGCAGAGCAGTGGCCAGCTTCTCCCTCCTCGGTCCGTGAGTGATGCAGCACGATTCCTAGTGAGGACCCTCCCATCACACCTAGATGGCCGCTTGGTCACCAAGGGCTTCCTTCGACACAGTGGGAGGCACTGCCACCACGCGTTTTGCTTCGGTCTAGGGAGCAAACTGGTCTTGCAGGCACAGCCAGGGAGCTGCCCATGGTGCTGCCGGTTCGAGGCCCAGGCTTGCAAACTCCAGGAGGAAGGAGAGCCTGGCCGGGGACGGAATCCGGTCTGTCATCCGGGGAGGTTTCCTGTGATCGTTCTGGTTCACTGAGTTGTTCGAGGTTTGGATGGGATGACTGTTGCTATTGATTGGTTGGGCGAAGAGAACGTTTTGCTAGAAGGCAAGATTATTTTGTCCATAACAGTTTCCTGAGCTATCACTCACAGACGTAAAATCACCCGTTTCACACGTGCAATGCGATAGTTTTTAGCGTAGTCAGAGCTGTGCGTTTATCACCGCGTCGATTTTAGGATATTTTCATCACCCCCAGAAGGAACCCCATCCCTGCGAGCTGTCCGCCCATTCCCCGCTGTCACCAGCCCGAGCAGCGGCAGCTCTGCTTTCTGCCTGTGCAGATCTGCCTGGTGCTGCTGGTGCTACATCGTCGTGGGGGGCCTCCTGATCCTCCCCACGGGACACCCCGTAGCGACTTCCCTCTTGTGAGAAGCTCATGGGATGGAATGCTATGGCTTTCAATAAACTGGGCAGCCGGCCACCATAACCCTCCCTCAACACAGCCATGTGCGTGCAGGGAGAGAGCAGGCCCCTCGGCCCTTCCGTGTGAGCACCACGCATCCCAGTGCCTCCCTAGCCAGCCCCAGCCCGTGTCCCTCGGCCCACCACGCGTCCAGTGCCTCCCTAGCCAGCCCCAGCTTCCTTGAGCTCAGGCTCCGAACATAGCGAAGGGGATTGTGGTTGGATCTAAGGCTGGTGCTTAGTTTCTGCCTGAGCCGAGAGGTACAATGGCCAGAGCCGCCTCATGTCCCACCCTGCATGGACCTAGCAGCAAGCCAGCTGCTGGGTTTGGCCCACTCGGGCCTGCAGAGCGACCCCGTCCTGAGACCCTGAGAGAGGGGGTGTAGTTGGCCTCCTCCCCCTCCAGGCACCGAGGACTGGTCGCCGTTGTCAGCTGAGAAGGCGCGGTCAGTGTTAGGGTGGCCACCTGGTCTCGTTCCCTTGGGCTGTCCCGGCTTTAAAACCAGAGGACCCGCGTCCCAGGAACCCCTGAGGAACGCTGGGACCTGCCCCCCTGCTTCAGGAAGCGGTACCAACTGCCGGGCACTAGCCTTCAGCCATCCAGTCACTGGGGCTCGTGATGTTTAAAGTATGTCTTTCACTGCAGTCTGAAAACTCCCACGTGACCTTCCCCAGGGAGTTCGGAAGGCTCTAAGTGGTGAGTCAGGCATCTACGTGCCCTCCTGGCTGAGCTCCCGCCCTGCCCCACCCTGAAGCCCCCGCCCCTCAGTACGTGAACCTGTGTCCTCGTTGGTGAGTTCAGGGCACAGGACCCCTGACTGTGTCAGCCCCTCTGCAGATGAGGCCGCAGGGTACGTGGGTGTGTGCAACCTTGCTGCAGGGCGTGGGTGTGTGCAACCTTGCTGCAGGGGCGTGGGTGCGGACACGGCGGCCAGCCTGCCCGTCCCGACAAACCAGCTGCACTTCCTCCTTCCTGTTCCAATTAGGAAGCAGAACGAGGGACCCTGGCCCGGTCCTGACGCGGTTACTCCTTAGCACGAGCTTCCTGGACACCCACTACGCTCTCGGCCCTGTGCGGTGGGAAGACGGGGAAGCGAGCAGGACCATGTGCTCAGAGGGGCACAGCCACGGGGCAGAACTGCGCGGCGGTGGGTGGCCACACTGCCTGCAGGCAGCTCCACGGCTGTCCCCTGTCCCTGCCCGTGTCCACAGTGACCTCGCGCTGCAGCCGTCTTCTCGTGGCCTTTCCCAAACAGGAAGGACTGGAAAGGCGAAGCCCTGCACCCCCGTCACCATGAGAAGAGACCTCGCCCCTGAGCACTTCCTCCTGGCCAGGCCTGCACCCAATGATCTGCGGGTTACCGTTGCCCCCACCCTCTGAGGTGAGTGTGTCACCCATGTCACGTACGAGGAAACAGCGCAGAGCATCCTTGTCCTGGCCACGGCCGGTATCTGAGCCAGGTCCGACCCCACGTCTCCAAAGACCGCGGTCCTTAATTATCGTGCAGTGCGCGGCTCACCTCTGTGCTGGGCTAAGAATGGAACTGCACTGACACGGAGCTCGAATGCATGACACAAAATCTGGAGGATCAGAAGAAGTTGAAGGAGAAAGGAAAAGGAAGAGGAGGGCTCTGGTCCCTCCCAGGAATAAAAGCAGATGAGTCTTCTGTGCCCTTCAGGGCTCTTTGAACGTCCATGCAATTCTGTGTGGGCGCATTGGTTCTTGGCAAGGACTCCCTTCAAACTGGGACTCGTACGTTGTTTTTCCAGTTCCTAGAGTAGCCCGGAGCTGGCCCCTGGCCTCTGGTGACGCTGTGGTGGTCCTGAGGCTCCCGCCCTCGTGTTTCTCTCTCCTTCCAGAGTTAAGTTCAGGCGCACAGTGACCGTGAAGGCGACTGGCAGGGAAGACGCAGCACCCTGGACGGAGGACCACAGTGACAGACTGGGGACAGACGGAGCCGCAGCAGGGCTTCATGTCTGCTTGTCAGTGTGCATCTGCCTGGAAGCTGGGACAACACACCGGTGCGTGTGCATGCATCCGAGTCCCGACGGGAGGCAGAGGTGGAGGAGAAGGGACTGCAGCGGGACTGCCCCGTGGGGTACTCCTCTGCTCTCTCCTGCCTCCCGCAGGCAAGCCTGCACATCCTCTGGTGAAATCTTGGAAATTAGCGATGATGAAATAACGGGCCAGCAGGTGTTGGACTGGTTAAGGTGCTGGACCCCCACGTGGCCCACCGCAGTGTGAGTCCTGAATCCAAAGGCTTGAAACTCAAGCCAGGCACGTGTGTGTTTGGAGAAGACTGGAGGTGAAGGGATGGCAGTGTGGCCATGCCCCCGGGGTTTGACTTCTCACTTCCTCTGTCTCTCTGGCGTGCACACACCCTATAGGAAACATTTCTCTAGAAATAATAACAACAAGCAGAAGGAACAGCTGAGCCCCCGGGCAGCCGAGTCCTGCTCTGGAATTCTTTGGAGGTGCTCATTTGAAAAAGTGACCCAAGAAGGTGTGTAAAGAAGTTCGTAGAGGGGAGTCGGCTTGTCCTATAACCATTTTTATTTTAGGGAGAACACAAGATTGCTTTTCAAAGCAGAGGCAAATTATGACACTTTTTCATTTTATCTTCTACTGGCAAAAATGTTCTGTCCGAAAGCCCTTTTTTTTTCCCTGTCAGAGAGGGCATTTAGGTGAAAAGAAATTACCAGACCATGAAATTTCATTGATGTAAGAAGTCCAGGCTAAGCCAGGGCCGAGATGAACATTTCCTGGCGTCCCGCCGTCCGGAGTGAAGGGGCTGAGCGGAAGACCCGGGCCCTGCGGGTCTGTGAGGACGCACTTTCCAGAGGGCTGTGGCTTCCAGGGCGCTTTGTCGGCTGTGGAGCGAGAAGGCTGTTACCTGAAGGGTGGTACCGGGGACTTGAGTGTAGACAAGACAGCGGAGTGAAGACAGGAGTAACTTCGCCCTCTGTCCATCCGACGCACGCTGACACGGCTCACAGCAGGCCCTAACTCCATTTCCCATGGGCTCTGAAGTCCCCTGTGCTGTGCTGTGGGTTATGACAGCACACTGCGGCTGCTCTCTGTGGGACTGAATCTCGTGGGAGAAAGGAGGGTGAAAGCAAGCATTGGCCAGCCCATAGCCTAACAGTTACAGTAGCCAGATCTCACGTGGCCCATGCTTCAAATCCCGGCTCCGGTAACTTGGAGAAACATGTCAGGCACAAATCCATGTGCGCCCCGAACCCTGGCAGGGCGGAGAGGCAGAGGAAAGGGACTGTGGTCTGATCATGCCCCTTGGGGGGCTGTTTCCCCTCTTTCTTTCTCTGGTAAGTCCACATGCCTTCTGACAATTAAGAAAAGACTTAAATGCCTCTGAAGTAAAGAAGCCACCGGCCCACCTCTGAGGGCCCAGGAGGACTGGGGCGACACCTCCTCAAGCCGCCCTGTGATGCCTTCCTTCCTTCCTTGCCGTCTCCCTGCCAGTCCCATGTGGCCCCTCCTGGGCATAGGACGCTCCAAGCACATCACTGCTCGCCCAGCCTTGAACCAGGTTCCTCGGGAGGGCTTCCACCTGGGACGAGGCTCCGTCATCTGCCAGCGGGCACAGTTAGGGACAAAGGCAACGAAGCATCCCGGACCTTCCGCGCAATGGCAGATGGACAATGACCTAGGGTCAGAAATGGCTGTCGAACGAGACCTCTGCCCCCTGCGGCATCCCCTGGTCGTCATGGCAGAACGCAGCTCCTCCTGGGGTCAGGGAAGACGCGTCACCCCCCCACCCCCGGGCTGTGGGTGTCTGTGCCTCGTGTCGAGAAGTCACACTCTCAGACTTCCTCGGACCTTTCGGACTGGGTGAAGCACTTCCGAGGAGCTTGGGTCATACCTGGAAAACGGGACAAGCTGCAGCACCCGCCCTGCAATTGTATAAAGCCCAGTCCTCAGTTAAGTAAGCAACGTCTCAACAGTTACCGGACTTTTTCTAACGGACGAAGATCAATTGCACTTCAAAAAAAAGCCATAGTTATCCAGAGTTAAAGTTCAGAAGTATCAAATCAGAAGATATTCCTCATCTCTTCTCCAAGGCCACTCAACGCCAGAGGCAGGCATAAGGGTTCTAGAATCTTCTGCTGCATAGTAACCAAAGGACAAACCTCAGGATACGAACATTTATTTCTGGTGGAATGATTCTCAGGCCACAAACTCAGGTATGTAAAACATACAATGCCCTTTTTCCCCTACGACTGAAATTACTTTCTTATGAAGCATTATACCTCGAGGAACAAGAGCAAGCATAAGCAATTCCAATCTCCTCCTTTCTGCGCCGGCCCGTCCTGGCCGTCCCTGTTGGGGCCAGCTCACGGGCAGGCGTCCGCTGAGTCCCCCCAGGCTTGGCGCACGCTCCGCTACGTCCAACTCTCCCTCTTCTCCCAGGCCACCGTGGTTACGGCTCCTCCGAGGCCCCGCACTTTGCTGAAGAATAACTCCGGCTGCCGAGGGCCACCCCCTCTCATGCATTCCTGAAGGCATCAACACCCATGGCGACCAAAGCACCCTAACTGAAGTAAGATTTTCCTAGAAAAACTAGGGTGCACATCCCACAGACTTGAGTTTAAGTGTTGACGTCTTCTTCGTCACATATCATTTTTAGCAGGTTGATCGGTCACCTTCTCCAGAGCTTTGCTCTACAGACGTGTAAAACAGGAGGGGCCTCCGTACTCCGGCACAGGCAGCCTGAGAGCAGGCGCGCCTCGTTCCCAACAGCCGGTCGTGTGGGTGCGGACCTGCCCTCTGTCCAGGGCCGGCTGTGGGAGGCACCCCCACTGGGCGTGTCACGCTGCGATCCTTTCTCCTCCACTCCTCCATCCTGCCAGGGTCTGGGCCGCGCACACACACACCCAGTGTGGTTTTCAAGCCTCTGGGGCTGGGAGTCAGACCACGATCGGCCTGAGGGAGCTGGCTTCCATGCACAGCGCTTAGGACTGCACCTCAGGGCCAGCCCAGTCTCTGTTTCGTGTTTAAGGATTATTTATGTGTTACATTTATTATTATTATTATTATTATTATATTTGCTATAAGGCTTATGTGCTCACTATAGATGGGGTGGGGGGGTGACAAAGCAAGACACCAGGGCCGGGTCGCGAATAGCAGTCAGCCATGTGGGAGTCCGTGCCTTAACCAGTGTGCCACCTGCTGGTCCCACTTCCTACTGTTCTAAGTCATCTAGTCTATAGTCCTGGGTTACAACACCAGGAAACCCCTGCAGCAGAAGAATCTCCAAATACAAGGGGCCCACCCACACCTGTTGACCCTCTCACCCACGCCTGCTGTCCCTCCCACCCACACCTGCTGTCCCTCCCACCCACACCTG
>NW_006159686.1:2219329-2247693 GCF_000334495.1 Tupaia belangeri chinensis | reverse complement strand
GCGGCAGAAGAACCTCCAAATACAAGGGGCCCACCCACCCCTGTTGACCCTCTCACCCACGCCTGCTGTCCCTCCCACCCACACCTGCTGTCCCTCCCACCACACCTGCTGACCCTCCCACCCGCACCTGCTGTCCCTCCCACCTACACCTGCTGACCCTCCCACCCCACTGCTGTTCCTCCCACGCACCTGCTGTCCCTCCCACACACCTGCTGTCCCTCCCACCCGCTGACAGCCCTGATCCGTGCACAAGGCTGAATTTGTCAGGCCTACCCACATAATGAGGTCTTTTCGTCTGATTCTGTCTTTGCCTGCATTTCTAAGGAACTTGCTTTACAACTTCCAAAAGGTGTCTCTGTACTTTGGTGAATGCTCTTCATTTGGAGCAATGGAGTGAAAAGAGGTAGAAATGCCTAACGCCGTGGCAAGAGCAGACCCGAGGAGGGAGGGGGACAGCTGCCAGAAGGTCCCGCCCCTCACTAGCTGAGCATCTCCTGCAGCTTGGAGAAGTCATTCTTTCCAGTCCGGCCTGGCCTGATTTATGTCCCTTTCCAGCTGAACAGAGTAACAGCGCAGGAGGTGCGACGTGACTGACGGGGCGGGAGGAAGGGGGAGTGAGGTACCCAGACGGGGAAGCAGGGGAGGACAGTCTAACGAAGACTAGAGCTGCCAGAGGACTTCCCTCCCAGCCCTCTCTCCTTCCACGTGGCTTTGCTTCCGCTCACTGAATCTTTGCCAGTTGGCGAAAGAAGACAAAGTGTCGGCAAATGTGAAGATCCGTTCTAATGATCGCGGTGAGATGGCTCATCACCTGTCGTCTTTCAAGCGGGCGATTCTTTTGCTGCAGTTCTTCTACTGCGGTTCCGTGTTGGTGAGGATGTGAGGGACACAGATGTACCCAGAGCAGCTGGCGGTGTCTAAACGCCGTAATCCAAGGAGCAGCTAACAACCTGCGGCTCTCCTGCTAGAAAATGAACAGACTGCCAGTGAGGAGCAGACACAAGAGAAAACCTCAAGGGGGAGTAAAAGGAAGATGGTAACCGCCACACAGGAAACGAAAGTACTTCCGAGGACAGAGGGAGCCAAGAACCCGATGGTCACGCCAGAGCCGTTGTACCCAGAAAGCAGGGACATTGCAAGGCAGCATCGGAGAGCAGCCTCTCTGCTCCTGGGAAGTTACACACAGCATTGCCTCGACCAATAATTGTTGAGTAGCTCGAGCATAAACTTGCGGACTTTTCCCAGAATGTAAAGCAAGACAGAAATGATAAGGAGTTAAGAGACACTAGCGAGAACAGAGGAGAAACTTATTAAAGAAATAATGCAAGTTTCAAGGCCTGTGGTTTTTTTTTTTTTTAATGTTTTAAACTTTATTTTTTGTAATTTTTTTTTTATTTAGCCAGAGAGGGGCAGAGTGAGAAAAAGTGGTCATCTTTAGACATGAAAGCCCCCCCCAAATCCTACCCATTTGCAAAAAGGTACTGTGGATGAACATGAGGATGGAGACCCTGCAGAAGTGGGGTCCGAGGGACTTTGGGAACAGCCCAGCCAACTGATGGGAAGACAGGTAGCATGTCTACAGTGGGCAGGAGGCACTGTTCAAGGTGAAGCAAGAGGGGCCGGGTGGTGGCACGGAGGCAAACGTGACCAGCAAGATAGTCCCATGTGGGACGGTTCCTGGTTCCAGTCTGGCGACCCCCTGAGCACACCTGTGTACGCTTGCCTGTGGTCTGGGGTTGGCTGATGTTTGAGGGTGGATTGTGATGTCAAGACGATGTCGCGAGTTCTCGTTCTCTGTCTCTCTCTCTCTCTCATTGTCGCGAGTTCTCATTCTCTGTCTCTCTCTCTCTCTCATTCATTGAAGAGGTAAATTGAGAGGAAAAGTAAACCGTGGAAGAAGCTGTCGATGTCTCAGTAAGGAATATCAAGAAGAAAAACAGAATGATTTATTTTGAAAGATGGGAATGAGAAAAAAACTGGAGAGAGATTTTTGCTAATAGGGCATGTGCACTCGCTGGAAAGATAGTGACAGACAGATAGAAACCAAGAAATCAACCCCCAGAGAGCATGGCCACACCACAATCCCTTCTCCCCCATTCTTCTCTCAGGATTTGGGGCATATGCACAAACACACACACTCAGTGTGTGTTTCAAGCCACTTGGTCTGGGACTCAAACCACAGTAAGCCATGTGGGAGTCCAGCAACATAACCATTATGCCATCTGCTGGTCCCCAAACTGGAAGATCTTAGCAAAGTGATGAAAATGCTGATTTCTTCTCTCTAAGAAAGGGGAAGCCAGCGGTTATCCCAGGAAGAACAGTAAACTGTAAGAAGCTCGTGTTCGTGGGTAAGCGATCAGGTCCCCCGCTTCCTGATCGAGGGGCGTCAACATCTCTTCTGTGTCCATGTGCCTTCTGAGACTAAGCGTGACTGCTATTTAGTTGATGGTGTGACATCTTTTTACTAGAACCAAAGAAGGGACCGTTATATTCTAGAACTGTCTATGATGGAGGGGAAAATTTAATTTGCACAATAATCTTCGCATTTTATGCTCATTTTTAACCTTTAGAATTGACTTTCAGTTAGGACAGAGAGTTTGGGATCAGGAGTTTTTTTTCTTCAAAGAGTAAAAATGATTGAACTTTGTGTTATCAAACCAAGGGTCAGTTAACAAAATAAAGAAAAGAGAGGCAAAAATCACATCAGAGACGTTTGTACTCCTGTCTGCTGTGTGGGCACCACAAGACAAAATCCAATATTGGTGAATCAGGTAGAGACTCCTACATGTTCTTTAAATGTATATACGTGACCAGGTGAGAAGCTAAAAATAATGATGTGACCGTTGACAGTTGTGAGGAGGGGTGAGAATGCTGGCAGGGTGGTATGGGACAATATTTTGTACAGCCGTGAATCCTCACGTGACGTCTGAAGCTGGTAAAACGACGACAAAAGCACAGTATGTGCAAATGATGCTTTTTGGACAATTCATCAAATGGCTGAATTCAGAAATGTTTGAACATGATTGCTTTAAGGAAGAGGTTTCCGAGAAGAGTGGGGTGGCTGCAGAAGAACATTGCTGTTCATTGGCAGCTCTTCGCATTCCTGTTGCTGCTGTAACAAGTCATCTTAGACTTGGTTTAAAGCAACACAACATGGGCTAGACCCATGGCCTGGTGGGAAGGAACCTGGATGGAGCATGGCCGATG
This sequence comes from Tupaia belangeri chinensis, assembly GCF_000334495.1. Lineage (NCBI taxonomy): Eukaryota > Metazoa > Chordata > Mammalia > Scandentia > Tupaiidae > Tupaia > Tupaia belangeri. The sequence goes on along the minus strand of NW_006159686.1, from coordinate 2,244,486 downwards.
GCGGGGTTCAAATCCCAGCCCTGGTGGCTTAGAAAACATGCCAGTACACATGCATGCGTGCCCCAAATCCCAACAAGAGGAAGAAATGGAGGGGCCAGCAGGTGGTGTCATGGCTACATTGCTGGACTCCCACGTAGTCGACTACAGTTTAAGTCCTGGACCCAGCAGGTTAAAAATCACATCAGGTGCATGTGCATGCATGCTCAAAATCTCAGAGGAGAACTGTGGCATGGCCATCCCCCCTGGGAGTGATCTCTTGCTTTCTGTCTCTCTGGCAAGCACCCTATAGCAAAAGTCTCTCTCTAAAAAGCGAGGGAGAAGTGGAGGCAGGATTGCAGTGTGGCCACGCCCCAGGGAAGTGCTTCTCCCTCGCCTTCTCGCGGTCTCTCCGCTGAGCACGGATGCCCTCTGAAAATGTGAAGCACACACGTGAACTGTTTTACGGTTATGGACAAAGTGTAAAGTGGGTCTCCCTGGGCTAGAAGCAACTGGGCAGGATGGGTGGTCCGGGGTTTCTGGGGAGACTCTGCCTCCTTGCCTCCCGGCTCCCGGAGTCGCCCCTCCTTCCATCACCAGGTCTGCAGCCGCCTCACACCGTCTCGGGGAGCGACCCTGCTGCGTCGTCCACGCCGGCCTCGTGGTTTTCTGCATCTGCCGTCACCCCTGACTCTTGTCCCCGTCCCTCTTATGAGGACCCCACGACTGCATCAGTCACACCCCGTTACTCCAGGGTCCTCTCCCCTTCAAGGCCAGCTGGTTTTGACCTTGATGTGACCATGCAGTCACCTTGGCACGCAGTGACATATTCACAGGCCCAAGGACTGGGACGTGGCCATCTCGGGGGCCGTTACTCCGCCTTCTGCAGCCGCCTCACACCGTCTCGGGGAGCGACCCTGCTGCGTCGTCCACGCCGGCCTCGTGGTTTTCTGCATCTGCCGTCACCCCTGACTCTTGTCCCCGTCCCTCTTATGAGGACCCCACGACTGCATCAGTCACACCCCGTTACTCCAGGGTCCTCTCCCCTTCAAGGCCAGCTGGTTTTGACCTTGATGTGACCATGCAGTCACCTTGGCACGCAGTGACATATTCACAGGCCCAAGGACTGGGACGTGGGCATCTCGGGGGCCGTTACTCCGCCTGCCACAACCAGGGTTATTTTGGTGACTTTAAAGTAAAAAAAAATTACTCTGTGGATCTGAAAAATGTTTTTAAAATATTTTGAGGGAAAAGTAGTTCACAGAACAGTGTATGCCATCCGGTCCTAATCTCACATTGTGAAAGTGTGTGCACGTCTGCGTGCACACGTAAGTGTATTTGCAGAGAAAAACTAGCTATTTTGGGGCAGTTTTTCTTCTGAGTAACTTATTTTCATGCTTTCATTTATTTTCCAAATTTACTATGATCAATATGGGTTGCTGAAAAAGAAGGTGTCTGTAAAATCCCTATAGAGTGACCTGTCACTACAAACAAGCTGACGAACTGGACCTCTCTCAAATTCTCTCCAGGACATGTTCAGCTCTTCCCGATCCTTACAGAACTGCGAGCTCCAGTCTCAGTAACAGTGCCTGCTCCGTCTCAGAGACCCAGGGATGTCAGGGCCAGTTATTAGACGCATCCAACCGGGCATAAACTAGTGGCTTTGTCCCGAGGTCGTGGCAGGGCTGGAGCTGTGGTGTCCAGGAAGCTGGGACCCCACGAGCCGCGTCTCTGTCCGAGCTCTGCGTCACGTGGAGCCGGCCGTGCAAGCCTGCCTGCGAAAACCAGTCTGCTCCAGCCTGCCGTGCACAGCGCCGCCTGCGGGTCTTGTCCATGGCAGATGTCACTCAGCTGTCTGGGGGCGGAGCTGAGATGCTGGGATCCAGGCGGCTCTTTGGTGAGGCCGATGCCGCCGCTCCACAGAACACACCCTCAGTAGAGCTTCTGGGGCCAAGACAGGTGACACAAAACCCCAGGTGAGAAGCCCCGGGGTGGGGATGGGAGTGACATGGCAATGACGAGGAGGACAGCGAAGGCTGCCGCATGCCAGGCCTGTGCGGAGGTGGACGTGTTTGAGCACATGGCCAAGGTGAGCCAGGGGCACGGCCACATCTGGGTGGCCAGGTCGACAGCGTCACCCCGGAGCCGGCCAGCGGAGCTTTGCGTCTCCCGTAGCTGCTGGTTACACACGGCCGCTGGAGGACCAGCTAGACCCCAGCTCAGATTCATTCCTAGGTGTGTACCCCACGGGTGACAGGAGTCCACGGAGCATGCGCTGTTCCACGGCCCGCCACTCAGAGCAGCCCACGGTGCTCACCCATGGTGAGAGGGTAAACCGTGGGCATCTATCCGCCAGCCATCGCGAGGGGTCGCATTGCCACAGCCCCGGCATGGGCGAGCCCTGAGATACCACACTAAGTGACAAGAAGCCGGACACAAAAGGCCCCATCCTGTCCGACCCCACTGATGGGACTCGTCCGAACAGACAGAAAGGAAAACGGCGAGAACGAGGCAGAGGTAAGGACGGCTAAGGGTACGGGCTTTCTCTGGGGGTGGCCGGAAGGTTCTAAAGCAGACTGTGGTATTGACTGCCCTCCAGAGCCAGGAGAACATGCACCCCTGTGCCGAATCACCCAGGGTGTGGCGTTTCAGGAGGGCAGTCCAGCTGGCTAACGTGTCCACCAGGGCTTGGGCCCCCTTCTCAGTCAGGTTCCAGGGACCTGGACCCAGGCCCTCCGCACAGGCAGCAGGACGGGAGGACCACAAGGTCTGTGTGCCCAGCCCTGGCCCAGAGCAGACTGGGGAGTGGCTGCTCGCAAGGCCTGGGCAGAGCTGCCTGTGCAGGCCTGCTGTCCACGCACCCTGGTGCAGGAGAACAACGTGGGTGCTGTGAGGGTCCCGCTGTGTTCTGCACACTCCCAGAGCCAGAGCCTGCTTTCTGGGTGGTCCCACAGTGCCGAGGTGAGGTCAGGGACACATCCGCCTAACGGTCACAGTCATGACTTTCAGATGCCCAAGTGGCATGGGGACCCGCTTAACACGCTCACGTTGGGCCCATGACCGCGGGGTGAGGTGGATAGCACTCACCAGCATGGGAGTCTGCACCCCGGGCCAGCGTCGTCTTTCCCGTACTGATGGGAATGGCCCAGGAGACACGTTGGGATGTTTCGAGGCGCCTTCTCCAGCCTCGTTCAGAGCAAACCAGCTCGACGTCTCCCTCTGGGACGCAGTTTGCTGAGGGCACACTGGAGGAGGAGCGCTGGCCGGCCATTCTGATCAGCAGGGTGGGCGCGAGTCCCAAGGGCCTGCCGCTGAGTGACGGCCAGCGGTTAGCCTGGGACTAGGAAAGCCGCGTTGCCATGGAGACCGCCGCCAGGCCCACGCTCAGGTGCTTCTCCCCGTGCTGTCCGAATGTGTGTTTCATAAAAATGTTAATGCGCTCTAATTGCTTCGAAGCCGCCACCTCCATACTTGAGTTCCACATCAAAGAGTACAGGCCCCACGTCCCGGGGCACAGCGGTCCCTCTCTTAGGGACGGGCTCATCACACGTGTGTAGACCCGGCCCCCGGGCAGAGGGCCCGCGTGTCTCCTCTCCCTCCTGGACTAGGACGAGCAGGCTAGTCTTCCTGCGGCTTCCAGGCCTTGGCCGCGGCCTCCTGTGAGCCGGGAGGAGAGGCCAGAGCCTTGCTGGCTCTGTTTTCCCAGCAGGTCCACCGCACGCACACAGCCTGTGCCGAGCAGTCCACGCGGAAGCCCGGGTCCCGGAGCGTGCATATCACTGTTTCCTGAGCCCCGGAGGTGGAGGAGGGGAGCGGGGACAAGGGCACTCCCTCTGAAGCTTGGGTGTCAGTATTAACCCCGGTGACGGCGAGGCAGAGTGAACTCCGGGTCTCACGGGCCCTTCCGTCCACACCTGCATGTAGAAAATAGGCTCTCGGAGGCAGAGATCCAAGTTTGAAAACAAAGCTTCTTCTGACAAAGCCCTGGTGGCCGAGGGTAACGGTCCCGGAAGGACAGCCATCCCCGCTTTCCCCTCCCCTCCTGCCCGACGTCTGCCTCTGACACCGCTCAGGACTCAGACCTCAGTGTGCGGCCCGGGCAGCCGGGGTGTCTCACACAAACCCTCTTGCTTTACACCCTCTGCCTCAGTTTACCTTTCTATGGTGGGAGTACCATGTCCCAAGTCCTCGCTGCGGCCGAGGGTGTCTGACGCTGTCTGGGCCAAAGGTCCACCTTCCGGGGTGAGCTCCTTCCCCCGACGCTATCTGACCCCATGACCCAGAGAGGAACGGGGTCTCAGCTGGGGCAAGCAGAGGGTGGACAGCGCAGGCTCACAAATGGCAGCAGACTGAGGACTGGGAGGTCGGAAGTCACACCCCTGCTCACCCGATAACCCCTGATCACCCCCCAGCTGCCGGCAGGTACCTGGGGTGGGAGTGATTATAAACACCTGCTCCCCGCTCACTCCTGGCACCGTAGACATGTACAGGCATGAAGCAAAAGCTTAGGACCAGCCCATGGCAGGGGGGTTAAGGATAATGGATCCCACGTGGCCAATGGCATGGTTCAAGTCTCAGAGCTGGCAGCTTGAAAAGCACTCTGGGCATGTGTACATGTGTGCCCAGAATACCAGCAGGATGGGGACATGGAGGACACAAGGCCTTGGTAGGACCACATGCCCTGGGGGTCCTTTCTTCCTGTCCTTCCCCTGTCCTGTCTCTCGTGAGTGCATGCACTCTTTGGCAAAATCAAAAAGATGAAGAAAGAAAGAAAAGGCCTTGTTTACTCATGTCCACAGAAAATAACCAACTCTAAAAAGTTAATAATTAACGTGGTTTATTTCTAAGCAGAATATGAGTGACCTAGGCCCGGAGAGGAGGCAAACATGCCTTTCTCGGGGTGATCAGGTACAGGGGTTCCTTTTATCTGATTTTGAGAGTGACAGACAAAATTAGTGAAGAGATTTCCATTGGTCTGGCCCAAAAAGGTGGGACATGCAGAAGTGGGGGCTTGTGGGTTGTAGGTGGGTTCCACAAAGAGGATGCAGCATAAGTAAACAACCTGAGACTACGTTCGGACACTCTTTGTCCGAATCAATATTTCTGTGGTTTTGACATCTTGTCTTTAAAAAAATGGCAAATCTCCACTCCCTCTCTTACCCCCACCACTGTGCTGGCCAAAGGTGCTTGGAGAAGATAACGGGATCTTCCCTGTTATATAAACCGATGGGCTTCCAGGGGGCGGCTCTGGGATGTCGGCGGGTCAGTGACGCGGAACGTCTGCCTGCACTCCCCGGGCAGAGCCGACAGCACCCCCAGCTGTGCTCAGCCTTCATGGGCGCAAATAATCCCTTTTCCGGACAGAAGGCAAGTCGATGGCACTTGAGGCTAGGTCCTCCTGGTTCAGGGACAACACTGATACCATGCTCCCCTCTGAGTCCCTTTCGGGTTTCTGCAGACGCTTGTTCCGAGGAGTTAGCATGTGCATGTTGAGCACGCCCTGCCCACAGAGACCCCTGCTGCAGAGGGGCCGTGGTAACCAGCACCTGCCGCACAGGCAGAGGGGGACCCACTCCCTGCAGAAGGTGGGCGTCTCCTGGGAGCCCTGCTGGGGAAAAGCACGGGCGTCTGGGAATCCACTGTGGTGCTGCTCATGATGCTGAGGCTCGAGCATGACTTAAACGTTTGGCCGAGGGCCAAGGCAGACTGGGTGCTGACAGCCTCATGTGACGGAGCACGGAGACCGGCAGGTACACTCCTAGGGACGCGGACATGCTGGTCTCCTGTCCCCACAACAGGCTGTTCACGTTACAAGGAATGTGCGCCATTAGGAGACGCTGCCTCAGACCACAGGACGGCTTTATTAGACAGACCCTAACAAGGGCTGGAGGGTGGAGAGCCTGGGGCCGCCCGCACTGCCGCGGGGAGCAGCTGGCTGTCCCTCACAGGTTACACAGCCGGCACGGCGCCAGAAAATAACCAACTCTAAAAAGTTAATAATTAACGTGGTTTATTTCTAAGCAGAATATGAGTGACCTAGGCCCGGAGAGGAGGCAAACATGCCTTTCTCGGGGTGATCAGGTACAGGGGTTCCTTTTATCTGATTTTGAGAGTGACAGACAAAATTAGTGAAGAGATTTCCATTGGTCTGGCCCAAAAAGGTGGGACATGCAGAAGTGGGGGCTTGTGGGTTGTAGGTGGGTTCCACAAAGAGGATGCAGCATAAGTAAACAACCTGAGACTACGTTCGGACACTCTTTGTCCGAATCAATATTTCTGTGGTTTTGACATCTTGTCTTTAAAAAAATGGCAAATCTCCACTCCCTCTCTTACCCCCACCACTGTGCTGGCCAAAGGTGCTTGGAGAAGATAACGGGATCTTCCCTGTTATATAAACCGATGGGCTTCCAGGGGGCGGCTCTGGGATGTCGGCGGGTCAGTGACGCGGAACGTCTGCCTGCACTCCCCGGGCAGAGCCGACAGCACCCCCAGCTGTGCTCAGCCTTCATGGGCGCAAATAATCCCTTTTCCGGACAGAAGGCAAGTCGATGGCACTTGAGGCTAGGTCCTCCTGGTTCAGGGACAACACTGATACCATGCTCCCCTCTGAGTCCCTTTCGGGTTTCTGCAGACGCTTGTTCCGAGGAGTTAGCATGTGCATGTTGAGCACGCCCTGCCCACAGAGACCCCTGCTGCAGAGGGGCCGTGGTAACCAGCACCTGCCGCACAGGCAGAGGGGGACCCACTCCCTGCAGAAGGTGGGCGTCTCCTGGGAGCCCTGCTGGGGAAAAGCACGGGCGTCTGGGAATCCACTGTGGTGCTGCTCATGATGCTGAGGCTCGAGCATGACTTAAACGTTTGGCCGAGGGCCAAGGCAGACTGGGTGCTGACAGCCTCATGTGACGGAGCACGGAGACCGGCAGGTACACTCCTAGGGACGCGGACATGCTGGTCTCCTGTCCCCACAACAGGCTGTTCACGTTACAAGGAATGTGCGCCATTAGGAGACGCTGCCTCAGACCACAGGACGGCTTTATTAGACAGACCCTAACAAGGGCTGGAGGGTGGAGAGCCTGGGGCCGCCCGCACTGCCGCGGGGAGCAGCTGGCTGTCCCTCACAGGTTACACAGCCGGCAGGCCGCCAGCCCTCCCATTCCTGGGTATACACCGCAGAGGGATGGAGACGCACGACGTGACAACGTGTACACAGCCGGCACAAAGGATACACGTGTCCGCACCGGTGGGTACGGGCAGACGGCAGTCCACCCGGGGACAGCGGACGGAGCACAGGCCCCGTGACTACACGGATGACCACGACACGGGATGCCGAGTGCAAGCAGCAGACCCAGGCCGTGAGTGTCGCCTCCCTGTCCACTGCCAAGGACGGGCAGACTCGGGGGTGGCGAGCAGGTGAGCGGCCGCCAGGGCTGGGGCTGGGAACTGGGGAGTGACCGCGCTGAGGCGGTGAGGACGCCCAGAGGCTAGGAGGCTCCTAAAAACCACCGAGTGGTGACTTCAGGTGCTAAGGGAGTTAAGTTTCAGTAAATCTGAGGCCAAAAAGGTCAGGAATGTTGTGGGTGAAAAAGAAGTTGCCTGGGATTTGCTATTTTTTCCCTTTTTGTGTGTGCCATAGGGTGCATGCGCTTGCCACAGAGACCCAGAGGGAGAGAGTGAGAATTCACCCCACCAGCCCTTCTCCCCCACCCTGTTCTTGAGACTGGGGCGCGCAGCTGGAGAAACACTGGCCGCATGTGTGCCTGCCCGAAAGGGCGAGAGACATGGCCCTGCGTGAGAAAATCTCTCTCAGCGCCTGCACCCTCTGCCCAGCAGACAGCCTTACGGACGGTCTCCAGCCTCCGAAAGCGTGCCCAGGTGCCGGGGTGAGCTGGAAGCCCTGTCACTGACGCCACGCCCGGGCTCCAACGCTGCTTCCATGGGATCCCACCGCGCGACAGCCATCCTGTCCCAGGGATTTGCAGCAGGGTCGATTCCCCTTCCCTGGCCGGGGAAACCTTTCCAATCACCCGGTGCACGGACACAGCAGCGGTGTAGACAGATTGCCGGCATTCCCACCACAGCCAACGGTGAGACTCTGGAATGAAGGACATTTTTTTCTTTAAACGAAAGACTTTGTCAAGGCTTATGGCGAAGCAGCTTTGAATAACCCTGTAATTCACTCCCGCCCGGGCCCCAGAATGAAGGAAAGGCCCGTGCAGGCGGCGAGGCGGGCGCTGCGGTCTCTCCTGCTCAGGTGCACTTAGGCGGGACGTCATAAATGGGTTGGAAGCAGTCTTCACCCGAGGCAGAACCAGCCTCATTACCAAGGAAGGAAATGTCTCCTGTCTTTCGCTGTCAGTTTTGTCAATTTTGCCCGAAGCTGCAGAAGCAATGTTTTCCTTACTATGCAGCAGCGCGAAGCTTGCTCTCCTTTGCTTTGGGAAGCCTGCACCCCAGTGTGGGGCCGGAATGCAGCAGCTGACCTCTGTGGTGGGGGCAGGCCCCTGCGGAGCTCAGCTGGGCGCCCTGAGACACCTGGCTCGGACAAGTTTGCAATCGTGTCCAGGTTACCGGGTCCTTTACCCCCTCTTTGCTTTCTCCAGAGAGAGGAAAGACACTGGCCGGTGCTCCTAGGCAGCCGGGGGTTAGTTAGGCTCCCGCAGTAAGGCGCGTCCCGTGCACAGACCTCAGCCCGGGGGAGCGTGGAAGCGCACTGAGAGGAGGGAAGCCTCTGAGGCCCGGGCCTCACCGACCGCGGACACGGAGTAAGGAAGCCACAACGACAGCTCCACTGACGCTGTTGGCAGCCTTGCTACAGGGAACCCCGAGCACAGCCCCCTTGGGGGAAGAAGCCAGCCAGGCAGGGGAGCGCCATTTCTGTGAACTGCCAGAGAGAGGCAGAGCGGCAGGCGGAAAGCAGGCCCTTGACCCGGGGACCGGAGGGGACGCAGCGGCGTCCTGCAGGGCAGTGGTGATGTCCTAGCAGCACGCTGGGAGCGCAGCAGGGACAGACCAGCACATGGAGCTGCCCCGTGCAGGGAGCGAGCCAGGCCGGGAACTCAGCTCCGCAGGGCTGATCGGTGACAACTACGGTGGAAGCCGCGTGAATTGTGGCTGGGGAGCCCGCTGCCCCAGGACCCGGGGACAGGAGGGAGGACGGATGGGACAAGGCCACCTGCAGGCTGTGGGGGGTCCCTTCCAGCGCTCCCAGCCTCCCCACCCTCACATCCTGGTCCCGGCCCACCCCACATGGGACCTCCTGCTCCCCCGTCCCACGAGTGCCCTCCTCTGAGGGAAAGCGGAGGATGGCTCCCCACCCCACCGCACCCTGCACCCCGCAGGTCGGACCGTCATCACCGGGGAGAGAATACACTTTCCCATTTCAAAGGGCCGCGGGCCGCTGACGCCTGCCTTCCGGACATTGGGAGCACGTACAATGCTTTGAGGGATGAAAGTGGACGACTCGAGGTCTGCGTCCAATAAAGTCATTTCCTTTTTACTACGAAGCAGTTTGGGCTGAGAGAAGCTGCGATCTTATCCCTCTGGTCAAGGACAGCCTAAGGCTCTCGGGTCTCCAAGCCGTCACCTACGAGTGTGGCCTGGCAGTGACTGTGTCTGCTGTCCCCATTACGCCCTGCCCACGCCCCCCCTCCCCCCGGCTGTGACATAGCCCAAGGTTGTCGTAGCCAGAGCGGCGGGGGGGGGGGGGGGGAACAGTAAATGCTCCACCCTGTCCTCCAGGTGTCACCCCTGTGTCTCTGCCTGCTTCTCCTCGTGGTACCAAAGGTTGCTTCCCGGGCCTGGAGGAGAGGGAAGACTTTGTGGTCAGCAGGACCCCACCCCAAGGGGTTGCAGCTGGAAAGCAGAAAAGACAACTAGCTGGCCTTCCGACTTGTCCAGACTGAGCACAGCATGCCAGGCCGGGTCAGGGGACAGTCCCCTCCAGAAAGGAGCAGTGCACCTAGGGGTCCTTCCCGTCACCCGCCTCCAAACAGCTCGGACCTCAGAACAAGATCTTCCTGCCCGGGACTATCCCACGGTCAACGGAGGCATTGCGAGACGAGGCTCCTCCCAGCTTCCGCTCTGCCTTTCAGCGAGTGTGGGTTTTCCCTCTGCACTCTCCCCTCATGGTCACGAGACAGCTCCAAGGCTTCAGGCATCACGGGTGGATGTGACATGAAAGGACAGACGTCCCCATGTGTCGCTCGGAAACACGGAGCGCTTCCAGGCATGGTCAGCAGCTCACTGGGCCTCTCTGGCCAGGGCTGTTGGCTGTCTCTCCTGAACGGATCTCTGCGGACTAAAACGAGGTACTCACGCCTGGCTTAGGGGAGCTCGTGACCCAGAGGAGGTGCGCATTACCCCAGGGATGACACTAGGAAGGAGAGACCCCGGGCTCTGGCTTTCTCGAAGGAATTGGAGCAAGCTCCTGCGGCACCCGTGAGGGGAGGAGAAGGGAGAGGAGCCCGGGGTGGAGAACACCCTGGGGAACGGCAGGTCCTGCCGATGCTTCTCGGGCCGGATCTGCTGACCTCACCCGGTCCGGCTCCGCTGCCTTCCCGCCCACAGCTCCGGAGTTGGGCTGTGCTCGGCGCCGCCCGGATGGCACGTGCACCACCTTCCCTCTGACTCCGGTACCCGAGCAGGGACACGTTCTTACCTGTTCACGTCGTTAGCAGCGCCGGGGCCGGGAGGCTTCGAGCTTCACCTGAGCCGCGGCCAGCTCCCGGGGGGAGATCGACGGGGAGGTCATCGTACCGGGGAAGTAATTAGGGGGAGGACGCGAGACGGCACTTCTCGGCAGCCACGGCTACCAGGTGTCATGGCCAGCGACGCCCAGGAGAGCCCCGTGAGCGGGAAGGGCTGCTACACGGATTACAGCAGAGCCCGGCCCTGGGTGCAGGCGGCGTGGGAAGCGGGGCTCTGTACCGAGCGAGGCCGGCCTGGGCAGAGGGCGAGGGGCGAGACGGCCGCGCTGCTCAGACAGCTGTCTGCGACGCTCAGTGCCACTTCCCACGCGGCCCGGGGAGCAGCCGGGCCGCGCCCCTGAGACAAGGCTGCCCTGACCCCGAACCTACCTCAAAACCGAAAACCGTCGCCCACCGGCTCCTCCAGATTCTTAGTTCTGCCTTCCTGGGCAACCTCACCTGCAGCTCCCCAGACCTGCTGACCCTGCCCCTTTGCCACGGAAATGCTCGCCCACGCCCAGCGAGCCTCCTGGACCCCGCGGGTGTTACTAGTCATGGGCGTCCTGAAGGGCGCGGGAGCACAGCACGGGGAGGCCGGCCCCTTCCGGCGACTTTCCCAGCATGCACTGGCTCCTGCTCCTCCCGAGGAGCCCTGCCGTGGGTGTGGGACACGGGGACAGGGACCGCCAGGGCCATCGCAGCCCGACACGAGTGTGGTGGGGACAGCTGCATCCCAGGACCTGGGACTGTCACTTGCCACAGCCAAAGGGACTCTGCAGATGTGACCAACTTAGAGACCGTTTCTGGGGCGATTGTTGGGTTATCCACAGTGAGGGATGAGGGGACCTGATCACAGGGTCTTCACAAGAGGAGGCAGAGGAGCAGGGCCCACACGACCTCAGCAGGGGTGGAGAGAGGCGCCCTGGGCCGAGGAGCGCAGCTGCCGAGAGGCTGGCAGAGGGGACGGGTCTTCCCCGGAGCCTGCAGACACCCCTCGAGTCTCGCCCCATGTGTTAGTCCGCAGGGCCTGCGTGCAAATAGGCGCAAACGGAGTGGTTTCACGCTGCACCAGTGGGCGGCTCACACTTCTGAGAGCCACAGCCCAGCCGGGCGGCCTGGTGCTTCCACCGAGGCTGGCGGGCGGGGGTGTTCCAAGCCTCTCCCCTTGACATGCAGATGGCCACTGCCTTCACGCCCCTCCCATCCATTCACATCTGTGCTCAGAGGCCCCCTTACAGGGACACTATCCGTGGTCAGCGAGGGCCGCCCTAATGACTGCGCGTTCACCAATTCTAACTGCAAAGCCGTTTCCAAGTGAGGTCCGTGGGAGGAGCAGCGCGAGCCCCAGGACATGACAGCGGGAGGGTGGCCTGCGGGTTTCGGCTCCCAACCTCGATGCCTCTCCTGTGTGGGCTGATGAAAGCAGCTCATCCCGCACGGATCCCAGCTACGAGCCGTTGGAAGGTCAGTGACTTGGCGAGTTCTGGGAGCGGAATGCGCTTTGAGCTGCCAGGCATCTGGGGAGCCTCCCCGACCAGGGGCTGATGAGGGCCCGCTTCCATCTGGCACTGTCTTCCCACACCTCTTGCTCTTCCCGATCTCTCGCTCTGGGGAAGCAAACTGCCATGCTGCGGCCAGCCCTGGGAAGAAGCCGCATGACAGGAACCAGTGTCCACTCAGCATCGGTGGGCCTGGTCCTGCCAGTAGCCTGGGAGCAGACCACCCCTACCCAGCCCCCAGAGGACGCAGTCCGGCCACACCTCCACGGCCCTCCGGAGAGACGCGAGGCCGCAGACTGCTGTGCGCGGAAACAGCGATGTAATAACCGCGTGTTGCTTTGAGCTGCTAAGTTCCGGGAGGATCTGTTATACACGTCGGACCACCGAGTGTGCCGAGGCATCTTCATGAGTCTCTTACTGTCGCCATCTTAGGAAGCCCTTAGGTCCGGTTTCTCAGAGAGCAATTACACGCCAAAGGCCACAATTGGCTCCCCTTCAAAACCTCACCTTCAACACCACACTCTGATTGGCCACTTTCCACAGCAAATCGGTGAGCTTAGAATCCCTCAGATTTGCATTTCCGGCACCTCGTGATTGGTCCACAAAGCAACCAATCATAACCCACCTCTTACAATCCTTCATTCAACCAATCACTGCCCACCACCATGTATATAACCACGATCCCTGGCCCACAATCGCCAGACGACCCTGAAAACCCTGAAGAGTTGTGACACCACGGCGTCTCCAGACGGCCCTGAACAGCCGTAACACTGTCGTCTCTCTGCGCTGAAACCTGTTCGACTGTCCTGTGGGCCAGGGCACGCCAACAGATAACAGGTAAGAAGTTCTGGCTGCCGGGGCCTGCCGGTGCTGCAGCAGCTGAGGCCACACCCCAGTGGGAAGGTCCTGGTTTGCACCGAGGGCTCCCTGTTCCTGCAGGCTCATGGTTGGGGCCGGCTGAGACCGTGCGAAGGCCCAGTTGGAGGTGTCTGGTTTTCTGTCTCCCATGGAGAACTGTAAAAGTTCGGGTGAATTCCTACATGTGGAGAGTGAAGGGACCTTCCAGTGACGTTGGGATGAGGGGAAGCTCGCTGAGCTGCGTGCACTTCCTGTCTGGTGCTGACGGGGTGGCATTTTAGAATGCTTGTGTATGTGAAGAACTACTTTACAAATCCACCTACGTGCCCTCCTGTGACACTGAGCTATTTTGTGAGAACTTGACATTCTGATTTCATTCCTGTTCGTAATGAGACGGAAATCTTTAATCAGAGTATTCAAACAATCGGGCGTCACAAACCTCGGCTTTCTGAAGCTTTTTGCAAATTGCAATCATTGGGGGAAAAAAGCTGGAAAGAAAGACGCAGAAGCTTATCCCCACAGCAGCATACCAGGGACAGGGTCGATTAAATTAGGAGCCTGCAAACTGACAGGCCAGACTGGATTTTATTTTGGGATTGTATTTTGAAATGCCCTGACCCAGAAGGAGAATCTATTGATACAGTGCTTATGTTTAATTAAATTGATCTTCTCTGTTCGCATAAAATTGAGAAAGCTTCTAATTTTGCAAGATCTACATTTGGTAAGGTGTTAAAAGAAAGCTTAAGTAGAGGTAATTTATTTGATAGGTTTTGTGTTGTAAAAATATTTGTCAAAGAAACGTCTTCTCAGTGGAAGCGAGGACTGTCCCTGAGGAAATCCTGGAGCCGAGTGTTCGATGCTTAACATCGACATTTAAGAATCGGTGGCGGGGACGCCCCTTAGGTAGCAGCCCTGGTTCTGAGCTTGCACTATTAGGTGGTCTGGACGTCACGACCCAATTCTTCTGACTATGCAAAAACGTGCCACGGCTTCCCTAGTGACCCGTACTGTCCTGTAAAGAAGTACTCTTCAGAAAAGTAACAGTGCCACAGTGTTAGACATACAGGACGGGTGTAAAAACGTCCCAAGGATAATTCACTGTGTTATTTTTAAATTAATATAAAATGTAGCGATGTAAATTATTTGTATTCAGATCATGAATTTAGCATTTCTATTTTAATGTACATAGACGTGACTTTAAACAGTGTTTCTAACACCACGTACGTACATCTCTATCTGTATGTACATGTGTGTGTGTGTGTGTGTGTACATAGTTTGCCGTAGGGCATGTGCCCTCGCTGGAGAGGTGAGAAAGCACCCCAGGGGGAGGGAGGACGGCCATGCGGCAGTCCCTTCTCCATTCTCTCAGGATTTGGGGCGTGAACACGTACTTGCACCCGGTGTGTTTTCAAGTCGAAGAGTCTGTGGCTCGAACTGGTCAGTCGTGGGATCCAGCACCTTAACCTTGTACCAACAGCTGGCCCTGGGTGGGGGAAGGCTTTCAGCAGCTACAGGACGGCCACCCTGGATGGTGGCCACCCTGATGTCACCGGCCAGAGCCTGTGTGAACCCAGAGGCGCCTCGGCTGGCCCGTGGACACCCTGCGGGGCGTGGGGCAGGAGGGTCAAGCGAGCCTCTATGGGGCACCATCTACTCTGTGAAGCTGCTCAGAACGCTGGCAGGCCCACGTCCAGGTCTTCGAGTCACGCGTAAAAGCGCCGTGGAAGCACGCTGGGTTTTGGTATTTGTTCATTTGTTACTTCCGGAGCTGGAGGTGACCCTACAACCACTGCAGAAATTCCCTTGGAAATGGAGCAGCCAGGCCCACGGAGCCCAACCTGTCCTTGGGTTCTCCCGGGGCTTTGGCCGCCTGGCGGGAAGGATCTGCCATGCCACGGCCCCGGAGTGCACCAGCTGGACGTCCTCTACCCAGGGCCGCCATCTGTCCGGAGGTCCAGACGGTCCCGGGGCTGCCCCGACTCCGAAGGCCGGTGCTTCTGAGTGGCTGGCTAGAAAGGGCAGTGCATGTCCTAGGGTGACCTGCAGGGCTTGGGGCACTTCTGACCCCCACCCACTTGTGACACCAGAAGTGACACAGCCGAGGTCCACGGAGGGGCAGGCGCCTCGTCCACACGGCTGCACTGCAGTCCTGGGATTCCCTCACCCGCGTGGACGACAAACCCAGCCTGCAGGCCCTCCGGCCCCTCAGGTGTATGTGCGGGCGCTAAAAGCTCCAGCCCCTACCCACAGGGAGGCCCCTTGGTAACCACCCGTCCTGAGCCTATCCAGGGCCCCAGCAGGAGCCCAGCAGCCACATCCCACTGGAACAAAGATGCCCCCAGTGCCCAACCTGTGAGTCTGGGCTGAGCCAGGGTCTGGGCTTCAGCCTACGTACTGGAACAAAGATGCCCCCAGTGCTCCTATCTGCGGGGGTCTAGGGCGCTCGGTGCAGGATCCAGGACACACTTGGGTCCCACCACAGGTTACCTGATGCTCTGTCCGTCCCTTGACTCTTCCCGGACAAACATCTTTATGCGTTGGTGTGTGCAGCTGCGGGACCTGGGCTGAACAGGCGCTGGCCGAACACATCAGGCTGAGGGGCTGGGAGGGGTCCTGCCAGGGCACTGGCCACACAGAACACGCAGCCCGGGCTCGGCAGTGACCTCCTCCCTTTCCACCACAAACTCTGTTGGCAGCAAACCCGGTTTCTGACTGCACAGGTTAATGAAGTCCAAATCGCGCCCGTGTCTCCGAAGCTAAGATGCTTCCTGGGCGGAGCTCTCCGACCCCATCACGTTGCCTCATCGAACTCACACCCAGCAGGTGAGGACCAGGGACCCGACGCAAGTCCCGCTCCACTCTGCTCGCAGCCGCCACCCAGGACCCGCCTGTAGCTTCTGGTGGGCTTTCTACGCCGTGGGTTATTAAACCAACCACTCGACAATCCTGCCTTGTTTTCTCCCAATGTCCAAACTACACTGACAAGAACAGGCCTCAGATTCACCACCTGACCGGTGACCGAGCTGTGTCGGAGCCGGCAATTCTGCGGAGAGCCCCACCACCACCGAGGGCGGCAGGAACCAGGGCGTGGGTGTCGAACCCGAGATGCGTCTGTAATCAAGTACACGAACACACAGCAGTTTATTGAGCACACGTACGGCCCTGGGGTACATGTAAAACAGTGTAAAAGTCGGCAACTAGTCAGGTTATTTATAATTAGACTCTGTCCAGAGTGCTCTCCTCGCCCAGCCAGGATCAGCCTTTAGTCTCAGTAGTACCCAAATAAAATGGCACCCAGGACTGGCCAGGGAAGGCCTACACCACCCTCTGGCTGTCCTGTGGCTCAAGACAGCACACACGTTCTCATGATGTGTGTTTTCTTAAAAACAAGAGAAGCAATGTCAATGGTTTAAAAATAAGTATGTTTTGAAGCAGCAGACAACATACACTCGCTACCAGCCTACGCCGCACACCGGGACAAGGGCGAGCCGTGTGGCTTGGGGACCACAACGTCGCTGCTGTACAGTCCCTGCAGCGTCTGGCGTCCGTTTTAGCTCTAAAAGAAAAAATTCTCCTCTTCCTCTGTGAGATGTGCATTAATTAAACAGAAAAAACGTCAGCGCACATGGCCCTTGGGGAGAAGCTCCTGAAGACAAAGGGATGCGGCCCGCCGTGTGCCTCTCCCAGGACGCCCCGTCGGGGTTTGGGTGAAGAGGAAGCACCGCAAAGGGCGAGCAGAGGCCTTTCCTGGTGAGGCGACGTACCTGGAACCTGCCCCTCTCCTGCGGGAGCCCCCACGCACTGGGAGCCCAGCCACAGTCCAGGACCAACTCACTGGGTGGGAGAAGAGGAAGGAAGCCGTCCAGGGACAGGCAGGTACGGAAGGGCCGAGGGTGGCCTTCCCAGCCGGGCCCCTTCCTGGCGCACCCCGCCAGCACTCTGGCCCGAGTCTCGGACACCACATACGTGGGGCCTCGGGCCGTCAGGCCCTCCCGCTGGCCAGCACTGCGCTTGCTCTCGATCGCTGGCGGTCGTACCTCACAGAGACGACGAGGAAGAGCAGGAGGGTGGCCCCCTGAATGGCAGCCAGGAGGAAGAAGTAGTAGTTCAGATAGCAGCCATTGATGTTGCCTGGACGGGGCGGAAGAGAGCGGCCGTGAGCAGCACTTCGCAGGGACTGGGGACTCCGTTAGTTAACGCCCCGGGGCTCGTCCTAAGGTCAGAGTGACTTTAACCATGGTCACAGGAAAGGAACTCATCTGGGCCAGCAAGTGGCGTGGAGGTTAAGGCAGCTGGACCCACCTGGCCAACTTCGTGGTTCTAGTCCCTGACCCGCGATTAAGAGGGGCAAAGGGCTGTGTTGTGATGTAGTAAATACGACGATGCTCGCGGCCCAGTGAGGGGGCAGGGGGCAGAGCTGGGGACAGGCCACGAGAGGGAAGGCCACCTCGCTCGCACAGCTCCCGCGGCAGCCCAAGCACACGAGGCTCTGGTCCGCTGGTTACTCCCGAGGTGGTAAGAGGCTCTTACCAAAGTCTGTGTGGCTGCTCATCCACCCAATGGCCCTGAGAGACACCAGCGCCAGCAGCCCTGAGCCCACGAATGAGCCCACGCCAGAGAAGAAGAAGAACAAGCCCATCACGGCGCTCTGCATGGACTTGGGGGCGGCTGAGTACGCAAACTCGAGGCCTGTGGGAGGAGAGAGGTTGCCGTGTGGACGGAGCGCTGACTGGCCACACCCCACCTCAGACACAGCCGCACGGCCGACCCCGGCACAGGCCTGGCCCTGCTAGGCGAAATTTCTCTGCGACCTCAACTGATGAGAGAGTGTGAAAATAAAGTACGTATTTTAAAATGCAAAATCTACTTAAGGACTCTCTTTCAAAGGCAATCCACTTGGAAATGATTCCATCAGGCCCGTCTGCAAACCCAGGTTTCGTAACAGCTAGACGTGGAGAACCACGATGCCGTCTACGCGAGCAGCCTCGCTGCTGGGTCTGCCCCCACGATTCACCAGCCAACTCGATGCGAGCCCCCGAGGGCTGCAGAGTGCGCCCACGTTCCACACGCTCCTTCCCCGTCTCCCAGCAGCCCGAGACACGGCAGCAGACTTCCGTGCACAGGACAGGGAGACGTGGCGAATGAGCACCTGCAAATGTGGGACCCTGGGAGGAAGCCGCAGCTACAGAGAGCCTCGTGTGCTACGCTCCGACGTCCCGACCCGGGAGGCCTCACCTGCTATGCTGGCGAAGACCTCGCTGATCCCGATGAGCACGTACTGGGGAACCTGCCACCATATCGGCAGGTCCGCGGCGTGGTAGACCACGTTGCCGATAGTCTGGTTAATGGTTTTCTCCTTCACGAGGTTCAGTCGTTTACTCTCCAGGATCCCTAGAATGCACAGGCAGGTTAGTACAGCACTTCTCCTGAGCCTCTGCAGTCAGACCAGGTGCCTGCTGCAGGGTGGCTGCCAGTGACCTGGGGAACGCCCACGGGGCACGGCCAGCCACAGCTCCCGAGCTGAGCCCGCGGCGACCCAAGGCGGCCATGCAGAGGGACAGCGTGTCGTGTCCATGGGGGCTTGAGGACGTTCTCCTTATTTGTCCACGCACAAGGAAGACCGCGAAAGAGCACCCCGGCAGGCTCGACGCCTCGGCCCCCAAGCCGGCCAGGCACACCGGGTGCCAGGTGCTCAGGGAGTCTCGACGAGAGCAGCCAGCCTGCCCAGGTCACCGTGCCACCCGGGAGCAAGGGAGACGCTCTCGCAGACTGAGAATGACCTGTCTGTCCCCAGGGAGCGCCATACTGGCCGACAGGTCATTTCACCTCTCAGTTCTCCGAGAACACATGGCAGCTAACCCTTCGCTGTCCTCTGGCTTTGCACAGATTTTAGTTTCTCGAGTAACACATGCTTTTTAAAGAGAATGCCCCTAGTATACAGTTCACTTTCTGAGCCTGCAGGAAATTTATTAAGTAAATGTACGTACGTACACATGAGCACACACATGCCCACATACACACATGCACACGCACGCCCACACTCACGCCCTCAAGCAGTCTGGGGTAAGCAGTGGCCTCAATGAGTCGTAGCCCTTCCTGGGCTCTTCCCACTGTGCACTCTGCCAGCACTTCTGTAAAGCAGGGGTGTCGGAGCCTGGCCTGGAAGTCTCCCAGCTACCCGCCAGGCAGCCAGCAGCTACACAGACATGCCAAGAAACCACTGTAGTGCCCGAGGGGCTCTCAGGACGGCCCCCAGTGGTTCAGCCATGAATGAAATCAAAAGAGAAGGTGACAGTTAAGGACCCCAAACCAAGCATCTCCTAGAAGATGCTCAGGGAGACCAAGACCCTCTGCTTTCTCTGGGGAGAGAACAGGGACCCCCTCCATGGCATCAGAGCAGCCTGATCACAGGGCACAGGGAAGGCCCCTGGGCCAGAATCCCAAACAGCTGTGGGCCCGACCTAAGCCCACCACCCTGTGGACAGTCTGCAGAGCCGAGACATACGTGAGCATGTGCACACACGTGCGCACACACACAGACACTCTGCAGAGCCAAGACAGACAGACACACACACACACACACACACACACACACACACACTCTCCAACAAAGCAGCCTCCTCCCGTCTACCCTACACGCAGGATCCAAGATCCAGTCCTTGTTCTTGCTATTCCCTGAGGGCCGCGGGCTGGGGGAGGAACAGGACAGGCGGGGCACACAGGGGCACTGGCTCAGACGCCACTCACTCGGCTCACCTATGATCAAAGGAAAACACAGCGGTCCCCCAAGGGCCCCGCCTCTAGAACAGAGGTGGAAGCCCAGGGACCAAGTTCTTCAAACCTATTAAGCACTCCATCAATATATTCCCTCGGCCACAGCAGACGAGGGCAGCTAGGAACAAGGCTGTTCCAGAACATTCCACTGCGTTTTAGCAGTGCTAAGCTCAAACCCTGGGAGCAGCAGGTGAGAGGCACTAGACACAGGGATGCGAGGTGGGAGTGCCGGCTGCTCTACCCCTGCTCCCTGTCTCAGTCACTTGCAGACATCCCTAAGAGCAGTGCTCCAAAGCTCGCTGAGGTCGGCCACGACGCAGCTCCCTCAGCGAAGACGGCCAAGGGCTCGGGGCTGGGACACTGACCACAGCACGGGGCTCACCAGCTGCCCTCGGGCTCCCTGGGCACCTGGGCACTGGTTCCTGACAGGACGGATGTTTGGAGGCGAGGGGTGGCCCTGTCCCTGAATCTGTGACATGTTTCTCCCCAGGGAAACACAATCTCGTTTTTTAAAAAACGCAGTCTATTCAGAGACCTAGGGTTAAGACACATAAGGTGGAGTGCTCATGCTAGAGAATTAAATAGCACCTTTCATGTACAAAAATTCATCTATTCAGACCAGCAGATGGCATAATGGCCATGTGGCTGGACTCCCATGTAGCCGATTGTGGTTTGAGTCTAGGACTGGGTAGCTTAGACTCATGCCGGGCACATGTGCATGCGTGGCCATCCCTCCTGGGGGTGATTTCTCACTTTCTGTCTGTCTTTCTGGAGAGCGCACGTGCCTTATAGCAAAATACTCTGAAAAAAAAAAAAAATCTATTCGGACCAGCAGTTAGCTATGGTAATGGCTATGTCGCTGGATTCTCGTGTAGTCGATTGCAGTTCGAGTCCTGGACCCGGTGGCTTAAACTAACACCAGGTGCACGTACGTGCATGCCCAAGATCCCAAGAGGAGAATGGAAGAGAAGGGATTGCAGCGTGGCATCCCCCAGGGGGTGATTTCTTGCTTTCTGTCTGTCTCTGTCTTTCTGGCGAGCGCATGCGCCCTTTAGCAAAAACCTCTCCCCCCACCCCCCACCAAAAAAAACCATCTATTCAGTAATCAGGAGTCTCCATCTAAATCTGTAGGTAGAGAAAAAGCCTCCCTTAATTCAATCCATAGGTCACTTTCCAGAGCGCTTCAGTGGTTTTTAATTCTAGAGAAAAATAAGGACATATCCTTACCAAAAACTGTTGAACTCTGTGTAATAAAAAGGAGGAAGACGAGGGCTGCCGGCCGCCTCACGGGGGCGGGCTGGTCCCTAACACGCACACTCCCGACGCCCCAACTGGCCCGGCCCACGGCGGCAGGGGGAGCCGCGGGGCAGAGCGGCAGAGGCTCTCACCGGCGGCGAAGGCGGAGCACATCACGAAGAACATCCCCACGGCGATCCTCTTCAGGGAGGACGGCAGCAGGCCGTGCCGCCGCAGGACGGGGTCCACCACCTTGTCCTTGAGGGGGATGAGCAGCAGGATGAGCACGGCGTCGAACATGGTCAGC
Organism: Tupaia belangeri chinensis; assembly: GCF_000334495.1. Classification (NCBI taxonomy): domain Eukaryota; kingdom Metazoa; phylum Chordata; class Mammalia; order Scandentia; family Tupaiidae; genus Tupaia; species Tupaia belangeri. The sequence continues at coordinate 2,223,151 of NW_006159686.1, read as the reverse complement.
CAGGCGGCCGGGAACTGGGGAGGGACAGCGGCACGTTTACTGCTGGCCGGGCGCGGCGCTTACCAGCCACGACGTCTAAGTGGCAGACATGAGCACAGGTGCAGCCCCGGGCGCACCCTCCCAGGGAAAAGCCTCGCCTCGAGACACTGGAGCTGGACAGTCTATCCCTGAGTGGGCCTGGGATTTACCTTTCTGTGCTTTAAGGACCGGAAAATAAAAGGTAAACGCTAATAACCGTAAGTGGCCTCAGTGGGCTTGGTCTCAGCTCTAAAATCCACGCCAGCCGCGCCTCACCAACAACGCCTGCGCTGGCAGCCTGTGCTGACAGCTACCGTCTACAAGACAGCTGCGGCTGCAGGGCCGTGTATTACGGAGGCCCCGAGTGACCGTGTCCGGACCGCGCCGGTGCTCTTACCGTGTGAGGGGTGGTTGTGATGCTTGAAATGGCGGGAATCCTCAGGTGCAGACTCTGCAGCACGTACGTCGTCTGCATCTGGGTGTGAAGGGCAGCGTGTCACCCGTGTGCCCGCGACGCCTTTCCAGGCTAAGCACACAGCCCTCCCCTGGTCGACTGCAGTGAGGCGCGGCCACGACCCCAGAGACAGGGTTCCGGTTTGAAAACGGGCAAGTCTACTACGCCAGCATCAGGAAAGCCCTCTGGAGACGGAGTTGGAAACACGGCTACCGTTACCCAGATGAGGAATTTAGTAACCGGGAGGGGCCTAGGACACCAGACGCACCCCCATCCTCAGCTTCTTTTTGGAAAGGTTTTCAAAATATTTAAAGCAGTCAAAATGAGTCCATACATAAAAACAAAAATCCCGAGGTGCTAGAGACTCATGGAGAAAAGTCACTGCGCAGAACAGACTTTAGCAACGGCCAAACAAGCCCTAGGTGTGCTTCGCGGGAGGTAAGGAAATGGAACCTGTTTGTCACCACTCACTTGGAAATACACTGTCCAGTAAGGGATCAAAGCCAAGAACACAGGGACAGTCTTGACCAGAGCCTTCACATCTTCCACTTTATCTTCTGTAAATGGCCCTCCATGAGACATCTTACATGAATCAAACAGACTTTGTTTAGAAGATTGCTGAAAGACTCCAATGCCTTCACTTTGGGAAATAAAATGAAGGAATTAGTTTTCTTCCACCCCCAGCAATCAACTCTTCGGTAACAATTCAGTTTGGAGGTAGGAAACATCTGGCTTCACTGCATTTTCTGTGCCTGCTCTCCTTCTAACTGCACACACCAACTGCAGCTACCTACGATCCACCGTCCCGAACAATGGGCGCAGTGGCAGACAGCCCTCCCCGCGGTCACGGTGCAGCCGCGACGAGCTGGCCTGAGTGTGGTCCGAGGCTGTGGGCTGAGCTCGGGCCAGAGCTGTGGAGGCCCAGCAGCCGCCAGGGCGAGGAAGGCCTTGTCTGAGGCTGGGGACACTGCAGCGTCGTAACTGGGTAACAGCTGATGAAAACCGCACCAGGCTGCTGGATTTCTGAGCTAATTTCTCAGACACCATGCGGGTGTACCTTGGACTCCGGTGTAACTACAGGGAGGGTCCGCTGAGTGGGTAGGGCTCTCAGCTCTTAGATTAAGAGCGGACGGATAGGGATGTGCTGGTGAGGTCAATAAAGCGACATCATCCAGGAGCAGGCACCATGGTGTGCTCAGTGCTCACTCAGCAATCGTGACCGCAACTCTCTCACTGGCCCTACTTCCCTGGGGGGCTGGGACTCAGAGAAGGAGGGTTGCACCCCAGGCAGCCCTGACACCTGGCCTGAGGCCCGACCGCTGCGGGACACCACCGGCCCAGCCCCCTGCCCATGTGCATCACCTGCACACCTGCCCACCACCACCGAGGCCATGGCCAGGTGCTCCTGGCTCTTGTGCTCGCAAGCTCTGAGGCTCAACCTGGACCTGCTTCATTACTCTGAAAAAGGACAGGTCCCTCTGAAAGGCCTCAAGAGTTTTTCCTGCCCCAAAACGCTCCACCAGAGGAATATGCACCAAGGATCTTAGGAGTAAATAGGAATTTTTTTTTTTAAATTGCACACTATTCTTTAAAGCCCCAAATCCCGGGAGATAGTTAACTGGCGTTAAGGTCGCTTCCAGGTCTGGAACAGCGGGTAGAAATGGCAGCCGTGTGCTTCCTGGCACATAAACTCAGGGCCCGTTGTATTAGGCTGTCACTGCTTCGAACCATTTTATATGGCTGACATTCTGAATCTGGATTTTAGGAGTGAAGGAAAAGAAAGGCTGGGACTTGTAAATTAATATTTTAGCCAAGCTTTGATCAAGAAAACTAAATTCAGTTCAATAAATACCGGGCACTCACTGTCTGCCTAGGTGTTCTCGGGGGTACAGGGATGCAGGAATATGTTTGAGAGATTAGGGTTCCTGTCCTCAGGCAGCCTAGTCTAGTCGGGAGTGAATAGCCAGGAAACAATACTCAATACCAAGGGTATTATTCATACTTTTATTTGAAGACATTTATAATTCTCCAAGTTACTAGTTCCTTTTTCTTGAAAAGTAAACTGAAGTCCTGTGTACCTGATACAGATAAACCAGTGATATTACCCCACAACAGATGTGTTTCTACACACGTTTCCATGCTAAACCGTAGATCCACTTTCACAGAGAACCCTTTACACAGGGCACTCGCATTTTACTTTTGCTTTACAGCATGGAATAGTTTAAAAACTGCTAAGTCTGCATGCCTTAAAACATCTTTCAGCTCCCACGTCTCGTCAGTGAGCAGTTCTGTGACACACGGGGTCCCACACGAAGCCAGGCCATGGACAACGCTGGAACACAGATGGCAGCCCCTCCTCCGACAGCGGGCCGACACCCCGCATCTCTGAGGGGTGCGCACACGCTCCGAGGAGGACACTCAGGCTTCTCGGTCTCAACTCAAACAGGTGGGCTCTCAAAAGAGCTCTGGAACCATTTCTACTCCAATCTAATGAATCAGGGAGTAGACCTTCCTCTCTCAACTAAAGTGAGCAGCGAAGCACCTTTGAAACACAGATCAGCCCCGACCAGAAACGGATCAGGCCGGAGGGAAGGCGGGTCTGCACTGCCCTCCTCGGCCCTCAGCCTGCCGGGCACTCTGCTCAGGGTGCATGTCCCCTCAGGCATCACATGGTCTGGGCCCACCCACGGCCAGGAAAGGCAGGCTTGGCGGCCACACAGCCAGCTCACCTGCACACAGCCCCGCACTCAGGCTGCCCGCTGCTCTGCAAGCCGCTCCTGTCCTGTGCGTGCCCAGGGTGACTCCCAGACAAAACTATAGGGGTCAGCTCCCTAAGCACAAGTCACTCCAAACCCTCCTTGCCACGCCATTTGTATACTAAAATCCAAAAACGTCCAGAAGGCAACGTGCTCTACTGCAGAAATGCTACTGGGCACTGTTCATGCAGCGCACTGACACTGTCAGGGCTGCTCCTGGAAACACTGACCTCCACTAAGGGGTATTAAATCAACGGAATAACTCTCTAGGGTCAGGCACGCTGCTCCATCCAGCCATGGCGAGGCCCTGGACAAGGCTGAGTTCCTGTTGAGGGAAGGCCCCCTTGCTCTTCGCGTACCAGCCAGCGAGGTCCTGTCAGGGACCGTGACCACCAGCGTTTCCAGCAGGTCACCTAGGATGGTCAGCCTGTCTGAACTCCACCAGGACAGCTGGAGAAATTAGAGCTGTTCAGCCTGGACTGAACACGCAGGCCACGGGAGCTATTTTGGTGCAGCGTCAAACCTACCATGTGGCAGGAATGTCAGACACACTCGTTAGGGCTCGAACATAGACAAGCCACAGTGGGGGCGACC
>NW_006159686.1:2215770-2218799 GCF_000334495.1 Tupaia belangeri chinensis | reverse complement strand
CGCCGTGTGGGCCCGAAACATAGAAAAGCCACAGTGGGTCAGACATGCAGGCCGGCCTGCAGAACATCCTGGCAACCAGTGTTGCCACTGTGTGCCGAGAGGAGGGGCTCCAGTGGCTGAGTGGCCCCTCTCCTGCTCAGAGACCTTCGGGGAATCCCTCAATCCAATATTCCCCACCAGGGCGGACAGACTAGGCAGGGCCCAGGGACTCTCTGCGGTGACAGAAACGTTCCAGACAGCAATGGGCACTGGGGTCATAGTGGTTGAGTGAGCCTGTCAGAACTGCAGAGCTGGAGGGGGCTTCTCCTACACGGAAACCAGACCTTCATGAAAATACACGCAGACTGAGGTCTCCTTCCTGGGCTAAGTTCTGGATGCTTCTTTGCTAACCTGCCATCTAACACGACCAACCTTCTGTCACGGTTCTGCTGTGACTCAGAGAGGTTTTCTGAGGACACTGGACTTTCTGTTTTAAACCCTGGGATCATGGGACTTTCAGTCAGAACTGAGTAAGGCCCACACAGACAGGGATGACCAGGCTACCTCAAGAGCGTCTTGGATCCCACTGCTGTGTCTGTCTTCTGGAAGGTATAGGTCCACACCACCGGGTAAGGCGGCCGGGTGCACCTGACCGATTGCTCACCTGTACCTGAGAGGCAGCGGCTCAGCGTGTGGTATAGAAGGTACCGACAACACAGCAATGGCTCAGTTTTCACTCATGTGCATTTCAATGCTCCGTAGGATAAAGAGCCTGCAAGCGCACACCCTCTCCTCCATGCCCACAGCGCTCCACCCTCACAGTCTGCCCTAGGATGCCAGGCTTCCACCTACGACGGCAGCGACAAGAGTTCCAAAACCAGGGATCTCTGGTGGGGTAACAGTGCGACACCCACCCCTGGGACAAACAGGTCTGAGGAGATGAGACACATAACCAGGTGGCCCAGCACCCAGGAAGCAACAGCTCACAGGAGCTGGCATCTCCACGGTGACGCTGTGTCCTACCCCAGGGAGTCTGCAACGAGACGCGAGCACTTACCCACTACTCGGGCGCTCCCCGCCTCGCCGCCGGGCGCAACATGAGAACATCAGTATCCGGAACACGTCAGTGAAGGCGCTGCCGTCGGGAGGCTTGGAGATGAAAATGCCCTGGCCACACAGGAAGACCACGAAGGCCACGCCGATACAGATAGTGGGGATCAGGTAGCCGGCCACGAAGCCCACGTTCTGCTGAATGTAGGCAATGCCTCCCAGCGAGAGGATTGCGCCCAAGTTAATGCTCCAGTAGAACCAGTTAAAAAACCTTCTCGTGGCTTCTGGACCCCGATCTTTAACCTGAAATGGGAAGAAGACGTGGGTGGTCTTCAAGGGTGAAAACCCCACACAAAGCAGTAATCGAAGCTGCTCTGGTCTGCACAGCCCGAGTGTGACAAGACCCTGGTGGTGGTTACTGCGCCCCAGGGACTCTCGCCCAGAAGCTCCGCACACTTAGCTGTTCCAGACGCTGGGCAGGGCTCCTCTTACTTATGCCGAACTCCAAAAAGTCTGAGAGGCTTCGAAAGCATGTGATCACCTGCCTTGGAATGATCCAGAATGCTCCTTAAAAGCAGATTCACAGGCCCCAGAGTCCAGACCTACCCAACTGTCATCTGTGGGGTCGAGACCCGGGGAGCTGCATTTTGAGCAACTTTCCAGGTAACTTCTAATCGCAGGAAGGTTCCAGAACCACTGTCCTGAGAGTCCATACCTTCCTATGCTAACCACGAATGTCAGGAGGGGCTGGCAGCTGTGCTCAGGCCTCAGAGGCTGGGACCCACACCTGCTGTGTCTGGTCTCCTGAGAAGCAGAGGTCTTCTTTTTTAATTTCCTGAGAGACAAAGGAACAGAGGGGATGGGGCAGGAGGGAGAAGATAGCCCCAAAAGAGCATAAGAGCATGGTCACGCCATGATTCCTTATCTGTTTCTCCATCTTGTCAGGATCTGGGGGACACACCCAAACCCACACCAATACATACACACACACACACCCTGCATGTTTTTCAAGCTGTTGGGGCCAGGATTTGAACTGCAGTTGACCATGTGAGATCTGACTTCCTAAGCCACTGAGCTACAGGCCAGCTGAATCAAAGACCCAGATACCTGGAGCGAAGAGGAGCTCGCATTTCACTAGTAGGTTAGAAAGGCTACCAGCATCAGGAGCGATTCTGAAAAGGGCAGGGACTCCTGCAAGGCCCGAGACCACTGAGTCCTGGACGCCAACTCCGCAGGCACCAAGCCAACACAGCCCTAGGCTTGGCCTGCACCCTCCACGAGACCACCCTGCGGAGCCCAGGAGGTTGGTGACAAAGAACACTGGGGACAGGACAATCAGGAGACTTCTCCCACTCGGATGTGCGCGTCTGAACTGATGCCGCGGGACTGGGCCTGTGTGCTAGCCAGAGACGTGCCCAGGGTTTTCTTGGATACATCTTTTAATACACTGACCAGCTTCAACGGCTGAAGCGCAAACCAAGACTGTCTAGCCTTGCCATCTTCAGACGGTGTACTGCCTCACCCTCACAGGTTATGTGAAGTTTAGAAAGCTGTGTCAGTAACGGATCTGGTTTCTGTCCCACAGAGACATCTCCACTGCTGAGTAACAAGTTAACGGAGGTGGGACCACCAGTCAAGACGTGCAGTAAGTGTCTCAGTCATCCTACTTGACACTGTTTTATCTTGGAGAGATTCTTGCTACAGGGCACATGTGCTCCCCAGAGACAGAGAGACAGAAGTGAGAAATCACCCACGGGGGATGGCCACAACGCAGTCCCTTCTCTCAGGATTTGGGGCATGCATGCACACACACCTGGTTTGAGTGTAAAGTCGCCGGGTCTAGGACTCAAACCATGGTCACCTATGTGGGAGTCCAGCAACATAACCATTATGCCATCTTCTGGTTCCTTGACACATATCCTAAGTACTTTTTTAAAAAAAGGTTTTTGCCATAGGGCGCATGTGCTCACTAGAGAGACACAGAGAGATGGTGAGAGGGA
>NW_006159686.1:2212414-2215739 GCF_000334495.1 Tupaia belangeri chinensis | reverse complement strand
CTGGGCAGAGCGAACGAGAGAAATTCCCCCGGGGGTGGCCATTCCTCAATACCTTCTCTCCCATTCTCCTTCTGGGGCTGTGGGCACGCACACACATGCATCTGGCCTGAGTTTCAAGCTGCAGGGTCCAGGACTCGAACTGCAGGTGGTCATGTGGAAGTCCAGCACACCACCTGCCGGCCCTTTAGTCCTACTTTTTAAGAACCAAGTCCAGTGTACAATCCGTAGCCGGAGCTGCGTGCTCCTCCACGGGGTGTTTCAAGTCCAAACGAGTAAGCGCGGCCACTGTGTGGGCAGGGTAAGCCTGAGTGATCGCAGGCTCGACCACTCTCAGGGACAAGCTGGGTTTCCAGCCACGTTCTCTAGAACGCAAGCTTTTCTCCTGGGCACACCATTGGAAACAGGGCCCAGCAGCCTCTGAACACACTCTTCACAGGAAAATGACTAAGTCGGAGAGACTCTTCCTGGGACACGTGCACTTAGATGTTCCTGAACAGCAGGTGCCCTGTGAGAAGAAATAGGCTACACAGAAAACAACTGCAGGGACAGGAAGAAATCAAAGGCAACTGTCAGACAAGGTCCAAGGGAAGAGGCCAGGGACACACCCCCACCCTCAGGCACTACAACCATCTCCCATTCCAGACCCATTTTCCCACAGCAGCTGCGCCAACACCCAGCATTCCGGCCATCTGTCCTCACTGCCTCTATGTTGACTTCCAGAACTATCTATAAACCAGAGACTGTCACTGAGGCCCTGCAGTCGCACACCAGCCAGTGAGCTGCCAGCAGAGCTGCTGCTATACCCCTTCACATGACTCCCTGCCTGGGATGGCGGTGGCGAGGCTCCCTCCTCTCGGCCAGCGCGTGACATCAGCATGTGCACAGCTGCCGCTGGCCACCCCGTCAACAAGCTTCCCACCTGACTGTCAACGACACCACCCAAAGAACAGGAACGCGTACAACAGGCCGGGTGATTCCAAACACTCCTTGAGATACACTAGAGAGTGGTTTGCTGCTTTTAGAAAACAATGGCACCATTCGCTCTCCTCCTTTCAGGTCACTATTCCCTGGAGCCAGCAGTTAGCGTAATGGCTATGTCGCTGGACTCCCACATAGTCAACCGCAGTTCGCGTCTCGGACCCGGTGGCTTAAAACTCACGCTGGGCGCGTGTGCATGCGTGCCCAAGATCCCAAGAGGAGAATGGAGGAGAAGGGACTGCAGCGTGGCCGTCCCCCCTGGGGGGTGATTTCTCGCTTTCTGTCTTTCTGTCTCTGTCTTTCTGGAGAGCACACACGCCCTAGGGCAAAGACCCCTCCCCCCCCAAAAAAAAAACCCAAACAAACAACCCAAATAGTCAGTCCCCATCAACGACGCACAGGATGTCTGATAGAGAGTAAGCACAGGGCACGGGGAACATGGGCCATGATTGCTGTCGAGACACTCCCTTGGACTCCGGGCTCACTGCCTCTGAAACACCAGCCAACGCCTGTTCTCAAAGTGACCTGGCCCAATGGACCCCACTCATCTCTAAATCCCAGCGTCTCCTCAAGGTCCGTGTCCGAGGGGAAGAGGTGAGCAATAGAGAAACTCCAGAAGTACCTGAAACACTATGGATTTCCTCTGCACAGGCTAGGACAGAGCGAGACCAACTAAACTCACCCAGAGGGAGCAGAGCCCTCAGGCTCAGAGCCAGGGCCCTCTCCAGGAACCAGTGCACCGCACGGACGGGCCAGCCTTGGTGACCCTGGGACCAGCCATCGCCAGCTCCAAGCTACACCCTGGCGTTAAGGGAACCACTTTACCCCCAAATGGTTTTCCATTCAAGGTGCAACCCCCAAGTGTAAACTGTACCCTCGAGAGGATGCAGTGTCTCTACTCAGAGTCGCACGGTTGGCACACCGACAGCATGCCGTGTATCGGCTGGCTGTAACGCAGAGCCTCACGCAGGCGGATAAAGCCCGGAATCCAAGGCCAGGCTTCTGCATCTGGCTCAGCCACGTGCTAGCTGTGTAGCTGGGCAAATGACTTAGGTGCTCGAGCCTCGGTTTCCTTAGCTCCGGGCAGGGCAGTGACAGCAGCGGCAACACCGGGACAACGTTCTTGGTGCAGAGCAGGTGCACGGCGGGCCCCAGGAGATGCAGGCTACCACCCGCTGTCCAGCCTCCGCTGCAGCCCGCAGCACTCTCCCTGGCCAGCTGTGAAAGACTCCCGCCTGGTGCCCCTGCTGCCACCGCTTCCCACAGGCGCACGCTGCGAAGGGCAGGCAGCTAACATTTCAGAGCTTATGAGACATCTGGTGTCTGTCCCACATCCCCAGTTCCGCCGCTCTCTGGTGAGTGGCCCTGCACACGTGGGCAGGGATGGGTGGGGCTGTAGTCCAACGTTTTGCTTTGCTCGTGGAGACGGAAATTTGATGTCACTTTTCTGGAATTTCATGTAATTGTCACTTGTCACAACTTACCCTACTTGTTTCTAACCGTTAAAAAAATAAGAACCATTCTTAGTTTGTGGAGCCTCAAAAAATAGGAAGAAGACCTGACCGGGCACCCAGGCGCGGTTGCCAGGCAGGCCTGCCAAGCACGCCCTACCCCCAGCCCAGAGCACATTCCGCCCCGGCTCAAAACCTGGGAAGGCTTCCTGCTGCACTCAGCACGCACGCTCACATGACCTGGCCCTGCCTACCACCTCTCTTCCCACTTCTGCTTATTTTTTTCTTTTTCTTAAATTTTCTGACATGATTTGACTGTGTCACCGCTCCTAAAAGCTCTCTCCAGCAGACAACACTTTCACTTCCTCTCCCCTCGCAGATGTGGGGCGACTCCTCTCTTAGTGTTTATGGCAGCCTAAGTGAAGTGCATGCAGCTTGATGCTAACTGGATTCAACTCCTTTTTGTCTGATCTTTCCTAACTCCACCCCAAAACCCCTTTAAATCAAGAGCGGCCCAGATCGGCCCCCTCCTTCATCTTTGGAATTGAAGCTACAGCCATCACAGGGGACGCTGGGCTTCCTGGCCCCAGGGCCTTTGCACCTGCAGCTCGCCCTGACCAAAAGATCCCACCACTCTACTTTGTGTTTGCCACCTTCGGGTTCTTCGTCACGTGGCCCCTCGGAGAGGAGGTGGCCCCGCCGTTCCACAGGCAGCGCCCACCAGGCTGGCCCGCACCTGGCCACTGCTCTGTCCTCCGTGCTCGGACTCCCTCCCCGCTGGAGGAAAGCAGTACGGGGCGGGTCCCTACCCTGGCGGGGCAGGATGGCGCGAGGCTCACCTGGTCCGCGCCGAAGGGCGTGATGTTGGCCTTGACAGTGGCCACGCCGAGCCCCAC
>NW_006159686.1:2209947-2211631 GCF_000334495.1 Tupaia belangeri chinensis | reverse complement strand
GTCCAGAACGAACCCCAGCAAGCCTCCGGAAATGGGGACCCGCAGTTGCAGTGCTTCCGTCGGGGTGAGTCGGACCCCTCCTCCTGGCTCCGTCTTCACTTCCAGCCAAATCCGCATGAGGCCGCCCGAGAAGTCGGCTTGCCAGTGGGTCCTCCTGCCTCTGAGGCTTGGGCCGGGGATTGAATGCGTGTGAGTGCCGAGCACACAGGTGCTTGGGATGCTGCGGGCACGTGCAGCCGGTGTGTACGTATGTAAGGTCTCGTGCGAGACTCACTGGCCTCCACCTCTGTCAGTGCTCGTCAGCGCCAGTGTCACTCTCCTGGCCTTCCTGGCCTGGACCAGAGGGACCAGCAGGTGGCGTGGTGGTTAAGGTGCTGAACAGTCCCACGGAGCCTATCAGGGTTTGAGTCTCAGACCTGGTGGCTTGCTTTCTCGCTTTCTCTCTCTCTGTCTCTCTGCGTCTCTCTCTGGTCAAATTAAAATGAATGAAGAAGTAAAATTAAATAATTCTTTTAAAAAAACACAGTTAAAGCTTCCTGTACTTTATTTTCACAGCGGCCATTGTAAGTATTCTGGGAAACTCTGTTTAATTGCCAGAGGACTCTTGTGCTCACCAGAGAGACAGGGAGACAGAGGAGAGGGAGAAAGCACCCCCATTAGGGTGTGGTCATGCAGCAACCTCTTCTCCATTCTCCATCCTGCCATGATTTTAAGCACCACACACACCTGTCATGTTTTCAAGCTGCCAGGGCCAGGATTTGAGCCTCCGTTGACCATGTGGGATCCAGCTCTCTTAACCACTGGGCTATGGGCCAGTCCTTTATTTGGGAAACCAGTTAATGTCTGTTTTCCAGGTGGGAGAGTGGGGGTCTTGGCGTGGTGGTGTCCACTGCTGGAGACCCTCCACCCCCCGGTGATAGGCATGTGTGTAGTTACTGGAACAACTGAAGGAACATTGTTGAAGTAACACAGGAACACTTACTTTGGACTTTTTTAGACTTCTGTGATATTCTGGGGCATTTGTTAGTGTCTGAACTCAGTGATGGGAAAAGCTGGTCCCTCTCACCTGCCATCCAGGGTCATACATCTCTTACAGGAGGCAATAGAACTTGGACTTTAGGAAAAGCGTGTACATTCTCAGTCCAGTCTGCCTCCACACTCCAGCTGCACCGTGAGATAGTCCTCGAGGGTTTACTGCTAGACTGATAGGAGTGCCGCAGAATGAAGCTAACATTTTTTAAGATTGATTTATTCCATGACTGAGAGAGATGGGCAGACTTGTGCTGAATCGTGACTCTTTTTCTCTTTAATACTGCAACCAAAAGCACCACATGTCTGCATGCTGGATCTGTTGTGCAAAGCATCTGGAACAGGCAAAGGTACAGAGATGGGTGCCGATGAGTGGCACAGGGCCAGGCACAGAGTGACTGCCCGGAGTGTGGGGTTTCTCTCTGAGATCAGGAAAGCGTGAACTTGACTGGTGTGATAGTTGCCCAACATCGGGAACATACTAAAACCATCAAATTACACACTTCAAAGGAATGAATTGCATGATATGTGAAAGTCTCAAAACTGTTAAAAGAAGCAAACTAATAGTTTAAAAGTAGAGAAGTTTCATACATACATTTGGATGCCCTGCTCCTCTTTAAAAAAACGGGAGGAGGCAAGACAGTGGCACAGCAGG
>NW_006159686.1:2200045-2209795 GCF_000334495.1 Tupaia belangeri chinensis | reverse complement strand
GCAGGAATGTGACGGGCCAACCCATTTGGAAAGGTTCTGGGTTCACATCCAGAGACCTCCCCAAACACCACGCAAACATGCCCTGCTCTGGGGCGGGCCAAGGCTGGGGTGAGTTGTGCAGACACCTTCACTGTCTAGCTCATGGAAGAAAATGATCCACTAAAACAAAGATGAAAGGTGAGTACTTCAGCAACAGGGGGACTTGAGGCTGCTCTTGGTATAAGCTTTTATATTCTCACAGATCATGGTTGCTCAGAGCTGGGCCTGTGACCTGCTTTGACTGAGAGGTGCCCAGCATCCTGGGCCATGTCTGGGCCGCAGCTTTGTGTCCCTCGTGAGCCCTGAGCAGTCGTTAGAACTCCAGTGATCACTCTGGATAGGTCGTGCATTGACAGAGCAGCTAAAGCTACATGGGGGGAGGGTCCCCATCATCCCGGTATCCCCATGTCCTGCCAGCTGAGTGCAGCATTGTGATCAACCACCATGGACCAACAGAAAAACCACCCCACTGGGCCCGAACACATCAAGGAGTGCAAATAAAGAGAACGGTTATTATGTTAAGCCATTCGGTTCTAGGTCAATTTGTTACATAGCAACAAATGATGGAAATACACTGCCTCCCCCTGCCCCATGGCCACCATCTGCTGAGAAGTGGTAGCACGAAATGTAGGCACAGCGCATGCCGTTCTTTCTCAGCGTGAGGCAGGTATTCTCGGGTATGCAGCACGCCCTAGCCCTGTAGTTACTTAAACTCAGGTACTTAAGGTGAAATGAGAAATTCCGTGTCTCAGTCACACTAGCCACATTTCAAGTGCCCTAAGCTGCGTGTGACCGGTGGCGGCCACACTGGGCAGTACTATCTATGTTGCACCATCAGGGCAGAGTTGTCAGACAGCCCCACTCCATACCAGCGTCAGTGAGTGCTCTTGTTCCACATCCACACCCACTTCCAGACAGTTCTGGGTATACATGGTTCCGTATTCTCTGCTTACCCTGCCTCTGTCCTCACCAGCTACCCACACAGCTCAGGAGAAGCTGACCTCATCTCTGCTCCTGGGTCTGATGGGTCAACACCAGTGCTGGCCCCATGCCCCTTCATGGTGAGCAGTTGGAGAACTCAGGCTCAAACTTTCAGGATGTGAGGTTTCTGTGGTGCTGTGGTTACGGTGCAGCTGTGGACAAGTGACATGGTTGGCCCAGGCAGGCCACAGGGAAGAGTCTTACTCCATGACTGAGAAAGAGATTTCCAAACTACACATGGACTAGGATGCCTGAAGCCCCATAGCTGTGCCACAGCCATGAGGGAAACCAGCTAGGGTGAAGCCAACTTGGTGCGTAGCACAATGGGGAATCCAGGAGAAGTGAGCTAACACATAGAACATCTGACTTTCTATTACTGTTTTTTAAGAGGCTTTTGCCTTAGAGCTTATGAGCTCACCAGTGGAAGATAAAGAGACAAAGGCAGTGAGAAGGAAAGTGAGAAATCTCCCCCAAGGAGAGATGGCCACGCCACAATCCCATCTCCATTCTCCAGGTATCTTGGGCAGGCACACAGATACACTGGCATGACTTTCAAGCCACCAGGTCTAGGACTCGAACCACTGTCAGCTGTGTAGGAGTGCAGCAATGTAATCACTGTGCCATCTGCTGGCCCCATATCAGACATTGTTTAAGCCACTGCGTTGGGTTTTCTGTTATTGTAGACAACAGCCACCTACCATGACTCTCCAAAAATGGGAAAAATAAAATAGCAACCTCATTCCCCCCACATCTGGTCTAGTTTACATTTCTGCGTGTTCTGCCTGTTCTGGTAAGTAAGTCTGTGACCCTGCACCAGGCCCGGGGATTGTGCAGTGGAAGCACCGACGTGAGCAAGCTATTGCACCACCTTGTTGAGTGTCCGCTATTGTGAGCAATTTCATGAGTCTCTCCTTTGTAACTAATAATGGCATTAAGTAAATGCCCTTGGCTGGCACAGCAGGGACTCAGGGCTTTGAGACAGGTGGCACTGTCAACAGTCTGTTCTGCTAAGTGAGCTCTACCTCAAGGCCCTTGGAAGAGAGGGCCTCGCTGCAGAGAAGCCGTGCAGTGAGGTGGAATTGCAAGTGCACTGTGTGCTCGGACACACCGTCCTTCCTTCGGAAGCGCCCTGTCCCTGTGCAGAGCTCCGAGATGCCATTGGGAGCCATGAATTGGGAAGCTGTCAGGGAGGACATCTCAGGGGTGCCTAACTTCTCTGACTTCGTAGCAGTTCTGCCTCCTGTCTCACATCTCCGTCGGGTTGCTAACCTCTTGCTCCCAGGCGGTTGCATCTCCTTACAGTTTCAGCTTCCTCAAAACATTTACACGCTGCCATCGCAGCCTCTCTGTGCCACCCATATGTCGCCGGCTCATTCATCCAACAAGGAACTGTCAAACACATACCCCGAACAGGAACAGGACAGCCCAGCAGCTGTTTCTGGATCTGCGTGTCCTGCAGCAGGGGCCGCTGGGCCCTGCCTCTCTCTGCCCATCACGAGTGAGTCACTGGCTGGCGGGGGCCCATTAGATCTTTGACTCCTTAGGTATGGAGAATGGGCAGAAACAGTTTCGGGACTTGTTATAATTCTCTCTGGCTGCGCATGGTCTAGGTAGAATCAGAAAATCTAAGAAGTGAAAGGTGGAGAAACAGAACCCACCAATGGGAGGCATCAGGTCTGATAGTCTTGAACTGAATCCAAAGCCACACTGACCTGCTTTTGGTGTGAGTGAACTAGCTCTCATAATGACTCGGGGTTATTTTTACAGAGAACACGAACACGTGGTCAGGAAACTGGGTTTTAATTAGACTTTTTTCATGTGTTCTTGTATTCGATGCTTGTGAGCAGTAGTCTATTTCCTGGGTACTTTCCTCCTGTTTAAAAAACCCATGAGACATCTGCAAGTCAGAATCAATCAACAGAAGGGGGAGGTGGGGAGAGGAGTGAGAAAGGGAAAGGAAACGAATTTCTGCTTCCACCCTACAAGGTGTTAACCAATTGCGACCACGCCTAACTGCACTGTTGTAACTACCACTGTAACTCCCCATAAGTAATCTTAATCTACATGGTACTCGTAAGAGATAGTCAGTATTGGGCATTCTAAGTGCTGTTTTTAGGTCAGGCCTTACAAGAAAGGTTGATGGAAATGAACACAGAAGACAAGAACTGAAGAATGTATGTGTAAGTCTGGGGGAAGGGAAGAGAAACATGATGGAAACATTCCTGCCAGCAGGAACTTTCCTGTTGTCCACACCTGGCCTGCCATCACCAACCTGCCCTTCAGCATTTGGTAGGCCCGCCAAAGTTGAACAGAAACAGCGAACTTCATTGGCCAGACAAGGATCCGTGGTGAACACCTATTGGACAACGGCCCTTTAAGAAGGAGCAGCCCCCACCCTGGGTGTGACTCCCTCAGCCTCTGACCAGACCGAGGGACCTCACCCAAGAGCACAAAATAAATTATGTTGGTTTTATTAAACCCCAAAGCCTGACTCTGGTATTTTTGTCCTTGCCTCCTCTGACTTCTCCACCACTCCCAAATCAAACCTAACAGTATGTAAAGTAACTAACTCAGTGTATGACACAATGGGATTGCCAATCTCTGGGGAAAAGAATGAATCCTTAATACGTTCTGTTGGAAAAAGCAATTAAATGTGGTGAAAAGAAACCACATTTTTACCAATATAAATTTCAGATGGATTAAATACTGAAAGGAAGAAACCGAAACACTGAAGACCAAAGCCACGAGAGAAAAAATAAATTGATATGACTATGTGAAAACTTAGGTGTATGTAAAAGCAGTCATTGCAGTTACAGGTTGGACCTGCCCAGTTACCAAAACAACAGTGGGAGTCAAGTCCTACTTCTTTGCTTCGAGCAGGAAGCTGAGCACTTATTTCTGGTCGGCTTCATCACATTCAGTCCAGCAGGAGCTGGTGACTTTGGACCAGCAGGGTTCGTTTTGTTTTGTTTTGTTCTTTGCATTTGTTTGTTGACAAGTGATGTTGAAAATCAGGGAGAGGAAACTCAGCCAGGGCACACAGACACGATTTCACAGGCATCTTCTTTATTTGCTAGAGGGCACCCCTCATGTGCGGTGGCCATACCACAGTCCCTTCTCCATTTCTCTTGGGATTTTGAGCAGGTATGACATGTGCCCAGTGTGTTTTTCAAGTCACCAGGTCTGGAACTCAAACCACATGGCTGGCCATGAGGATCTAGCTGCTTTAACTACACACCGTCAGCTGGTCTACATCTTATGGACACATTCTTTTCTGGCTCTTTCTCAGTCTCGTCTTACCCCCCACCTCTTCCACACATGCATGTACGCACACACACACAGCATTCCTAGTTTCCAGTAGCACAGGGAGAAACGGTACAAAGACTGAACAAACTGGTAGAAACAAGTAAGCACAGGGCCTTATTTATTAATGTCATAAAGGCTAGGAAACAAAGATGTCAAGTGTTGATTTGTATCAAATTTCTAAAGTCACTATGCCCACAATGTTCTCTTGAAGATAATACCATTTCTATAGAACATGGATACTACAGCTTCATTTTCCCTGGTGCTAGGAACTAGAGTCGTCTGAGCAAACACTATGGTCAAAGAAAATAGAAATACAGGCTGCTTTACATGTATTTTATGACCTTACGGTAGAAGCATCTGGAAAAATAGATGTCTGGTTTCCTGTCCCACCTCCCCAGTACTTGTTTATACATTACTCCTAAACACGCTCGCCTTTGCACCCTTTCGTATCACCTACTTGGGACTTCATCGAAATGAGTGAATTAACTATGAGATTGCTTATCGTTTTTCTCATTTTACAGATGGGTACACTGAAGCCATGAATGGGTAAAGTAATGAGCCCCAGAAGATACGTCAGAATCTCTTACCTTATGAAACAGGTGTATCTAAGAAACACAGAATATCATTGAATTTCACCCTAGCAGGTCCTCTTGAAACACTGACTGACACTAAAAAAATCAGGAATGCATTCTCCCAGGAATAAAACCTCACAATGGTGCACACTGGATGATTTAATTCAACATTTAATGGGTGCCTTTGCTGAACAGGAGCTTTTTCCAGGCAAGCAGAGGTCACAGACCCCCTGGGGGCCAGCTTTCAGGGAAGGGATTATGCAGTGGGGGAGGGGGGCTGCCTGCCTCATGATTATAAAGCAGAATGGGATCAGCAGAGGAGATAGGGACAAAGAGCCCTGGCCTGAGGAAGGGTGAACACACTCAGAAAGGCCCTAATTCTACCTAGGAGATTAGATAGACTGAGAGGCCTTCTGACCTAATCACCTCTTAAAGGCCCAGCTTGAAGACTGTTCTCTTGGGAATTTGGCTTCAACATGAATTTTGGAGAGGACAGAAACATTCAAACCAGGCGGAGAAATTATTCGGGAAAGTTTTTTCGGTAGGAATTGAAGATACTTAGATGAGAAAATCATCCTAAATGACCCAGTGTGCCCTAAATCCAGTAAGTGACTAAGAAACTTGCAGGGGATCTGACAGAGGAGGAGGCCCTGTGACCATGGGGAGAGAGGGAGCTATGGCCACAAGGTGAGGAGCACTGGCCCCACCAGAAGCAAGTAACAGGTTCTCCCCGAGTCCCCAGGGGAGGGCAGCCTGGTCCACTCCTGGATTTGACTGGTTTCCAGAAATGAGAGAGAGAAGAAACTGGTCATTTGTTATGGCAGCCACAGGAAGCCTTATGCTCCAGAAAGAGTTGGTACAGAGGACGGAAGACCAGGACCAGCTGTGGTAAAGTTCCCTCATTTGGGGAAACAAAATATTTGCCATGTTCAGTCTCTCAACCATGAGAGGAAGGAGTATTGTATGACTAATTTGATATGACAACTTGACTGGGCCTCAAGGTGCCCAGATTAAATATTTCTTCTGGGTGTGTCTGCAAGGGTGTTTCCAAATGCAATTAGCATTAGGAGGGGTGGGCTCAGTAGACAAGATCATCCCTTTCCAGTGCAGCTTGGCCTCAGCCAACCCATTGAAGACCTCAGGAGTACAAATGGTGGAAGGGGCAGGAATGTGTCCCCTTTGCTCTTGCCCTGCTGGGTGAGTGGGACAGCTCATCTCCCTCCACACTGGGATTGGCACCATCTGTCCCTCTGGCTCTCCAGTCTTCAGACTCCATGTGAACTGACTTCCTGGGTCTGCAAGAGAGCGGATTGTGGCACTTCTCAGTCTCTGTAGTCACCCTAGCTAATTCCTCATAATAAACCTGCATCTATGCAGGCAGGCAACTCCTGCCAGCCCTGTCTCTCTGGAGAACCCTAATACAGACATTTGGAGAGGGCTGTCCTGCACATTCAAGGTGCCTACCTGGACTTGCTGTGAAATACCAACAGCATTCCTTAATCCACCTGACTGTAAATTTCCGTCTACACCCCAAATTCCAAGGCCCTCTGGAGCGCAGTTCTGCATCTTGTTCAACCCCCCCGTGAGTTGTGGAGGGACTAGACAGGAGGGAGCGCAGAGTCAGGGATTTAATACCAGAAACAATTAAAACCAGAGTTATTGCAGCTCTTCCTAGACCCTTCTATTACTGACATTTTAGACCCCGCCTTCCTTCTTTCCTGCCTCCCTCCCTCGTTCCTCTCTTTTTATCATCAGGAATGAGTATTGAGTTCTATCGATCCACAGGACCCTATGATTCCCCTCCTTTATTAATCTAGATTACCGTGGCAGAGATGACTTTTTAAAAATAAGTAACATTTTAAACATTATTTCATTGTTTCACTATTTTTAAAATACTTTATCTAATTCTATTTATTCATTCATTTATTTTAGTTTGACCAGAGAAAGATGGACACAGAGAGAGGAGGAAAGTGAGAAAACCACCTGGTATAGGACTCAAACTGTGGTTGGCCATGTCAGAGTGTCCAGCACCTTAACCACCACACCAGCTGCTGGCCTTTTATTATTTTAAAAATTTGCTATAGGGCACGTGTGCTCATCAGAGAGAATGAGAGCGAGCGAGCGAGAAAACACGATAGAGCAAACTGCCAGGTTCAGGACTCAAACTGTGGCTAGCCACGTGGGAGTCCAGCGCCCCAACCACATGCCTGCCACCTGGCCCCGAGATGACTTATTTTAACCTGCTCTGTGTTCCTTGTAAGTACGCATAATGTTAGTCAAGGTGGCAGTTTGCTCAGCCTCTTTGGTCAAGTGGCCAGTAGAGTAGAGGCACAGGACTTACGTCCGGGACGACGCCGTGATGAAAGGCACCGCCCTGGGTGCACTCCTTGCCCTTCCTTCCTGCCACCTGGAATGCAGATGCCACGGGCGCGGCCTTGGCAGGCCTCATCTCCAGCCATCTTGAGACTAGACGTCAAACCACAGGATGCTGGAGTAGAAAGGGAGAAGCCTGGATTCCTGGTCACGAGGGAGCCGCTCTAAGCTTGGGCCTCCACTTCTGAACTCACTTTATGAAAGAGAAACTTCAGTTTCTTCTAAAAACAGTCTACAGATTGACGTCATTTATACAGCAACTGAAGGGAGCCTTCGGCCTCTGCAAAGGAATGAAGAGGTCGGGTCCCATCGAAGTGGAAAGAGGGCAGCTGCTGCTTAGCTGTGGGAAAGGTGGCTTGATATTGGCAGACCTCTCGTTTTCTAACAACAAATTCCAACTTCTATATAAAGCTATATGTGCAAGTTCTCAATTTAGAAATGGTGGTTCAGTTAAAAAAGTAGAAAGCCACCTTGTGGCCTGAGCCACTTCTAGGTGTGATGTTTCGACCGGAGGAGCTGTCAGCCCGCCCACTCTGCTCCCACCAGTTCTAGACCCCATTGATGCTACCTTTCCAGAATCATTAAACGCGCCTATTCACATTGGACTCTCCATATTCCACAGTGAGACAGGGCACGTGCCAGCCCTGCTTCTGCGACAGCCACTATCTACAGCTTTTTTTTCTCCTTTTTTTTTTTATTTTGCCATAGGACATGTACTCGTTGGAGAGAGACAGAGAAAGTGAGAAGTCACCCGCTAGGGAAGATGGTAATGCCACAACCTTTTCCTCCGTTCTTCTCTAGGGATTTGGGGTATGCACACGCACATGTTTTCCAGGCCACCAGGTCTGAGTTGGCCATGTGGGATCCAGCATCTCAAGCACTTGACCACCTGCTGGCCCCAGTTATTCAGAAAAGTTTTTGGTAGTAATGAAAGATCCTGAGGTGAGAAAATCATCCTAGTCATCCTGGCGAACTGCTCTTTACTTCCTCTTCCCCGCAAGCCCTAGGCAGAAGCATTCGAAACTTCAAAATTGCTTCACAGAACGGTCCTGCCAGCTAGGCTCAGTTCACCCCGAAATCCTCTTCCAAACTAGAGTAGGCCCTCTTCTCCGAGGGTGCAGTGGCCTGTAGTCAGCCAGGGTCCGGAACGTGAAGTGAGACATTGCACAAGCAATCCCGACACCGCGCTGAGGAGCGCACCCCGCCCCAGCCGGTCACCCGCCACCCTCTGTGCTGTGGATCTGCGCCGTCTGCACTGTCCACCTGGTGGTCACCTTGCAGTCACCTGCGTTGTCAGTTCAACCCTCTGCGGTCTTGCAGGGCTCGTGTTCAGGTCCCCTCCACTTCACTGAAGAATGCCCACCCAGTGCTCAGGGGTAGTGACGTCAGCTTGCTGTTCCCGTTCTTGCCTTTGATTAGCTGTGGTCACGGGTCTCCTACTGCGCGAATCTGTACGTTGAACTTCATTGTCTGCAGTGTGTATACCAGAACACGGTGTGCGCAGGGCCCCAGGTGAGTCAGCTTCAGGCTCGGGGCGGGCCTCAGAAGGGACCCCTGCAGATGGAGGGAGGACTGCAGGGTCAGTTACCCAGTAGAACCCTGAGTCCAGGCTTCAGGTTTAAAGCCATGACAGGGCTACCTGACTGGTCTTTGGGACGCTGAAATATGAATAGGAAGTGCTTGAGTACTTGGGGGTGGTGAGAGGAGCCTAATCTGACAGCTGTACACACAAACATAGGCGGGCAGGACAGTAGATCTGTCTGCCAGAAGCCCCATCAGTCCCCTGCGGCCTGCGTTTCATGTCTGAGGAGGCCAGAGGTCCTGTACCCAGCAGTGACAACTCCGTGGGTGGTCAAGCGGCTCCCCTGCCTCGGTTCAACTTTAACTCTGAGGCCCTGAGGGTATTGTGGGGGTAGGTTAATTCCAGTACTGGGCACCCCCTTCAGTGTGCGGGCTCTGAACTGCAGGGACCTCTAACACTAGCCCAGTGGGAGGTGCAGTGTTTAAGCTCACAGGGCATTTGGCCCTGGGCCTCCTTCCCTTCCCTGGTTTCTCACTCCCCTGTTGGAGTGTGGGTGTGGCCGCTTCACCCACCGCAGCTGCTGGGCAGGTGCCGGCCTCACCGTGGGTCCTCAGGTGGGCCTGGTCGGCTCTGATAGGTCAGGCTGCCTGGGGCTGGGACAGTGTGAAACTGACCTTGCCCTGTCCCCTGGAGAGGGACTAAAAGGGACCCAGGGCCTCCTGGGATGGAGGTGCCATCCTAGACTGTTGGAAAATGAGGCTGCTCCGGGGCCCTCAGCGCCCTGCGGGAGGCACCCAGGGGCGCAGAGCCAGGGCACCCCGGTGATGGACCTGGGGCGCACCCCTCATTCTCCGTGCGCCCCCCACTCCCCACTTCCCATTCTCCTCGCGCCCTCCACTCCCCCCTCGCCCCTTCCCATTCTCCTCGCGCCCCCTCCCCACCCGGCGCCGGAAACCG
>NW_006159686.1:2163475-2199633 GCF_000334495.1 Tupaia belangeri chinensis | reverse complement strand
GGCCGCGAGTGCGCGCTCGGCGGGATGCTCGGGACGGAGGCCTTCCTGCCCACGGGAGATTGCGGGACCGCGAGGGGACGGAGGGACCTGGGGGCTCGCGGGGACAGGGTCCCAGGCCTGGGCCAGGTGCGTTCATTAGCCGGCGTTTCCAGGCGTTCCTGCAGAGGCCTCCCGCACCCCTCCCCCGCCCTCTGCTGTCCTCCGTCTCCCTGGCGGGTTATCTTAGCGCTCTTCCTTTGCTGCGGGCCCCTGGCTTTATCTGTGCACCTGCTTTGTCTTCAGCCTCCGGAATGTCAGCCCAGGAGGACGGGGCGGGGCCGTCCTTACCTCTGGCTGAGGAGCTCCCCGTCAGGGGGATGCGAAGGGTTGGCATGCCGCAAGCCGAGCTTAGCAGGGGCTTTTATTTTTTTTCCCCCATAACGTTATAGTTTTTTAAACTAGCTGACTTGCTTTGTGAAATTTCCCAATTTACTTCCACTTTGTGGGTTATTTCTTCATCATTAAAAAGTGCAATTGGAGCCACACCCACTCTTTTTCTTTCCTTTTCTTCCTGCTAATTGACGCATCCTTGTCACCTTCCAGTACCTGTGATGTCCCAGTACCTGCGCACAAGGCAGTGCTCAGTCAGACGGTGGGCCTGGCTCCCCTCAAACTCTTATTACTGCTTTCTGGGTGAGAACATTCAAAACCCTCTCTTGTCGCTGTTTTGGAACATCTGACTTATTACTGATAACAATAGTCACCCTACAGTGCGATTCTACCAACTTCGTATTGTTCCTTTCAGCTAAAAAAAAAAAAAAGAAAAACAGTTAGAAAGTTCTCCTGAAGATCCTAAGTGAACTGGCTAGCCCTAGGGCCTAGTGGTTAAGGGGCCACCCACAGGGTTCGAATTCTGGCCTGTGGCTTGAAAAACCATGTGTGTGTGTGTGTGTGTAGGGGGGACACGTGCATGTGTCAGGATCGAGCCATGGAGCAGGGATGGCAGGGTGGCCGCACGTCACTGGGAAGTGCCTTCATGCTCTCTCTCTCTGTCTCTCCACGAGAGATTGTAGGTGAAAATGATGACTGACCACAGAGAATGAACCAGGCTCTGGGGCCTCTGGGGAGAGTGCAGTGAGGTTCCCACTCTGGCCTGTCTGAAACCCTCTCAGATCTAGTTCAATGACATTCCTTTCCCTGGGGGTGAGGAAGCCCCTGTGGTCTTGCCCCACCCTCCCTCCAGGGCAGAGAGAAGGGGGAGGAGGGGACTGGGTGGCTGCAGTTAGTGGTAGGGGCTCTCCTGAAGTGATGGAAGGTCCCCGGTAGGCTCCGTGAGATCAGGAGGGTCATCCCGGGACGTGTGAGCGCAGGGACTCAGGTTCCAGGCCAGCACAGGGAATCCCTGAGAAACAGGAGGACATCCCAGCTGGGTGCGAGGGGGCCTGGTCTGAGGGCAGAGAGGCCAGGTCTGGCTGAGTTTTGCCCACATGGTGGGAGGACAGTTTATGCTTAAACAGAAAATAAGGACCTGCAGAGACCAGCAGATGGCATAATGGTTATATTGCTGGACTCCCACATAGCTGACCACAGTTCGTGTCCAAGACCCAGCAGCTTAAAACTCATGCCAGGCGCATGTGTGTGCGTGTCCGAGATCCTGAGAGGAGAATGGAGGAGAGGGGATTGCGGCGTGGCCATCCCCCTTACGGGGAGATTTCTTGCTTTCTGTCTCCCTGCTTCTTTGGCAAGCACATGTGCGCTATAGCAAAAATCTCTCAAAAAAATAATAAAATTAAGAAGGACCTGCCATCTCTCACCCAGCTCTAGCCTCAAACTGTCAACCCACATCTTCCAAGGGTCCATGCTCACTCCCTGCCAGCAGGACTCCAGTCAGAGGTGCACTGGGCATGTGGCTGAGGGAGCTGCTGCCCTGAGACTGCTCCTTCCCCGCACATTGTGTGGGGAGCAGGGGCACTTGGCCTGCCTCGGGAGACTGCAGGGCTACAGCTGACGGCAGTGCCCCAGGGAGGGCTGGCCCAGCCGCTGCACGGCCGCTTAGTTCCTGTGTGCGTTGTTTCTCTGGCTGTGTGGGAACAGACTGAAGGTGGTCATCTGTGCTTCTGTGTCCCTTCTGAGCCGGCTTAGGTTGCCCCTCACTGCAGGGAGGGCTGCTGGCGCACGAAAAGGAGGAAGCAGAAGTCCCATGAAACCTGAGGCTTGCTGCTCTTCCAGGAAGGAGAGCTGGGAGGTTCCCATGGCGACGGAGATCCCTCTGAGCCAATGGGCAGCAAGCAGTGAGGACAGCGGGCTCTCTCCCAATACCTCTGCAGAAGACCTCAGTGGCCCTGACAGGGCCTGGACTGACGGGGAGGGAGCCCCCAAATGGGTAGGACGAGTTCCCACCAGCCTAGCAGAACCGGGTGTCAGTTACGTAAGACTGGATTTAAAAAACAGAAGACATGGTTCCATTCTTGTGCACTCAAGTGTGTCATGGCAAATCAGCTCCCCTGTGTGACAACTGATGCTAAATTGTGGCGAGCACACCGCGTGGGGAGTCGTGCTGCCCTGGGAGCATGTGAGTGGGGGTGGACCCGGGTGGGAGGTCAGAGGGGCTCTGCTGGTGCCTCCGGACCCAGCCCCTGCTCAGGCCGTGCAGGGCTTTGAGGCCCGTGTTCATGTCATGGGCACGCTGGTACGCCTGCCTGGCCGAGCTCCCACGTGGTCAGGGTTCTCACGCTGGAAGGCAGGAGATGTGGCTGGAGGGGTGGGCAGGACCTCGCCGTGCAGCTCCGACAACGGGAACCATGTGCCGGCATCGTCCATCACACGGGCCCCGGTCTGGATGGGGGTGAGGGTGGTCGTGCGGAGGCAGCAGCCTTGGGTCAGCATATTTCCTGAGCAGGATGGGGCCAGCTCTATGCCTTGGGGACAGCCAGCCCCATCCCAGACTGACCTACGGTTAGAGTCCTGGTCCTGGCGGCTTGCCAGACACACCAGGCACATGTGCGTGTATACCCCGGGTCCCCAAAGGATGGAGAGATGGAGAAAAAGGGGTTGCAGTGTGGCCATGCCCTCTCGGGGGTGCTGTGTCCTCCCCATCCTCTCCCTGTCTCTGGTGAGTGTACACACTCTTTAGCAAAAATAAAGAAATTCCGTAAGTAAGCAGGGCTTGGAGGTCGAATGTGGGGAGTGAGGGCGAGGAGACCCGTGGCTCCCTTCGGTGTGGAGGAGTGGTAGGAAAGCCAGGGCCTCCGGTGCACAGCGGGCTTTGCGGTAAGCCTGCGCATCTGCTAACCTCGGTTTTCTCCTTTTTATAGATGTAGGCAATAGACTAGAAGAACATCGGTCAGGGGGACCTAAAGGACCACCCCGAGTCAGTGCCCTCCCGTCCAGGCCCCCCAGTGGGTGTAAGCAGCGGTGGAACATGTGGGGAGACTCTGAAGGGTCACCCGAGTCAGTGCCCTCCTGTTGGGCCCCCCAGCGGGTGTAAGCAGTGGTGGAACATGTGGTGGGGAGACTCTGAAGGGTCCCCTGAGTCAGTGCCTTCCTGTTGGGCCCCCCAGCGGGTGTAAGCAGCGGTGGAACATGTGGTGGGGAGACTCTGAAGGGTCCCCCGAGTCAGTGTCCTCCTGTCCGGGCCCCCCAGCGAGTGTAAGCAGCGTGTGAACGGCAGCACGGCCCCTCCGTTATCACTGTGTGCTGGCTGGGAGCGTTTTCAATATTCCGATCAGATACCAGCTCCCAGCCCCGTCTCCTAAGTGCTATAAATATTAGAAACTCACATCAGAGGGCTTGCCCATTAGCATAAAACACTTGAGAAATAGTTAGTGGTGTGGAACGTGCGTGGCTTGCTGGGAAGACGAGTAAGCGGTCGGGAAGCCACGTGTGCAGAGGCTCCCCCAGGCTGACACTTCTGTCCTCCCGGCTTCATGGGACCCCATCTTCCGCCCAACTAGCAGGCTGGCGGGACCAGCTGGCAGTGTGATCTGGTGTCGCTGTGCCGTTCCAGGTGAGGTGCTCTGAGACCCAGAGGGCAGGGCAGCAGCCTGGAGCCCAGGCGCACTGGCCCGTGACTGCGGGCTGGACTGACTGACCGGGTTTCCACTGCAGAGCATTGGATAAGGTGGGGGGTATCTTTGGGTCCCACCCAGCTCGGAGCCCTCGAACCAGAAGAACCCCGAGACCCTCCACGAACCAGGCACACTGGTCTGGGGCAGCTCCTCACTGTGGCGTCCAGAATTAAAGGCAGTTCCCGTAAGTGACAGGACAGGGCCCGCAGCCTGGAGCAGTCTCCCTCCCCGGCAGGAGTTGCACCAGGAGTGGGTGTAAACGCACACAGCGGTGGTGGAGCGAGGTTACTGGGTGCTGCCTCCTGCTAGGCTGAAACGGGGCTGGTCCTCGGAAACCCGCCGTAATCTGGTCAGTGCCCGGCGGGAACCGGGTCAGTCAAGCCCTGACACAGGCGGCCAGGAGTAACTGTGGGGAGCACAGCCCCGCGCCTCACTTCACGCCCTGTGGGGACTGCTTCTGCACTGCAGGCTGTCTGGCCCGCCAGCCCCGACCACCGACCACCAACCAACCACCGAGCCAAGCCTACCTACTGCGACACCAGGCTGGTGGAGGGGACCACAGCTCTACTGCCCTGGGGGGACAGGGAGGGAGCAGCCTCTGCTGTGGGCCGCCTCTGCGGAATTCCAATCCTGTGACTTTAAGGGGAAAATGAAGAGAATGAAGAGCAGGGGTCAGGCTCCTCAGCAGCTCCGAGATGGCCCTGGGCTGACCTGTGATCTATAGCTACGGGCAGCATCCCTTATGGCCCACGTGGTTTCAGTCCCAGCCCCAGTGGCTTGAAAAACGTGTGTGCGTGTGCGTGTGTACACGCATGTACGTCTTCCAGGCCCTGGCAGGCTGGAGAAGTGGAGAAGCAATTGTAGCGTGACCATTCCTCACCGAGGGTGCTTTCTCCCTCCCTACCTCCCTCTCCGGCAAGCTCATGTTCCCTCTGGTAATTAAAAATTTTAAATTTAAAAATAGCATAATCCCTACAGCTTCGAAACTAATTTCTTTTATTTTCTTGAGAGATTCTTGCCATAGGGCACGGTGCTTGCAGGAGAGACAAAAAGAAAGTTGAGAAATCACCCGAGGGGGATGGCCATGCTGCAATCCCTTCTCCTCCTTTCTCCTCTCGGGATTGTGGGCACGCAGGTACATGTACCCAGAGTGAGTTTCAAGCCACCGGGTCTGGGACTTGAACGGTGTCAACTCTGTGGGAGTCCAGCACCTCAACCACCACGCCACTTGCTGGTCCCTGAAACCAATGTTTATAACAAAAGAAAGTCAGAGAAGAAAGGAAGTTTTAAGTACTTTCTGAAAGTACATCAAAGTACCACAGGCATCTTTACATCGATTGTTTTAAAAAAATAATTATTTAATTTTATTTATTATTATTACTTTTCGAGTTTGCTATAGGGCATGTGCATTCACCAGAGAGAGAGAGAGAGAGAGAGAGTGAGAAAGCAGAAATCCAGGCTGGGGACTCGAACCACAGTACTCACACCACCACCGACCCCGTGGGAATCTAGCACCTTAACCTTCACGTCCCCTGCTGGCCCTACATCAAGAGTTTTCAGAGCACGGAAGGAGAAAGGGGTGACAGACTTGTCTGTGGTGGTTTTGCTCACTCCGAGCTGGGGCATACAGTACTTTCCCACAGTCCCCTGGGGGTGGCCCGGCAGAGCCCAGGCCTCAGCCTCAAGCCTCTCTTGGCCATTCCAATTTCAGTGGGCCTCCCGTTCCAGCCCCTTAGGCAGGACTGCGCCTTCAGGTCGGCTCCTGTTCATTCTTAATTTGAGGATTCCAGTTTTTTCATGGGCAGGGGAACAGAGAGGGCCAGGCCTTTCCGCGGGCCCCTGCTTGGCTTCGCCCCGAAGGTATTACTGTCAGCTCATTTCTGGGGAAGTCTCTGAGCCTGCCCTAGGCACGCTGTCAGACATCTGCTGTTTGACGGGGCTGCAGACCTGGCGCATCGCCCCCAGAGCTCCTCGGGGAGTGTTATGAAAGTAAGGAAGAGCTAAGGGTCTGGGCTTCCTCCGGGAGGAGGAGCAGGCCAGTCCACGCCAGGAGGTGGCGTTGCGATTGCTGCGCGCACTGTCCCGGAGACGGCCGGGCTCTGCGGGCGGGTTACTGCCCTCCTGTAACCGGGCACGCAGTGCTGGGGGAGCAGACTGGAGCCGGCCCTTATGCACAGGTGGGAGAGAGGACAGGACGAAGGCAGAGTCGTCTGCATGGGCGCAGCACTTCCCTTCATGCCCGCTCCTCCCTGCTGCCCTCGCTCCGAAACCTGGTGGCCCAGATTCACAGCAGAGCTGGAGGGAAGTTTGCAAACGTTTTGTCATGATAGGAGTCGAGGGAAATCGTGGTTGTACTTTTAGTCAAGGGGAGAGGCTGTTTTATCGCCCCCTGCAGTGCAGGTGTTGAGTCCATGAGTCCCTGGAGGTTTTCATTCCCGGGTCTCGGGAAGACGCAGCCACATGGCCGCAGTGCTTGCCTGGCAGCGCCCAGGAAGCCTGGTCCTTTGCAGGAGGCTCTTCTTCCAGCCCCAGGGGCAGACCTGAGCAGGTCCCCACAAGTACCTAGTTACAGAAGGGTCAATGAGGGGGGGTGAGGGCGAACCCATTCAAGGGAGCAGACCGAGCGTCAGGGGGTCTGTGAGCGCTGCCTGGAGAAACACCCCTTGGCAGGCGCCCCCACCGCCCTCCCCGCACCCCAGCACACGTCAATCACTTCTGTCTCCACGGACTTGGCCACTGGGACCTTCCGCACAAATGCAGCCGCCTGTGGGGTCCGCTGGGAGGACTCGGTGCAGGGCGGCAGCACCGCGCTCCCCCGAGGCTGGCAGGGCCCCAGCTTACAGACATGGTCCTTGCCTGTTCCCTCGCCAGCTGACCCCTGGGCCTCTGGGTGGTTTCACTCTTGGGCTGTGATGACTTTCAGGGCCGGCCTCGACATTTGCATTTGGGAAATCACTTTTGCAGGGGAGCCTTGAGGATTAGCAAGGTGCAGAGGGACCCAAGGTGCAGAGGGACCCAGGGACCTAGGCAGGAAGGAGCCTGTGGGACTGAACAGGGCAGTGACTGACGTGCTCTGAGTGGCCGGGAGCCAGGTGGAGCCCACTTGTCACTGTCACCAGAGGGTTACTGGGGTTGGAGGTTGAGAGAGGGCGGCTTTCTCTCAGGGCAGAAGAGAGCCGCCAGATTTGAAGACTCTCAGGAAGGACCCTGTGATAAGTGGCAGGGGAGAGAGGGGAAGCCAGGAGGCCTTCCAGGTTCTGGCCACTGAAGGGGGACACCCCCGCTTGTGAAGTGCTGGATGCTTGGGCACGGCCGGAGAGTCTCGGCATGGACATCCCACCCCACCACAGATTGTGTTGAACCACAAAGGGGCAGCGGGGAACCAGGCAGCTCTGCAAGGCCTGGGCTGGACCTTTGTCCCTGAGGGAGGAGGAAGAGCTTCTTCACGCTGGGGCCCAGGGCGAGGGCGAGCCCTGGGGGAGAACGTGGCCAGGAAGGAGCAGGCGGCGAGGTCGGTGGTGGGGTCCCAGGACATCTGCCGCGTAGGCCGAGGGAGAGGAGCTCCCAGCCAGAGGCTCGGAGCGATGCAGCGTGTCCAGCGTGCGGTCCTGAGTTAGGGGACAGTGGGGGTCAGTACTTAGGTCAGTGGGGTTGTCCACAGGGCTGTGGGGGTGGGACGCCCAGGAGGAAGCCAGGGTGAGACAAGGAGCTGGGACACTCCCCGCTTCGCCCTCCTCCCGTCCAGGGCCTGGCCACTCCGCAAGCCCCTCGTCCATTTTTCCTTGTCACCCGCTCTCTTGGCACCTGTGTGTGCTCATTCCTGGGGCCAGGGACTTACGGAACTTCGGTCAGTGACTGGGATCCGCCCCACCCCTTTGGTGGCTGGTCAGGCTTGTGTTTGAGATTTACGTTGCCAGGAGCCATCAGAGGCGGTGAGAAAGACAGGAGATGTGTTGGAATGATTTTTTTTCCAGACAGAATGAAAAGGCCGTGAAGTATTTTTTAAAGCAGTGATAATGGGTGACCTTGGAAGTCTTCTCTTTCTGATTTTAGTGTCACCTGCCACCAAAGGCACATGTGCTCACTGGAGAGAGAAGCAGAGAAGAGGGAAGGCCCCAGGGGTGACGGCCACACCGCAGGCCCTTCTCTGGGATTGTGGACACACAGGCATGCACATGTGCACAGCGGATTTTTCAGGCCTCTGGGCCTAGTGTTTGAACCTGGAGTTGGCCATGCGGATCCAGTGCCTTCACCACGCCACCTGCTGGCCTTGAAGCCTTTTTTCTTTTTAAGTTCATCCACTCATTCCTTCATTCATTCCATGAGTGAGAGAAAAAGAGAGAGGGAAGGACAGCAGCCCCAGCAGGGCCTCCATCCTGCGACGCAGCCCGGGTCAGCCAGCCCCAGATCGTGGGCGTGTGCCCTGCGTGTGCAGGTCTCAGACGGGAGCCGCCCCACCCATGTGGGTGCACGTTGTAGGGTGCCGTGTCCCCACTGCGTGTCGCTGGGCTCCTTGACATCTTCTTGAGAACTGGGTAACAGGCTCGGAGGAGCCTGCGGGTACCGCTCACAGTTAAGGGGCAGGAGAAGTGGGTGAAGGAGGTAGAGGAGGGGGTTCTGGGTCTGCAGGTCTCCCTGGCACAGCAGTGCACACCTCGTGTGAGCCTCGTGGCCCAGGGCTGTGGGCCAGGTGGACCCGGCCTTCCTTCCCTGGCCGGGCCCAGCCCTGTCCCAGCTGTTGGGGTGGCAGGGTGAGCGACTGTTGTCAGTATCAGCAGGCGCTTCCTGTGTCTTAGGACAAATCGCC
Source organism: Tupaia belangeri chinensis (assembly GCF_000334495.1). Classification (NCBI taxonomy): domain Eukaryota; kingdom Metazoa; phylum Chordata; class Mammalia; order Scandentia; family Tupaiidae; genus Tupaia; species Tupaia belangeri. The sequence goes on along the minus strand of NW_006159686.1, from coordinate 2,190,780 downwards.
TCTTTTAGAATTGATTTAAAATCTAAAAAAAAAAAAATTAAAATCTTAATCACAGCAGGAACCTGTGGCATATTAATGACACGCCCCCTTTCCTCTCTTGGCTGTTTTGTTTTGTTTCGATGAAGGGACCACCTGGAAACTGCAGGACACGTGTGCATCCTGAAAGATGCCTTTGACTTTGAAAGCCCGTCGGAAATCGCAAGCCTCTTGAGGGCTGACGAGTTCGAGGCAGCGCTGGCCCTTCACCTCTACCGGGGAGGCCGACTTCTGCAAGGTAACCCACTTCCTCTCCCGAGCACACTGGGGCCGAGTGTCAGCCACTTCTGGCGTCGGTAACACGTGAGACAGCACCTTCTGTTATCGGCTCAGGAGTGGGAAGAACACGGCAGTCTCTTTTGTTTTTCTACTAATTTTCTAAAGTGGTAGAACTATACCGATTGAGAATGCATATATATTGAAGCTTGTTTTTCTTACTATATGAAGAGTATTGTCCTGATGTTTTTCAGAGTGTGTTTTGAATTTCAAAGTGTAATTTTTGAAAGTTAAAAATAGGATCCTTGGGGCCGGCAGGTAGTGTGGCGTGTACGGTGCTAGACTCACATAACCAACCACGGTTCGAGTCCCAGACCTGGCAGCTTGCTTTCTCACTCTCTCTCTCTGTCTGGTGAGCATGCATGCCTTGTAGCAAATTGAAAAATAATAGTGGTAAATAAAATTAAATAATTACTTTAAAAATAGAATTATTTTACAGTGTAGAAGGAGCAATTATGAAGGATTTTATTCCATCCGTGAGTGCGTGTGGACACTCTGAAGATGCTAAAGCTGAGTGAGTCTGAGCAGGTGCGGCCGCACAGGCGAGGTGCTGAGGCATACGAGCGTGGGCTCACTAGGTTAGTGCAAAGCCGACTGGCATGGAACCGGGACATGGACCTGAGTTGGGGGCAGGAACACAAGCTACCCGTTACTTCGTGCACCCCGGTGGGGTACGAGTTCTTCATCAGCAACGAGCACTGACGTCAAACCCCAGTGCATGTTCTTAGAAAAGGAACGAAGCCTTGAGACCGCCCGACGCCGCCTCCCAGGACTTCGGCTTGCTTTCTCACTCTCTCTCTCTGTCTGGTGAGCATGCATGCCTTGTAGCAAATTGAAAAATAATAGTGGTAAATAAAATTAAATAATTACTTTAAAAATAGAATTATTTTACAGTGTAGAAGGAGCAATTATGAAGGATTTTATTCCATCCGTGAGTGCGTGTGGACACTCTGAAGATGCTAAAGCTGAGTGAGTCTGAGCAGGTGCGGCCGCACAGGCGAGGTGCTGAGGCATACGAGCGTGGGCTCACTAGGTTAGTGCAAAGCCGACTGGCATGGAACCGGGACATGGACCTGAGTTGGGGGCAGGAACACAAGCTACCCGTTACTTCGTGCACCCCGGTGGGGTACGAGTTCTTCATCAGCAACGAGCACTGACGTCAAACCCCAGTGCATGTTCTTAGAAAAGGAACGAAGCCTTGAGACCGCCCGACGCCGCCTCCCAGGACTTCGCCATCAGAGGGGGGCGCGTCGGGGTGTTTGTGGCCTTGAGAAGTGAGCTGCTTCTCCAGCGCGTTGGTGGCACAGTAGTGGCGTCATCCGTGCCACGACACGCCAAGGGAGAGCTTGGGGTTTAAGATCCAGATCATCCACAGCCGTCCTCACACCTCAGACCCGGTTTCAGTCAGCAGAGAGTGTCGGGTTTCTGGGCTTTTCAGCAGTTCCACTGCCGAGGGCGACTTCCACTGCTCCGGCCATACGGAAGCACAGAGCTTCGAGCTCGGGCTCCGGCTGCGGCTGCGGCCCTGCCTCCTGCAGTGGAAGGGCCCTCTGCGATGCCCCCTCCTGCGGTGGCCACGTCCTTGTCTAAGGCGGCACACACACGGTAAGACATCCCCCACGCAGAGGGAAACAGCTGAAGACACGACAGGGACCTCCTGTGTGAGGGGTCTTCAAGGGCCCACGAGAAGCCCCCGAAGGGAAAGCAGCGCGGGGTTCCCTCTACCTCTCGCCAGCGTTAACTTGTACTTCAATTCCGTTTTGTCACAGACTTTATGAAGTGCCCGTGTATGTACGCAGCATCGTGCCTCTCCGCCTTGTACAACATCTGGACCTTCTGCACGGCCGCGCTTACTCTGTCCCCACGGGGTGGGTTCCGAGACCCCCGTGGGGCTGGAGACTCAGCCCCGAGCCCTTGACGTGGCACTTTCCCCGCGCAGCACACGTGTGCCGCAGTGACGGGGGGCACGGGAAGACAGGGGCAGCGGCCGGGGTGGACAGCACAGGGCCAGCTCCATGCCACACTGTGATGTGCTACCCGAGGGACGTCGTGGCTTTAATCCCGGCCCGGGCAGCCTGAGATGCGGGCACGCCGTCAGTGCCCCTCGGCAGCCGGTGAGGGAGGGTGAGCGCGGCTGCACCGTGCCAGGCCCGTGCAACAGCTACGATAGCGTGCCCTAGAGGAGCGACCAGGACGGGCACCTTAGTCTCTCAGCACCTTACCTCCCGCCCCGAGGAGAGTGTGGTCGCTTCTCCTTGTCCGTCTACGCCAGACTGAAACTCCACTTCGTAGACGGTTAGGCTTCTTCAGCTTTTCCTAATGAACGTCTCTGTGTAGACACCTCAGCCTATGAACCTGGGGGAATCGTTCTGTAGAGACAGAGTTTCGGCAAGTCTTGTCCCGAGAGCTATTCTCAGCGGACTGAGCCTGTGTCATCCAATCCTGGAAAGTGTGTCAGAACACGGGTGGAGACTAAGGGTGAGTCAGGCGTGAAAGCCGTGAGCGCTCACCCTGCCTCCAGGGCGCAGGTAAAGCTCCCACTCCCGTGGGCCAGCACGGTCCCGTAAGGGGTCGTGCTGACTGAAGTTCTCGTGTGCACTCGCGGGGCCTCACACTCCGCCAGCCGGGAGCCCCGGCACGTCCGGAGTGGTGGGTCGTGCATGGCATGTTGGTGCTTCAGTCCACGACAGCCGAGACGTCCTAGAGGCAGGCCCAGCGGGCAGCACGGCGGGTGTGCTGTGCTCTGTGGGCCGGGTTCACATGGCAGTCCTGAGTTGGCCCTCGAGGTCTCCCTGCACACGCCAGTGCACACGCAGCTGGGGTGGATCGTGGCGTGGAGTCACTATTGGGGATGCGTCTCTCTCTCCTCGCTCTTTTTCTCTGAGTCTCTCATAGAGACACTTCTAAAGGGGAGGTTAGCAGCTTCCCATGTAGTTTAGGTAGGAAGCAGGCTATGCCTTCTAGGTCTGAGCGACTGCTAAGAAATCTTCTAGTGATGGATTTCTCAGAGTGTCCCCACCATTAAGCAACAGTGACCATGTGCCCATTATTTTTCTATTTTTGAGATATTTTTGCTAGAGGTCACGTGTGCTTGCCAGAAAGACCGAGAGACAGAAATGAAAAATTAACACCCCCGGGGGTGGCCACGCCACAGTCCCTTCTCCTCCATTCTCCTCTTGGGATTTTGGACACTCATGCACACACTCCCGGTGTGAGTTTCAAGCTGCTGGGTCCAGGTCTTGAACCACGGTAGGACTATGCCATATTTATTACAACTCTCTCTTACATCTTTGCCATTCTAAGCAATGCTGCGGTATCTCTGATTTTTTTTTTTTTGAGAGGTTTTTGCTATAGAGGGTGTGTGCACTTGCCAGACAGAAAGAGAGAGACAGAGAGGCAGAAAGTGAGAAATCACCCCCCCGGGGGATGGCCACGCCGCAATCCCTTCTCGTCCATTCTCCTCTCAGGATCTTGGGCACGCGCCTGGCGTGAGTGTAAGCCACCGGGTCCAGGACGCGAACCGCGGTTGACTACATGGGAATCCAGCAACAGAGCCATTACACTAACTGCCTGTCCCATCTCTGATTTTATTTCTTGTGTGAAGATGTTGGTACAAACCCCTAGATGGACCCAGAGGTCAAGGCTTGCGTACTTCCGGTTGATGCTGACGAACTGCCCCCAGAAACGCTAGGGCAGCTCACGTCCTCCGCTCCCTCTGTCAGCTCGCTGCTGCTCTTCCTTTGCGTTTCAGTCCTCTGGTTACCATTCTTGAATTCTGTTTCAAGTGGAACAGTCACCCCCAGTTACGTTTGACTGTCCCAAGAGTTGCAGGATCAAAGAAGCCCTCTCCAAAGCAAACCTGTTGCTCAAGAGCAAGGGATTGATTTTGTTGCTCAATGTACCAGATAGCCAGAACTGAATCCCTTCTCTAAGTAAACTTGGTTACATTCTGATTTGCTGTTTAGTCCTAGCTGTTGTCTTTGCAGAAATCAAATATCATTTAGTCTAAAGGTTCTCTTTTGAAAGTCACACTCTCCTTGGGCAGCATAGGGTACAAAGTGTTACCCTGTTACCATGTTGCAGAAGGCGTAGAGATCAATTGCAACTCCATTGTCTCCCTGCTGCAGCCAGGAACTTCTGATTTGGTTGGATACATTGAGCTGCCCTGCGGTTATTAACTAGCTGTGTAATATTTCAATCTATAAATACACTGTCAGTATTTTAGACAGGCCTTTGTGGATGACACTGTATTTTAAAACATACAGCATTTATCGATTTTTGAAATTGCAGAAGTAGGCGATCCTGGAAACTACACAAAAGGATAAAGAAGAAAACACACTTGCAATTTTACCACCAAGATGTGTGTACGCGTTTTCTTTTTTTATTATTTCCGTCTGATACTAAGTTTATGAAGTCATGTTCTAACTAGAAGACAAGCCAAGCACGGCGTTAAAATGTCCGTGCAGAGACATCGCTGCCCCTCTGCAGTTTGTGTTTTTACAGCCGCAGCCCCCCTCTTCTCAGTGTTTCGGAACCTGCTTCTACCTAACAGTACCTTAGGAAGGTTTCCGCGGGTCTGCAGCATGCTGTGGGTCATCACACATTATTACCATCCCCCCTCAGCTATGGATGATGCTGTGAGGGACAGACTTCTGCAGAAATCTCAGAAGCTTGTCTTCTTTACGATCGTCAAGGTGTTGGATAACCAAAGAATCTATGCATTTTTCAAGTTTTTATATGTATTACTAAATAATAACTAGCCACTTTTATATAACTGTGCATATTAAACAGCTAAGTAAGACTTTGACAACGAAGACAAGTAGAAGGTGTCTTCTGATTCAGATTGGTGCTGTGGGCCGGCTCTGTGGTGTGGCGGTTAAGGCAGCTGGATCTCATGTGGCTGCCAACATAGTTCAAATCTCAGACGCAGTGACTTGAGAAACACGTGCCCTCTAGAAAAAAAAATAACTGGTGTTTGCTGAGTGACTAGTTAGGTAATTAAAATTCCTCAGAAGAATATGTAAATAGTGGGTCAGTAACAACATGAATACATGGACGATATATTGTAGATAGTACTGTTTTAAAATAGCACCTGTTTTTATTTTACTTACTTTCTAATTTGCCAGAGTGTGCGTGCATTCGGCAGAGACGGAGAAGCAGGGAGAGGGAGAAAGCCCCCAGCGGGGTGAGTCACGTGTCTCCTCCATCTCTCCCTCCTTTCGAACTGTGGCCACACAGGTGCATGAGCCAGGAGTGTTTCTCAAGTGGCCTTCTAGGACTTGAACCATGCCATTCACCCATGTGGATCCAGCTTCCTTCGTCCCCAGTGCCGGGCTGGCCCCGACCGGTATCGGAGAGAAGGCTTTCAGTTATGGATCAGCTCCGTGAACTGCCAGGCGACCTTTGTCGCTCCCCGCGAGCCTGTCGATGGGGGGTTTTCGACATGGATTCCGATCTGCCGTTCACATGTGGAGGAGCAGAGCTCTATGGCAGGGGCGAGGCGAGCCGGGACAGGACCATGGCGGGGCCACTCCTGTGCAGGGTGCCCGGCCTTTCCCCTGCCCTGCAGGACACATCAGAGGACATGCTCCAGCTCCTTAGGCGTGGCTCAGAGGGGTTGTGAGGGCCTCCTCTGCTCTTTGTTGAGAATATGTTTCAGGCTAAGGCCTCCTGAAGAAGCAGGTTCGGTAGCTGGATAAGAAGCCAGCTTGAGGAAACGGTGTGTGTGTGTGTGTGCGTGTGTGTGTGCATGTGTGTGCATGTGTGTGTGTGTGCATGTGTGTGTTTCCCTAGCAGACTTTGGGGACTCTGCAGTGTGAGAACTGAATTATGAAATAAGACCAGCCACGTGGAATGAACCTCCCGGTAAATGGGGTGTAGAGGACTTTTCAGGCTCCGTTCATTTCAACAAAGGTTGACTGAGAACTTAACTTCTAACTGGCATACTAACCGAGCACGGGGTACAGAAATAGCTACGAGGGGCTCCTGTCCTACACACGGCCTGGCAGGGAAGGCGGAGGCTTTGCTTGGAGAGACATGGCCAAGATTTCGGAGGAGTCAGGGTAACTGAGCAGAGTTTTATGGGGCGAATTGACTTTGCAAATGTACTTGCAGGAAGCTCAGGATAGAACCGCCGTGTGCCCTAGCGGTCCCGCTGCTCGGCATTTATCTGAAGGACACGAAATCCACATGCCACACACAACCCTGTCCACCTGTCCATCCCATCGGGAGCCTGGGCATGTGCACACGTGCCCCATGTGGTTTTTAACCCACTGGGGCTGGGAATCAAACTAGAGTCGGCCCTGTGGGATCAGGGTCCCTTAACCACTAGGCTATGGGGCCAACTCTCTCTGAAATGTTTAGTTGACCTTTGTAAATGCTTCCTTTTTTTTTTCTTTTCTTTTGGGAGAGAGGTTTTTGTTATAGGGTGCGTGCACTCGCTAGAAAGACAGAGACAGAGAGACAGAAAGTGAGAAATCACCCCCGGGGGGATGGCCACGCCGCAATCCCTTCTCCTCTATTCTCCTCTTGGGATCTTGGGCACACACTCACATGCGCCTAGTGTGAGTTTAAGCCACTGGGTCTGGGGTTTGAACCGTGGTCAACTATGTGGGAGTCCAGTGACATAGCCATTACGCTAACTGCTGGTCCAGATCTTTGTAAGTTCTTTTAGGGGGTTGCTTTGGATGAGCACGTGATGGAACTGAATCTGTCTTGCTGTGGGTGGGCATGTGGTTGAGCTGGGTCCGTGCTGCCGTGGGTGAGCACGTGGTCGAGCTTGGGTAAGCACGTGGTCGAGGTGGGTCCGTGCTGCCGTGGGTGAGCGCGTGGTCCAGCTGGGTCCGTCCACGCTGGATTCCTTTGTGTCTGTGCGTGTGAGACATTTATCGAGGGGAGGGGACCCGAGCAAGGACTCTTGCACTGCCGTCACCAGCACAGGCTGCCTCCTCCAGGCAGCCCTTCCCTTGTGGGGCTCCCCACTTGGCTCTCAGCCTCCCGCGGCATCTGGCTCCGGTGGGTGTGCATCCGTGATTTGTCACCGCTGACGTGCTGCGCCTCCCCTGAAGGTGTCGTCGGGGCCATCTGTCTCTCACGCCTCCCTTGAGCCCTCGCTGGCTGGGTGTCTGCTGGCTGGGTCCAAGAGCAAGAGGGGGTGTCGACTGTGCCCTTGTCCTTTCAGACACCTCGACAGTGTCTCCTTAGTGTCTCCTGCGGCTCCCCTAGGAGGGGTAAGCTCGGCTTTGATAGACGGTAGCTAACAATGTCTCCATCTGTTAAAATTCAAACCGAATGAATTAAAAGCCTGTCGTGAAAGGAGGCCAACGTCCCCCAAGGTTGATCTCGGCGTTATATCGCATTAGTGAGATCTGTTCTGCTCAGGAGAGTCCGATCACATGCGACAGACGAGAAAACACCGCCCCCATGTCGTGGGGACCTCGGTTTCTGTATCGTCGTTTGCGATGGGTTGAGGCATAGCCAGAGTTAAATTCAGCTTCTTAACTGTCATCCTTTGCAGGTCATGGCATTCCCTTTGGAGTCATCTTTGGTGGAACTGATTTAAATGAAGACGCTCACCAGGGAGAAAAGAACAAGGTGATGGGGCAAGTCCTTGAGGACGCCAGGTAATGCTCACGACAGCCTCCCCTCACGCCTGCCAGCCCTCTGGAGTGAGCTGGCTAAAACAGAGCGCAGGGGCTGAGGTCTCTGTGCCTCCACTGAGGACCAGAGGTCTGCGCCGCAGACCCTTGGTTGGGCGTGCGTCCGATTTGCCACGACGAGGCGCTGCACGTGAGTCATTGCCATGGAACCCGTCTCCGCCTACAGTTAATGCCGGGCGAGTGTTCTGAGACTCTTGTGCGTGGTTAAAGACAGAAGTGTTGCTTTGTAGAAAGCGGCAGTGCAGTGAGCTCACCTGGAAGGCACCCAGGGCAGGTCCCGTTTGCCTGCAGTCTGCCCGCGCGCTCTGACTGAGTGTGGTTCCTGTCTGTGAGCTTTGCAAGCTACATAAGCCGTCTGCCAGAGGGCCACCAGCTGGGCTTTAGGCCTGCGGCTCTGGCCCTTCATGCCACGGCAGTCCTCCTTGCCACTCCGGACACTGGAGGGGTGGCCGGTGCAGGTCTATCTGCACTGGGTGGTGGTGGCTCTGGGGTGGGCTGTCCGTGAGGGCTCTGGGTCGTGAGCGTCCCTGAGCCAGTGCTGCGTGCTGCCATGTCCTCCAGGCACAGGGCACAGAGCGGGCGCTTCCTGATTCTCTAACCCGGCTCGGCGTGCTGATTGCCCTCGGTGGGGAAGCACTCCCAGTGCTGGAGCGCCCAGCCTCGTCACGTCAGCACACGCTTAGAAGCATGTTTTATAGCACCGGGTGGTCAGTGTGTCAACCAGGAAGGAGAAGGCCAAGGCAGGGCCAGCAGGTGGTGTGGGGGTGAAGGCACTGGACCCCCCCATGGCCTGCTACAGTTCAAGTCCTCAGACCGGGCGGCTTGAACATCACACTGGGTGCATTTGTGTATGCCCAAAATCCCAAGAGGAGAGTAGGTTCCTGAGGAAGCCCCACGGTGCCAGGTGTTTGACGTCCCTTGGCGCTGACTGAGTAGCCTGGGGTCGCCTGCTTCCAGGAGAAATTGGCCCACTTTGAGGAACCAGTTCCCTAAAGATGAAGTGTGACAGTGTGAGTTCTAGCTTGAGGGGCCCATCTGGGTGTGGGGAGCCCAGCAGGAGCCTCGCCTTCTCACGCCTTTACTGACCAGCTGGAGAGAGACCCACCCTGCTTTCTTTGTATAGCAAAGGCAGGGATAGAAATGAAAACAGTAGGGCCCAACAGATGGCACAGTGGCTAAGTCACTGGACTACCACCGGGTTGACCACGGTTCAAGTCCGGACCGGGAGGCTTCAGACTCACACTGGCACTTGTGCATGTGTGCCACAGATCCCAAGAGGAGAGCAGAGGAGTAGGGATTGCAGCGTGGCCATCCCCACAGGAAGCGATTGCTCACTTGCTGTCTCTCTGGTGAATGCACACGCCCTATGGCAAAAATATCTCTTAAAAAAAGAGAGAGAATGAAAAAATAGCAGTAATATGAATCCTCTATGACCACATAAAAATTATGACAAAAGGTGAAGCTACATCAAAAGAACTAAATATACATGCCTATTCCAAACAGAACTCTCCTGGTAGTAAGTGACGAGGTGGTCAGCAGGCTCCTGGGGTGGGCAGGGAAGCGCCCATGGTGTGATGGTTAAGGCAGTTGGATCCCAGTGGCCGACCGCGTGGTTCAAACCCTGAGCCTGGCGGCTCGGACTGTATGCTGAGCGCGTGCGTGTGCGTGCTCGAAATCCTGGAAGTGGAAGTGGAGAAGGGGTGACAATGCCCCACAGGGAGTACTCTCTCACGTTCCCTCTGTCTCTGTCTCTCTCTGTCAAGTGCTCCTGGCCTCTAGCAAATAAAAATACAAAAACAAAAACAAAACAAGAAACAGACAGGCTTCCTGGGGATGCAGAGTTCCTTGCCGTTGGCTTTTCCCAGATGCCCACTGTCTCCTGATGCTACGGGAAAACCTCACATGCCCAGAGCATAACCCTTAATTCAACGTGTGCAGAATGCCCAACAACACCAACTCTTAAATCTTTGAGTCACTGAAAACAGAACAGGCAATTGGTTTCAACCCAGTAAACCGGGAGCCATCAATTTCCTGTGCTCCTCTGTAGCTGTCTCCTGGCTGGGAGCTCTGGCCAGCTCAGACGGGATCTTTCTGAGGCTTTGTGTACTGGATTACCGGGTCGTTCCTTGTCCACACCATGGACAGGGCTCTCGGTTCCGCTGTGCAGCCCAGATGCCCTTCCGTTTTTGCAATGCAGGTGAGGGTCTTGCCCTTAAAACCAGGGCCACTGTGGGTCGCCATCTCTTCTCAGGAACCTGCTGCTGCTTGAGAATGCCCTGTCCGTAATGTGACTGTGCCTCGTCTCTGGAAACAGAGCACACGTCAGGCGTGTGTGCGCGTGTGTGCGCGTGTGTGCGCGTGCTCGTGTGTGCCCATCCTGTAGTAAACAGGCATTGAGGTGCTTGGGGGATACCAGACAGGTGACCTATCAGTACGGGCTTCCTTATTGCTGCTGTCCTCAGACCTAGGGATGCGTTACCTTTCCTTCATGTGTTTGTAAAGCACCGTCCTACAGAAGGAGCACCATCGTGTTTACTAGACGCGCTATCGGAAGGTTCTCTTACAGTATCAGCATTAGCATTAGTCATAGCATTGTTATTAAAACAAACATTGATTTTGATCAGGGGTTATTGATTGAGGTTAGTGGGCAGAGGGCTGCACGCGTCATAGATTTCCTGTCCAACACGCATGCCATAGGACTCTGCGAAGTGAAGTACTGAGCTTGTCTAGCTTGGTAATGAGCGTTCCATTTTATAATCAAGTACTTTTAAATAGTTGCGTTTTTCCCCTAGGGTCTACTTCCGAAATTTAAAAACAGATTTTTAACGTCTTCCTTTATAGTATCATGTTTGAATTTCTGTTAGCCTCAGCTTTTTGGCTGATGCTTGGCGTAGGTCGTTAGTGTTGGGCCATCGGAGATTTGAAATTGTGTGACGGATATTCGAAACGTGGGTTTTGAAGGACCACGCAGGCACATGCTGGAAAACTAAATAGTGCTGAGCAGATGAGCAGAAGTGAGCTTGGACAAGTGAAGTGCCTCAAAAAGGAACTCGCGGTGAGGGTGCCCACAGCGCGGGCTAGGTTAAACGATGCAAAGTTGCTGTTTTCTACGTCAAAATAGCGGAATACAGATTTTTGAGCTGCAGCATCACTGACGATATTTTGGCAGACAGAATCGCCCGTCACAGTGGAGAAACCGCCCTGAAATGGCGATACCCACCCAAGGGCAGAAGGGACGGGTCTGTATTTTTCACAGAAAGGTGTTCTTTTACATACTCCCAGCACCCAAGGATCTGGGGCTGGACACGCATGCCGACTGTGAAAACCAGGTAGGCATGTCAGGGCTGCACCCGCAGTGGGAGGCCGGGAGCAGGCATGAGTGTCTGGAGAGATGACGGCCACAGCTCGGTGCACCCTGATGCCCCTGCACCGCACACACCATGCTCTTTCTGCTGAAATCTGCCCAGGCCCCTCCTCCCTGCCCGTCTGTCCTGACCGTGCTGTAGCTGCTCCCGTGTAGTCGACCGCAGTTCGAGTCCCGGACCCGGTGACTTAAATTCACACAAGGCGCGTGTGTGTGCGTGCCCAAGATCCCGAGAGGAGAATGGAGGAGAAGGGATTGCGGAGTGGCCATCTCCCCTGGGAGGTGATTTCTCACTTCCTGTCTCTCTGTTTCTCTCTGTCTTTCTGGCGAGCGCACATGCCCTATAGCAAAAATCCCTCCACGCACACACACACACACACTGGTGTGTCCAGGACTCAAACCACAGTCAGCCACGTGAGAACCTAGCACCTTAACCACTGTGCCGCCCTGCTGGCCTTTTAAATATTACTCAATTTGTCAAAAATGAACATTATCTAGTAATGACTCTTCCTGTCTAAGAAGGTGGTGCCCACTTTCACAGAAAGCTGTCTTAACATTCCTGGATTTCCTGACAAACGCAGTTTCAGTCGGTGGATGACCGTCACATCGGCATACCCTCGACTCCGGTGCCCCTGGTGTATCTGCTAGACACTGTTAGCCTTACGAGCAGGTACGCATTCGCACACGCCGGGACTCCGGGAGCTTAGCAGAGGCATCCTTTGGGAAAGCCGGTGGAGGGTGGCCAGTCCTAGATGTCCAGCGTGGGTTAACTGGGCCCTTTGTCTTCCGTCCGGGTCCTGCTTTCAGGGCTCTGCTCTAACCCCTGCTTCTCTGGCTTTGCAGAGGAGAAGTAGGAAAAACGGGGAATTTTTAGCTTCATTTGGGTTATTTCTTGCGTACACAACATTTTCGGATATGGATAGAGATTAAACCTAATGGCCAATGACCACAGGTAATAAAGATTGATTGAACGTCAAATTCAGCGTCTGACCTTGTCTCCCATAATTTGTCCCGAAGAGCTGTTTCATAGTTGTGTTAATTGAATCCTGGCCTAATCATTTCCATCATTTCTGTTCATTTACAGGTTTGCTGTCGCTTTCACAGAGTCGATGAAGGAAACGGCACAAACGCAGTGGGTATGTGTTTCTTTCGTGTTATTATTTTGATTGTCCTGGAGAAGTTGCAGTCGGAGAAGTGAAGGCAGTCTTCCTGGAACTGACAAAGTCCCCCCAGCAATGCCTGTCATTGCCACAGTTGTATAGTATGTTTTCTACATATTGATTTGTGTGTGTGTGTAGATACCCTTATTACTTGACTGATTTTTTTAAATGTTGTTATTGAACAACAAAAGTGTTCTAATAGGCAAATCTTTTCCCATTTTATTTTTCTTTTTGTACTCTCAGGTTGGCTGACCTGCAGGCTGTATGATGAATGTCGCAGCACTCTGTCTACGCAGAGTAACAGTCTCTCAGATGGCAGAGGCAGTGTCCTAGGTTGGGCTACTTACTTGAAGAGTTTAAGTCAGGACTTTGCAGCAGTCCAAGTGCATTGCTTATTGACTCTGTATTCCTTGTGACTTTGGGGGCAGATGGAGTGAGCTGGTGTGTCTCTGTGTTCCCAGCGGGGAGCTTTGTAAAGGCACCCTAGAGCTGGTGTCCACGAAACTAGAGGGAAACCCAAAGGCCTGTGTCCTCTTTGGACAAGCTGTTCTCTCTGGCCACGCACTTGCATGGGAGTCTCACCAGCCCTCACGAGCAGAAAGACAGAATGCGAGAAGTCACCCCCCAGGGAAGATGGCCACCCACAATCCCTTCTCTGTCTGGGATTTTGGACATGCGCTCATGCACCCCTGGGGTGAGTTTTAACTCGCAGGGTCTAGGTCTCAAACCATGGTCCACCACATGAGAGTTCAGTGACGTAACCATTATGCCATCTGCTGGCCCCTCACGATGTTTTATTACAGGAATTTTTATGTATACACAGGGTAGCCAGGATAACAGAGCAGACCCTAGGTTCCCACCATGCAGCTCACCACTCCTCATTGCCTTGTTTGATTTTGTTTTGTTTTTAACGATAAAGGGCATGTGTCTCCATGTGAAAGGGAAGCACCCTCGGCAGGGTCGCACCATGCTGCAATCCCTCCCCAGCTCTGTCCAGCTCTGCAGGAGCCTGGGCGCCCATGGAGATACCTGGAGTGTTTTCTGGTCCATCCGAGGATCTGAACCTGTAGACACCCTGTAGCTTCCAACCTCGCAGGGCATTTATGCTACCATCCCAACATGAGAATTGCTCATGAGGTATTCACTTGGTTTTTGGTCCTTGTCTTCAGGACCCAGTGTGTGTTTTGCACTTATAGAAAATCTCAGTGCAGCCCCGCTGGGTTCCAGGTGCTCAGTGGCCCCACATGGCCACAGCTCCCATGTCAGGCAGTGAATCTCTGTGTGAGTGGGGACAACATGTGTCAAGACCATCAAAGCGCTTACTCATACAGCAGTGACGTAACCATTATGCCATCTGCTGGCCCCTCACGATGTTTTATTACAGGAATTTTTATGTATACACAGGGTAGCCAGGATAACAGAGCAGACCCTAGGTTCCCACCATGCAGCTCACCACTCCTCATTGCCTTGTTTGATTTTGTTTTGTTTTTAACGATAAAGGGCATGTGTCTCCATGTGAAAGGGAAGCACCCTCGGCAGGGTCGCACCATGCTGCAATCCCTCCCCAGCTCTGTCCAGCTCTGCAGGAGCCTGGGCGCCCATGGAGATACCTGGAGTGTTTTCTGGTCCATCCGAGGATCTGAACCTGTAGACACCCTGTAGCTTCCAACCTCGCAGGGCATTTATGCTACCATCCCAACATGAGAATTGCTCATGAGGTATTCACTTGGTTTTTGGTCCTTGTCTTCAGGACCCAGTGTGTGTTTTGCACTTATAGAAAATCTCAGTGCAGCCCCGCTGGGTTCCAGGTGCTCAGTGGCCCCACATGGCCACAGCTCCCATGTCAGGCAGTGAATCTCTGTGTGAGTGGGGACAACATGTGTCAAGACCATCAAAGCGCTTACTCATACAGCAGTACCATGAGAGGCAGGACCCCAAGGGGTGCAGCGTGGCAGTTTGTTTCGTAACCGAGGCTTAATCCCAGCCCTCTGCAAAGGCAGGGTGCTCTTCTAGAAATGCTGTTTTGGAGGCTGTGTTTATAATCACCTATCTATCTTGGCTGACTCTGCACACATTAGTTTCATTGGATTTCAATAAAGACGATGTTATTTTTTCTCTTTTCATTCGAAATGCCGTCGTTTAGGTGTGAGTTGTTATTTTCTAGTGTCGTGTGGGTCCGCCTTACGTCGACACCCTGCCTGTCTCAGAGTTCACTGTCCCTCTGGCTCCTGGCCAGGCGCACTGACATGCCATTCGTGTTTCTCTGCCAGGCTGCCCATTGGTCCCTTCGGGGCCAGGCTTTCTCTGTTGGTCTGTGACATAATGATCTTGATTGCCCATGACTAAGAGTCTGATTCGTCATACGTGTCCAGCCATGATACGCCTTGTGGGAATGTAAGTTTACTGTATGGGATCTGGAGTTCTAGTTCCAGTATGAAGAAGATAGTCAGACAGCAAACTTCCACCCTCCCAGGGTTCGTCCCAGTTTAAACGCGTTCTCTAAATCCACCAGCTTTTCACCAGAAAATGTAAACATTTCGAAAACCCCATGTTAAAAACGAACTAAGTATATGTCTTCCTGGAAGCCTCTTCTTCCAGCAGAAGCAATGGTAAGGGTTTAATATATGTCCGTTGGGTTCAAAACCGTCAGGGCGGTGTTCAGACTCTAACAAGCTAAGAGGACGTTATCTAAATTCAAATATTTACATATGAGCTACTTTTACAAAATCTTGAGCTCTTAAGAGTAGTTCATATCTACTTTTCAACAAATAATCTTCGATTAAATATGGCTCGGAGCGGGTGTAGACTCAGGAGGCCAGTGGTAGCCAGGATGGTCCACACACACCACTCGGCTTCACCTGGGGCTGGGCTCCGTGGTCCCTGCTGAGTGCTTTCCCTATGTGTTTGAAAACTTCGAGTCACTGCCTTCTGGGCCTAATTTCTCTACTGTGCCTTGGCACTTCCTTGAAGCAGGCGTGGTAGACAGGACCATGAGAGTGTCACTTTGCTTTGTCTGTGCACACACTCACCAAAATTCTTTTGGAAATTAAAATGCAGAGAACGAGACAGAGCCCATTGGCTGTCACGTGTACAGTCCACGCCAGGGGAGCCCCACAGCCAGCCGAGGCGTCCCCGCTGGCCTAACTCGAACGAGCCGCATCTCCACTAACTCCTGAACTACGCAGTAGACACGTGCTGTCCTTCCCGCCCCCCTCTCTCCTCCCCCTGCATGGCCTCTGCCCCGTGTCTGTCTCCACCCTCTCAGCTGCAGCGGGACAGACGCCAGACACCCCTTTCCTGTCCACTGCCATGGAGACTCGCAGACCTCTGTCCTGTCCGTTCATCCTCAGACTTCCTGCCTGGTGTGCTCATCACCCACCGGGACCCTGCTGAGCTCCTACGAGTGAGCTCATCCTAGGAAGCCAATCATGTTTAATAACTCCTATTAAAACTGGCTTCCTCAGAGATTTCTTGATGAAATTACAAATGTTCTTTGCATGTTTTTCCTGCATGTGTCCCTGGGAATTGAAGCATTTTTAAATGGCTCAAAAGGATGCAAAGCTCAGTTCCAGAGTGCAGGCCTTGAGCTTACCTTGGCCGTGACTCGGGGCTCAGCGTGTGGACCGGCCACACTGTCGCTCCTGACCCTCTGCCCCGGCCAAGGACGCCGAGGTGGTCGGCAGTGGCTGCCCGTCATTGCGGTACCCGCCTCCTCGGCTGCCCGAGGGCCTGCCCAGGGTCCCGGATTTCCTCGGTCTCATCTCCGCTGTCCACGCCTGGTCCAGCTGAGCAGCATCCCGCATATTTTTGGAACGTCTTCCTCATCTCACCACGTAGACTTTCTTCTCTTGAACATTTTTCTTTGGTTCAGTTGCAGTCTGTCTGTCATGGCCAGTGGCAAGGCTGAACCCCCCTCTTCTTAAATTGCTTTCTTCTCTTGTTGATAACGTATTTCTAAGCAAAAGTGAACAAGAAGAAGAAAAGGATTCTGCATCCCCTGGCGTGCCCAATTTCTACGTATTTGGGGCATAGATCTATTTTGTGAATTTTTTTGTATGAGCCATGATTTCTTTTAGGCAATTTGAGTTTATTTTAAAGTGCTTTTTAGCAAAGTCACTCTTAAAGGTGAATTATAATTTCAAAGTAAACATTGTTACTCATTTTTTGCCACTTTTGGAGCATAAAGTTGTATATACAAGTGGTGTTTTCAAAAAGCGCATGGAAATTGTGTACTACGAGAAACTATGCATAGATGTCAAACATTTTTGCACTAAAATAAACTTGTACATTAATTCCATGTTTCATGCACTTTTTGAAGTTCCCTCACATTTCCAAAATCGTATTTATTATGGTTACCATTTGCAGAGAGTTTCATTTTAGAGTAACCTCTGTGTTCTGTTACTGGAGGAGTGGGAGGTCTTCTATTACTATCCTGTTACTGTTATTCCATTGGAGTGGGAGGTTTTCTATTACTATCCTGTTACTGTTATTCCATTGGAGTGGGAGGTCTTCTATTACTATCCTGTTACTGTTATTCCATTGGAGTGGGAGGTCTTCTATTACTATCCTGTTACTGTTATTCCATTGGAGTGGGAGGTCTTCTATTACTATCCTGTTACTGTTATTCCATTGTAAGAAAGTAACAGTTAGCATTGGTTCTGTTACAAAGCCACAGTTTTCTGTTTTGTTTTTGTTTTTAGATTTTTGCCTTAGGGCTGTCCTGCATTGTCCTCCTGGGATTTGGGGCACGCACATGTATATGCGTGGTATGAGCGTCAGGCTGTTGGGTCTGGGACTTGAACCACAGTTGGCCATGTGGGATTCTAGCACCATACCCGCCGTGCCACCTGCTGGCCCCAAGCCGCATGTGTTTTTGTAGGTGTCTGCCCACAGGGAGAGTGGCGTTCTCCACCTCACAACGGCCCACAGACATCAGAAACGACCACCCGGTCCTACTCCACCCGCCTGTGTCCTTCGTTTCCTGCTTGATGGGCTGTCTGTCGTGGCCAGTGGTAGCTGAGGATTTGAACTAACATTATCTCAGCACCAACATGACAGTTACTGAAAAAGAAAGCTAATTTTTTAAAAGAATTATTTATTTAAGTTTATCTATTCATTCATTCATTTTAACCAGAGAGAGACACAGAGGTAGAGAGACAGAGAGACAGAGATAGAAGTTGAGAAGGCAAGCCACCAGGTCTGGGGCTCGAACTGTGGTTGGCCGTGTGGGAGTGTCCAGCACCTTGATCCCCACGCCACCCGCTGGTCCCCAGAAAGCTAATTTTTGTTTGTAACCTTTTCATCTAAAAAATGCTCTTCGAATTCCACATACACCAGCTGGCTTTTGCCAGTTTTCTCACTGCAGTTTTTAAAGATAGCTCGGGTCCAGATTCCTCTCTCTCTTGTGCTGTAACTCTGTTTTCTTCATTCGCTTGGATAAGATCTCGGAGGATCATCCATGGCACTCAGAGGTCGGTCCAGGACTCAGTGCTCATGTGCCACCAGGTTCTCAGCGTGTGTAGAGAAGGGTCAGAGCTGGGGGCCAGCGAGGGCCCAGAAGCCTCCCTGTACCTCACCTTCTCCCTGCAGAGCCGAGGGCCAGTGCAATCTCTTTGCTTTCGTGGAAGAAGAGTTTCTTGAAAGGAGCACTCTGCGCCTCTACACTAACATTTCGAGTTGTCAGGCACATTTCTAATGAAATTGTGATGTGGTTACAAACTCGATAGTCCTCGCCCTCCTCACCAAGTTCATCTAGACCCGGCAAGGTCGGACCTCGCGGTCAATGCCACACTCGTGTAACCTGAAGGGCCAGGCCGGGTGTCTCCGCCTGCGTTGGCGTCTTCCTTCCACGCGGCGTTCTCGGAGTCCGCGTCGTAGACCTGGGCTGGCCCCTGGAGGAGCTGCCTCCACTGCGTCCCAGGGGCATCGTCTTCGCGTCCCAGGGAAAACGGCTGAACAAAAGGAGGATGCGTGGCTCTGAACTGCAGCTGCACCTCAGGACGGCTCCTGGCCTTTCTTCCCGTCCTTGCCTGAACGTCATTTTTAACCCAGAGAGTTTCTGGATACTTTCAAACTGTGTAATTTAAACAACAAAGGCCAGAGGGCGTACACGCTCACTGGAGAGCGCAGGGGAGAAAGCATGCCCGTCGGGACGCCAGGCCACACTCCCGGCTCCCGGCCCGAGAGGGTCCTCGCCTCGAGCCTGGCTTTCTTTTCCCGTTACATGGGGTCCTCCTTCCCATGGCCCTTCTCTGGTCTTCCTTCTCCGTCCCCTCTGTCTTCGTTCTGTGTTTCTAGAGGTGACGGAGGACGCCTGCCTGGGACAGAGGCGTGGGCGGCTCTCTGGCGTGTTCTCTGACGCCCCCCCCCCAACACAGTAACTGCCCCGTGCCTCTGCGCTCTGCCTCGCGCGCGGGACTTGTAGACACTGCTTCCTACCTTGTAGACGCGGCTCTCTAGAGCAAACCCTGCGGGTGAGCCTGCTCTGGAAGAGCAGTGACCCTGGGGCGGCTGCGTAGGGGTTGCTAGTGGGGTTCCCAGGAGGATTTTAAATTAACCTTCTTTTTATTTCTAGAAAGCAGTCACAATGAACTCTCACATTTATTTTTTTCTTTCTCCCTTCCTTTCCCAAGCCGCATGCCAAGGATAAGATCTATGTCCAGAGTCAAGGTGAGACATTTTAGATATTTGCGTTTTAATAGAATGAGCGCTTGTCAGCTGAGCCTGGGACTAAATGCTTCCTTCGGAAGGAGAGGGCGTGGTTGCTGACATGTACTCAGACAGCCATCACCCCGTCTTCCCGGGGGTGTGGGCCGGGAACCCACGGCGGTGCGGAGGGTACCAAACCCGGCCCATGGCTTGCTTTTCCTGTGACAGAGTTTATTGTGTAGGTTAGACTGAGGGAAGGATCGACAAGAATAGCCAGTAACAAGACATGGCAGTTAGAGCCCCGGAGTCACAGCGGCCGGCCACTGGGCTCCCTCCTGCTCTCTAAACGCCCCATGGTCCTGCACGCACCTGCTCCCGACCGCAGGAAACCGGAAGCGCAGACGGTGCCGTGGGTAAAGTGGGAAGACGGAGAGGATGTACGCATTTGTAGTATTCCCAACACCGGGATAAAAGCCAGGCAGGAGCAATTCTGAAAGCACAAGGTGAAACGCAGACCACCTCGCATTTCACTAGTAGAAGTGCAGACAGTAACAACTCCACCAGAGGTTTGTTCAAACAAGATGGTTTGCGTGACTTGGGCTGGGGGCCCAGGGCTGTTCCTCAGTCTCCACCCCTTCCTGCCCCACCGCGTCCTGCCCCTGCGCTGGCTTGGAGACCCTCAGGAAAGCCCGGGACCCAAACACACACCGTGAGCCAGCCGCTATCTGCACCCCAGACACGATGCAGGGAAGAGAGCACCTGACCCTAAGCGCAGGCCAGAGGAGGTCCTGCGCCCACGACCTGGAGTTTAAGTCCCGGGAGGAGTCTGTGGCTCTGAATGCCAGGGTCGCGCGTCTGGTTGGAGCCGATCCCGCGCACTCCTTGCCATCCCCATGTGACTCTCGCTGTGGGTTCAGTGACATTCTTGGCAGCCAGGCCCCACTGCAGTACAGTCATCCAGTGTGGCATGGGTGAGAAGGGCTGTGAGGGAGCAGGGCCCGCAGCTAACCCACCCCTCGCCGTGGCCTGACAGCCAGGACAGCCACGCAGTAGGAAAAGCCCGGGCTTGAGCTAGCGCAGGGCCAGCCCACAGCCTCTCCGCCACACGCCGTGCCTCTGGGACACGCAGGACAGCCATGCAGTAGGAAAAGCCCGGACTTGAGCTAGCGCAGGGCCAGCCCGCAGCCTCTCCGCCACACGCCGTGCCTCTGGGACACGCTGAGACTTTCTGGCCCCATGAACTGAGCACCAGACCTGCTGTGGGGACCACCTGTGGCGGTGGGCAGCACCGCCCCCGTGCTGAGCCACGGCAGGCGAGCCCAGGGTGGCACCGGGCAGACCCACATGTAAGAGCTGCGTTGCTGTCATCCGTGTGAATGAGGGTTTCAGACGTGCCCAGACGACTCAATCCACATTTCATAAAATTTCAGAAACTGACCTGGTACCAGGATAAACTGAAATGTTGCCTCTGGATTGTCTAAATCTTAAAATGTTTGTTTTTTAGAAAAAAAAAAAAGGTAGACTTAAATCTTTCTGAGGAAACGACACAGCAGACAGTTAAGCATGACTTGGTGAGGTAGGGGATACGAATTTTTAAAAAAGAATTATTTATTTAATTTAATTTATTATTCCTTTTTGATATTTTTTGGAGAGGTTTGTTGCCTTAGGGCGTGTGCACTTGCTGGAGAGCGAGAGGTACAGGTACAGTAAGAGGGGAAGCAAAAAATCACTCCCCGGGGGATGGCCATGCTGAAATTCCTTCTCCTCCCTTCTCCTTCCAGGATTTTGGGCACACGTGCACACGCACCGGGAGTGATTTTCAAGCCTCCAGGTCCGGGACTCGAGCCTTGGTTGTCTGTGTGGTAGTCCAGCAACATAACTGCTATGCTATCTGCTGGTCCCAGTAGTAGTATTTTAATTTGCTATAGAGTACATGAGGTCATGAGAGAGAGAGAGAGAGAGAGAGAGAGAGAGGAAGTGAAGTGAGAAAGCAAGCTACCAGGTACCAGGTTCGGGACTCGAACCACAGTGAGCTGTGTGGGAATCCATCATGCTACCTGCTGACTCCGTGGACAGGTATTTTGGTTCATGGGGCTAAAATGATGGCTCTTCTGGCCTTGGCATCCCCAGGAACAGTTTGTGCTAGAGGAAGTTGTGGGCCCTCAGGCAGCTCGGTGGGTGACCGGGTGACTTTAGAGCGGTGCTGCCATGGTTTCGGCGTCACCCCAGAGTAATGGCGGCCTCCCAGCAGTCTCGTCAAAGCCTCTTCTTGTTCCTTTGACCCAGGAATTGCAACGATCCCAAATGCCGCCTTTAACTGGGACAGCTTTCTACAACAGGCAGGTAAGAGACGAGTTCTTGCAGGGTTTGGACTGGGAGTGTCTGGTCGGTTAGCGTGGGTGACACCCGGGGTCCCAGGGTTTGACAAAGAGGTTGCGGTCGGAGGACGGTATTGTTTCCTATAGAACAAGGCTCTGAATCGCAGCAAGGCAGGGCGAGGTGGGGGGTGAAACTAATTCTCTTCTTGTGGCTGTCTCGATAGTGGTTTTGCACACGCACGCTTTGCAAGCACTGGGGGCCGGGACTGGAACCGCAGTCAGCCATGAAGGAGTCAGTCTGGCTCCTTCGACCCCGAGGCTATGTGGCTGCTCCTTGCGTAGGCAGGGCTTTTGTGACTTTGGATATGTGATGATGAGACCCTAGATGCCTGCCTTCACCTGCTTGCCTCATTGTTGTCTTCAGGGGATTCCTGAAAGCACAGTCTCTGGAGTAGATGATGAACTCACACCGCCTTCACATGTCACACGACTGTCCCCGGGTGGGTGGTGCCCGTGCGCACGTCCACCTGCGAGCTCACTCACTTTCACACGTCACACGACTGTCCCTGGGTGGGTGGTGCCCATGTGCACGTCCACCTGCGAGCTCGCTCACTTTCACACGTCACACGACTGTCCCCGGGTGGGTGGTGCCCGTGCGCACGTCCACCTGCGAGCTCACTCACTTTCACACGTCACACGACTGTCCCTGGGTGGGTGGTGCCCATGTGCACGTCCACCTGCGAGCTCGCTCACTTTCACACGTCACACGACTGTCCCCGGGTGGGTGGTGCCCGTGCGCACGTCCACCTGCGAGCTCACTCACTTTCACACGTCACACGACTGTCCCTGGGTGGGTGGTGCCCATGTGCACGTCCACCTGCGAGCTCGCTCACTTTCACACGTCACACGACTGTCCCCGGGTGGGTGGTGCCCGTGCGCACGTCCACCTGCGAGCTCACTCACTTTCACACGTCACACGACTGTCCCTGGGTGGGTGGTGCCCATGTGCACGTCCACCTGCGAGCTCGCTCACTTTCACACGTCACACGACTGTCCCCGGGTGGGTGGTGCCCGTGCGCACGTCCACCTGCGAGCTCACTCACTTTCACACGTCACACGACTGTCCCTGGGTGGGTGGTGCCCATGTGCACGTCCACCTGCGAGCTCGCTCACTTTCACACGTCACACGACTGTCCCCGGGTGGGTGGTGCCCGTGCGCACGTCCACCTGCGAGCTCACTCACTTTCACACGTCACACGACTGTCCCTGGGTGGGTGGTGCCCATGTGCACGTCCACCTGCGAGCTCGCTCACTTTCACACGTCACACGACTGTCCCCGGGTGGGTGGTGCCCGTGCGCACGTCCACCTGCGAGCTCACTCACTTTCACACGTCACACGACTGTCCCTGGGTGGGTGGTGCCCATGTGCACGTCCACCTGCGAGCTCGCTCACTTTCACACGTCACACGACTGTCCCCGGGTGGGTGGTGCCCGTGCGCACGTCCACCTGCGAGCTCACTCACTTTCACACGTCACACGACTGTCCCTGGGTGGGTGGTGCCCATGTGCACGTCCACCTGCGAGCTCGCTCACTTTCACACGTCACACGACTGTCCCCGGGTGGGTGGTGCCCGTGCGCACGTCCACCTGCGAGCTCACTCACTTTCACACGTCACACGACTGTCCCTGGGTGGGTGGTGCCCATGTGCACGTCCACCTGCGAGCTCGCTCACTTTCACACGTCACACGACTGTCCCCGGGTGGGTGGTGCCCGTGCGCACGTCCACCTGCGAGCTCACTCACTTTCACACGTCACACGACTGTCCCTGGGTGGGTGGTGCCCATGTGCACGTCCACCTGCGAGCTCGCTCACTTTCACACGTCACACGACTGTCCCCGGGTGGGTGGTGCCCGTGCGCACGTCCACCTGCGAGCTCACTCACTTTCACACGTCACACGACTGTCCCTGGGTGGGTGGTGCCCATGTGCACGTCCACCTGCGAGCTCGCTCACTTTCACACGTCACACGACTGTCCCCGGGTGGGTGGTGCCCGTGCGCACGTCCACCTGCGAGCTCACTCACTTTCACACGTCACACGACTGTCCCTGGGTGGGTGGTGCCCATGTGCACGTCCACCTGCGAGCTCGCTCACTTTCACACGTCACACGACTGTCCCCGGGTGGGTGGTGCCCGTGCGCACGTCCACCTGCGAGCTCACTCACTTTCACACGTCACACGACTGTCCCTGGGTGGGTGGTGCCCATGTGCACGTCCACCTGCGAGCTTGCTCACTTTCGCATGTCTCACATGACTGTCCCCGGGTGGGTGTGCCCGTGCGCACGTCCACCTGCGAGCTCGCTCACTTTCACACGTCACACGACTGTCCCTGGGGTGGGGGTGCCCATGTGCACGTCCACCTGCGAGCTCGCTCACTTTCACACGTCACACGACTGTCCCTGGGGTGGGGGTGCCCATGTGCACGTCCACCTGCGAGCTCGCTCACTTTCACACGTCACACGACTGTCCCTGGGGTGGGGGTGCCCATGTGCACGTCCACCTGCGAGCTCGCTCACTTTCACACGTCACACGACTGTCCCTGGGGTGGGGGTGCCCATGTGCACGTCCACCTGCGAGCTCGCTCACTTTCACACGTCACACGACTGTCCCTGGGGTGGGGGTGCCCATGTGCACGTCCACCTGCGAGCTCGCTCACTTTCACACGTCACACGACTGTCCCTGGGGTGGGGGTGCCCATGTGCACGTCCACCTGCGAGCTCGCTCACTTTCACACGTCACACGACTGTCCCTGGGGTGGGGGTGCCCATGTGCACGTCCACCTGCGAGCTCGCTCACTTTCACACGTCACACGACTGTCCCTGGGGTGGGGGTGCCCATGTGCACGTCCACCTGCGAGCTCGCTCACTTTCACACGTCACACGACTGTCCCTGGGGTGGGGGTGCCCATGTGCACGTCCACCTGCGAGCTCGCTCACTTTCACACGTCACACGACTGTCCCTGGGGTGGGGGTGCCCATGTGCACGTCCACCTGCGAGCTCGCTCACTTTCACACGTCACACGACTGTCCCTGGGGTGGGGGTGCCCATGTGCACGTCCACCTGCGAGCTCGCTCACTTTCACACGTCACACGACTGTCCCCGGGTGAGTGGTGCCCGTGCGCACATCCACCTGCGAGCGCCGTTTCCCCTCGCCATGTGGAGCTGTCTTCCCGTTGCGTTTTCGGTGCATGGCAGCAGTGTCGACGTTTAACAAGGGTTCACAGGGCAGTCTCTGACGCCAAGACAGGCTCGCTGTCCGCCAGTGAGGCCAGGGGCCCAGCTCCTCTGGGATTGTGCCCTCCAGGCTGCCCAGCCCAGGAACTCTGCGTAAGGGCACCAGAACAGCAGAAACAGCCTCGCCACACGCTGCTGAGGCCCAAGAACTCTCCTTAACCTGCAGTATTCTTCCCTGGAGACGGCCACGCAGGGACCCACGAGGGGGCTGAGCTGCAGGGCTGGGGGCGGGTTGAGGTGGCATCCTGCAGTGAATGCGCATGGCAAGAAAGCAGGCTTGGGGTGTCTTCATGTTGGCTCAGAGTGGGACAGTAACTGCTTTCATTCCAAACCTCGAAACAGAGCCTCCACCCCACGCCGAATGTCAGTGTTAGGTTCCTTTGGAAAGAAAAATGCCTAAGCGCTTTATTAGAAATAATTTTCGCGGTGCGCTCATCCATCTCGGCGACAGCAGTGCGCTCCCTCAGCTTTACGGACGAGCTCGCGCGGTCCAGCCGCTTCATCATGTGGGCAGCGCACCCTTACGCGGAGCCGGCAGGCCCGTCTGAACCGTTGTTGTAAGGTTCTTTCATCTTCAATATATCACAGGATGCAATTGCATCGTAACGAAGATTCATAATTTCCAAAAAGGGACCGTTTGTCGTCCAGTTCTGGAGTCTCGGGGTGATGGTTTCATCAATCTTGTTACCGAGTGATGAACGGAACAGCCGAGAGCTTTAAACACTCCTTACAAGCCTCCCCTCGAGACCTGCACAGCTGCAGCTTGGGCTTGACGTGTGCAATTAGACGCGGTGAGCGTGCTCAGTGTGGACGGCGCAGGGAGACCGCTTGGTCCGGCCACGACTGTGCCAGAGGAGAGCTGAAGGGTGGTTGGCTGTCGGTGTGCGCCTCCCGGCTTTACGATGGTCTCTTCTCATTTGTGCAGTTGTTCATCTCTGTCGTATTTGGGCTCGGGGGACGGGCCGTCTTCCTCACCCCTTCTCCATCTTACCTTGCCTCCGAGCTGTGAAATCTGTGACGGCGATTTGTCACTTCCACTCTGAGTCTCAGTGAGACGGGATCCAGATAACGAATTCCGCGCAGGCTACGAGTGAGTGGAGCGTGCGCCCTCCGAATTCTTATGAACGCTCAGCCTGGGAATCGGGGGCGGCGGGCAGGGCCTTGTCTGACGCTCCCTATAGACGAGTGTGTAGCTGCTCAGTCCCCAGGCTTTATAGTATACCTCTGTTTTTATTTGAAAAATGTTAATATTCTTGAGAATTTTATTTGCAGCTAAAACATTTCTTTGTTTTTATGAATTATTTTATTTATTATTTTTTATTTATTTTACATTTATTCACTAAATATCATCACAGCATACAAAATGTAATTTTCCATCCAGAACACAGTGTATAGTGGGTTAATCATACATGCTGTCATCAATAAGTGATTTTCCATTTCTTGTTTCATATTATATACATATGTATATATATATGTATATCTGTGTGTCTGTGTGTGTATTTTTTTTATTCCCTATTTATCACCCTCTGCCATTTCCCACCCTCCTCTATGGTATCTACAATTGTTCCTATTCCTTTTTCCCCACATTTTGTTGATTCCCAAAATATCTTAATCTAAATATTTTCAATCAAAAGTTCAGCTGATATATGCACATCTGTGAACACATGTCTGATTTTAGGCATGAAACTCCATGAGTAAAATGAACATACTATAAAGTAGCACCTAGCTGAGGCTATATAGCTCACTACAGTCCTTAATTTCAGATTTATTATTATTAATATATATTTTAATTTCAAGAAAACCAGTTATAGCTTTAATAAACCAAAGTCAAAAACTGTTAACAGTAATTTGCTTAAGACTTAAAGCCAGGAAACAGGTTAGGATTCTGTTCAAATAGCAGGTACATGAACCTATAGAGAACTCAAGAGAAGACACAAATCCTTAAATGTGGAGAAAAACAGCATAGAAGAAAATCAGTAATGTTTTAGTCACAAGTCATAAAATTCTACATCACCAGTCCAGTCTCACGTAATTAATCTCTCTTCCGCTGTAGTCCGATCTTTCCGTTTAAGTTCTGGAAGATAACATTCAACTCCAGATTTGTCCCTACCATTAAGCTGGCTATTTTCTTAGTTGTTTTTGAATTCTTATTTCTGCGTGTCCGACTTTAGTTTTCCTGGTATAGCACTGCATTCAGAACTCCTTGGAGAGCTGGCCTGGTGTTGGTTAATTCTTTCAGATCTTGTTTATCTGAGAATGTTTTTATCCTTTCTTCCCATATGAAAGATAATCTTGCCAGATATAGTAGTCTTGGTTGAAACTGTTTTTCACTTAACACTTTGAATATATTTTCCATTCTTTCCTTGCTAGCATTATTTCTAATGAGAGGTCTGAGGTTAACCTGATTGGATAACCTTTATAAGTAACCTGATGTTTCTCTCTTGCCAATTTTAGTATCTTGTCTTTGTATGTAGATTTGGTCAGTCTGGCTATGATGTGCCTTAGAGATCTTCTTGGATTGATTCTATTAGGGGTTCTTTGTATTTCTTGGGT
>NW_006159686.1:2159554-2163413 GCF_000334495.1 Tupaia belangeri chinensis | reverse complement strand
CTCACTTTCACACGTCACACGACTGTCCCCGGGTGAGTGGTGCCCATGTGCACGTCCACCTGCGAGCTGGCTCACTTTCACACGTCACACGACTGTCCCCGGGTGGGTGGTGCCTATGTGCACGTCCACCTGTGAGCTCGCTCACTTTCACACGTCACACGACTGTCCCTGGGTGGGTGGTGCCCGTGCGCACGTCCACCTGCGAACTCGCTCACTTTCACACATCACACGACTGTCCCCGGGTGAGTGGTGCCCGTGCGCACATCCACCTGCGAGCGCCGTTTCCCCTCGCCATGTGGAGCTGTCTTCCCGTTGCGTTTTCGGTGCATGGCAGCAGTGTCGACGTTTAACAAGGGTTCACAGGGCAGTCTCTGACGCCAAGACAGGCTCGCTGTCCGCCAGTGAGGCCAGGGGCCCAGCTCCTCTGGGATTGTGCCCTCCAGGCTGCCCAGCCCAGGAACTCTGCGTAAGGGCACCAGAACAGCAGAAACAGCCTCGCCACACGCTGCTGAGGCCCAAGAACTCTCCTTAACCTGCAGTATTCTTCCCTGGAGACGGCCACGCAGGGACCCACGAGGGGGCTGAGCTGCAGGGCTGGGGGCGGGTTGAGGTGGCATCCTGCAGTGAATGCGCATGGCAAGAAAGCAGGCTTGGGGTGTCTTCATGTTGGCTCAGAGTGGGACAGTAACTGCTTTCATTCCAAACCTCGAAACAGAGCCTCCACCCCACGCCGAATGTCAGTGTTAGGTTCCTTTGGAAAGAAAAATGCCTAAGCGCTTTATTAGAAATAATTTTCGCGGTGCGCTCATCCATCTCGGCGACAGCAGTGCGCTCCCTCAGCTTTACGGACGAGCTCGCGCGGTCCAGCCGCTTCATCATGTGGGCAGCGCACCCTTACGCGGAGCCGGCAGGCCCGTCTGAACCGTTGTTGTAAGGTTCTTTCATCTTCAATATATCACAGGATGCAATTGCATCGTAACGAAGATTCATAATTTCCAAAAAGGGACCGTTTGTCGTCCAGTTCTGGAGTCTCGGGGTGATGGTTTCATCAATCTTGTTACCGAGTGATGAACGGAACAGCCGAGAGCTTTAAACACTCCTTACAAGCCTCCCCTCGAGACCTGCACAGCTGCAGCTTGGGCTTGACGTGTGCAATTAGACGCGGTGAGCGTGCTCAGTGTGGACGGCGCAGGGAGACCGCTTGGTCCGGCCACGACTGTGCCAGAGGAGAGCTGAAGGGTGGTTGGCTGTCGGTGTGCGCCTCCCGGCTTTACGATGGTCTCTTCTCATTTGTGCAGTTGTTCATCTCTGTCGTATTTGGGCTCGGGGGACGGGCCGTCTTCCTCACCCCTTCTCCATCTTACCTTGCCTCCGAGCTGTGAAATCTGTGACGGCGATTTGTCACTTCCACTCTGAGTCTCAGTGAGACGGGATCCAGATAACGAATTCCGCGCAGGCTACGAGTGAGTGGAGCGTGCGCCCTCCGAATTCTTATGAACGCTCAGCCTGGGAATCGGGGGCGGCGGGCAGGGCCTTGTCTGACGCTCCCTATAGACGAGTGTGTAGCTGCTCAGTCCCCAGGCTTTATAGTATACCTCTGTTTTTATTTGAAAAATGTTAATATTCTTGAGAATTTTATTTGCAGCTAAAACATTTCTTTGTTTTTATGAATTATTTTATTTATTATTTTTTATTTATTTTACATTTATTCACTAAATATCATCACAGCATACAAAATGTAATTTTCCATCCAGAACACAGTGTATAGTGGCTTAATCATACATGCTGTCATCAATAAGTGATTTTCCATTTCTTGTTTCATATTATATACATATGTATATATATATGTATATCTGTGTGTCTGTGTGTGTATTTTTTTTATTCCCTATTTATCACCCTCTGCCATTTCCCACCCTCCTCTATGGTATCTACAATTGTTCCTATTCCTTTTTCCCCACATTTTGTTGATTCCCAAAATATCTTAATCTAAATATTTTCAATCAAAAGTTCAGCTGATATATGCACATCTGTGAACACATGTCTGATTTTAGGCATGAAACTCCATGAGTAAAATGAACATACTATAAAGTAGCACCTAGCTGAGGCTATATAGCTTACTACAGTCCTTAAATAGGTATTATTATTATTATTAATATATATTTTAATTTCAAGAAAACCAGTTATAGCTTTAATAAACCAAAGTCAAAAACTGTTAACAGTAATTTGCTTAAGACTTAAAGCCAGGAAACAGGTTAGGATTCTGTTCAAATAGCAGGTACATGAACCTATAGAGAACTCAAGAGAAGACACAAATCCTTAAATGTGGAGAAAAACAGCATAGAAGAAAATCAGTAATGTTTTAGTCACAAGTCATAAAATTCTACATCACCAGTCCAGTCTCACGTAATTAATCTCTCTTCCGCTGTAGTCCGATCTTTCCGTTTAAGTTCTGGAAGATAACATTCAACTCCAGATTTGTCCCTACCATTAAGCTGGCTATTTTCTTAGTTGTTTTTGAATTCTTATTTCTGCGTGTCCGACTTTAGTTTTCCTGGTATAGCACTGCATTCAGAACTCCTTGGAGAGCTGGCCTGGTGTTGGTTAATTCTTTCAGGTTTTGTTTATCTGAGAATGTTCTTGTCTTTTCTTCCCATATGAAGGATAATTTTTCTGGGTATAATATTCTTGGCTGAAATTGTTTTAACACTTTGAATACATTTTCCCATTCTTTCCTTGCTTGCATTGTTTCCAATGAGAGGGCCAACATTAGCCTGATGGGATATCCCCTGTAGGTAACTTGACATTTCTCTCTTGCCAATTTAATATCTTGTCTCTGTGGTTTTGGTTAATCTGGCTATAATGTGTCTTAGAGAAGGTCTTCTTGGGTTGATTCTATTTGGGTCCTTTGTATTTCTTGGGTCTTGATCTTTGAATGCCTTTCTAGGTTTGGAAAATATTTTTCCAGGATTTTATGGAATAAATTATCAATGCTCATATTAGTTTCTTCACCTTCTAGGATACCAATTATCCAGATGTTTGGACAATTGGTACCTAGTTTAATGGTATCTAGAATTTCTTGTATATTCTTCTCATGTTTCGGGGCTATTTTCTCAATCTTCGTAGTGGATTTTTCTAGGCCAGTGATTCTGTCCTCTACATCTGAGATTTGATCTTCTATATGATCTAGTCTGCTTTTAATACTTTTGAGAGAGGTTTTGATTTCCCGTATTATAGCTTTCATCTCTAACAATTCCATTTGATTCTTTTTTTGGCGGGCGGAGGGGGAAGATTTTTTGCTATAGGGCACGTGCACTCGCCAGAAAGAGAGAGACAAAGAGACAGAAAGCGAGAAATCATCCCCCAGGTGGATGGCCACACTGCAATCCCCTTTCTTCCATTCTCTTCTTGGGATCTTGGGCACACATGCACACGTGCCTGGTGTGAGTTTAAGCCACTGGGTCCGGGACTCGAACCGCAGTTGACCACATTGGGAGTCCAGTGATGCAGCCATTACACCATCTGCTGGTCCCCCATTTGATTCTTTTGTATGGTGTATGTTTCCTCTTTCAGATTGTGCAAAGAACTTCTTCACCTCCTGGAACTTGTCAGCTCTTTTCTCCTGCCTCTTCTGGAGTTCATTATCTCTCTTCTCTTGCATCTCCATTAGCTTTGTCACTATGAATATTCTAAATTCTTTATCAGACATTTCCGCAAATTCTATTATACTGTCTGTGAATGAAGAGGAGTTATTACTTTTCCCTTGGAGAAGAGATAATTTCTTAGGGTCACCAAAGTCCCCGACCTCTTCTGTTGCAGAGATTAACCAAAGCGCCGATAACTTACATGTATTCCTGCTCGT
>NW_006159686.1:2158447-2159542 GCF_000334495.1 Tupaia belangeri chinensis | reverse complement strand
GGTCTGCGGGCTCAGACGAGTGAAGGATCCTCTTTATTTGGTGGACGCGTTTTCAGGTATGTTTCTAGAGTACCTCCCTGCTCGGTGTGGAGCTCCGTTTGGGTGGCGGTCACAGCTCCTCTCTCCACAGGACCCTCAGGCTTGTCCCGCACACGAGTGCAGAACTGTGCAGAGCACCCTCCGGAAACAGCCAGAACCTCGCTCCGCCTTGTAGTTCCCCACATCTTTCCTCTCCATGTCCTCAGGTTTAGAAGAAATCATAGAAACAGTCAGTAACTATCCGCTTCGTGGCTTAAGCTCATCTAGCTGTCCTCCGTGGACCCCGGATGGAGCAGTGGCATGTCAGGCCTGGCGAGAGTGCCGGTAACCCTGACCGTGTGGGACGGTGCGGGAGAGACTCACTAGGAACACACAGTGTCCAACGAGCTCACCTAAACAGGCGGCTCAAGCTGACCACGGCTGTGCATGACAACAAAATGATGTGAAGAGACTCACCGTGCAGCACTCACATTCAACGGCACCGTGTTCGCAGCCGCGACGTAAACCCACGGTTAACGCTCTCTCACTCTTCTCCCCCCAGACTGGCACCGAGAAGAGCCGCACGTGTACATGGTGATCGTGGGCCCCGAGGTAAGTCCACACCGCCAACGTTTCTCTTATCTGTCTCCTTTACATGGTGTGTTTTCTAAAATCGGTTTCTAGGACTCTTCTAACCAAGCTTTTTTTTTTTTTTAAGTAAATGAAGTCAGTTTGCTTTTTTAAAAATGAAAATTAGGCCTAGGTTAAATATTATTACAACTGTAACTCAGCTTAACAATTGATTTATTATATGGGGGGATTTTATGGAAAAATGGAGTTAGAGGATGAACTTATTTTAGTGCAAAAACTGTTTTTGAAACCCGGCGTGTTCCCGTGAGAACCCTGTGACAGTAAGCTAAGTGGACGTCACAGCAGTGCTAAGTAGGCGCTGGGCAGGTGGGTGCAGGTGGGACCAGCTGGGAGGGGACGCTGGCATGGGGGACGCCTGGTCACACGCCATCGCGCCTGCTGGCAGCCGTTCCGAAGCCAGTGCCTGGGAGAGCCGTCTGCACAGTG